>NW_026893135.1:17500-446094 GCF_033815535.1 Pezoporus flaviventris | reverse complement strand
GGTCACCATCATTGCAGTCTCTCCTCGGTTTCCTACCTAAAAGTCCATTTGAATCCAAATTCTCAGGTGGTGTCTCTCACCTGCCCAGCAGCACAGTTAGTACAGCACGAACGTTTGGCCTCTGCTCCCACAGCAGAAGAGCCAGGATTGAAAGCTGGTGCTGGACCTGTTCAGCACACAATCCCCTTTACATTGGTGCCTCCATCGTTGCTTTCACTGCTCACTTTCATACAGGAAAAGCATTTGAATGGAATCAGTCCAGAGGCTGCTCTCTGCTGCGCAGCAACACAGTCAGCACAGAATGAACAGTGGCATCTGCTCACACGGCAGAAGGACCAGCAGGGAAAGCTAGTGCTCTGCTTCTTCAGCACACAAGCAGCTTTGCAACAGGGTCACCATCATTGCAGTCTCTCCTCGGTTTCATACTTAAAAGTCCATTTGAATCCAAATTCTCAGGTGGTCTCAGCTGCCCAGTAGCACAGTTAGTACAGCACGAACGTTTGGCCTCTGCTCCCACAGCAGAAGAGCAAGGATTGAAAGCTGGTGCTGGACCTGTTCAGCACACAATCCCCTTTACGTTGGTGCATCCATCGTTTCTTTCACTGCTCACTTTCTTACAGGAAAAGCATTTGAATGGAATCAGTCCAGAGCCTGCTCTCTGCTGCGCAGCAACACAGTCAGCACAGAATGAACAGTGGCATCTGCTCACACGGCAGAAGGACCAGCAGGGAAAGCTAGTGCTCTGCTTCTTCAGCACACAAGCAGCTTTGCAACGGGGTCACCATCATTGCAGTCTCTCCTCGGTTTCATACCTAAAAGTCCATTTGAATCCAAATTCTCAGGTGGTCTCAGCTGCCCAGTAGCACAGTGAGTACAGCACGAACGTTTGGCCTCTGCTCCCACAGCAGAAGAGCCAGGATTGAAAGCTGGTGCTGGACCTGTTCAGCACACAATCCCTTTTACATTGGTGCATTCATCGTTGCTTTCACTGCTCACTTTCATACAGGAAAAGCATGTGAATGGAATCAGTCCAGAGGCTGCTCTCTGCTGCGCAGCAACACAGTCAGCACAGAATGAACAGTGGCATCTGCTCACACGGCAGAAGGAGCAGCAGGGAAAGCTAGTGCTGTGTCTCTTCAGCGCACAAGCAGCTTTGCAACGGGGTCACCATCATTGCAGTCTCTCCTCGGTTTCCTACCTAAAAGTACATTTGAATCCAAATTCTCAGGTGGTGTCTCTCAGCTGCCCAGCAGCACAGTGAGTACAGCACGAACGTTTGGCCTCTGCTCCCACAGCAGAAGAGCCAGGATTGAAAGCTGGTGCTGGACCTGTTCAGCACACAATCCCCTTTACATTGGTGCCTCCATCGTTGCTTTCACTGCTAACACTCATACAGGAAAAGCATTTGAATAGAATCAGTCCAGAGCCTGCTCCCTGCTGGCAGCAACACAGCACAGAATGAACAGTGGCATCTGCTCACACGGCAGAAGGAGCAGCAGGGAAAGCTAGTGCTGTGTCTCTTCAGCACACAAGCAGCTTTGCAACGGGGTCACCATCATTGCAGTCTCTCCTCGGCTTCATACCTAAAAGTCCATTTGAATCCGAATTCTCAGGTGGTGTTTCTCAGCTGCCCAGCAGCACAGTGAGTACAGCACGAACGTTTGGCCTCTGATCCCACAGCAGAAGAGCCAGGATTGAAAGCTGGTGCTGGACCTGTTCAGCACACAATCCCCTTTACATTGGTGCCTCCATCGTTGCTTTCACTGCTCACTTTCTTACAGGAAAAGCATTTGAATGGAATCAGTCCAGAGCCTGCTCCCTGCCGGCAGCAACACAGCACAGAATGAACAGTGGCATCTGCTCACACGGCAGAAGGACCAGCAGGGAAAGCTAGTGCTCTGCTTCTTCAGCACACAAGCAGCTTTGCAACGGGGTCACCATCATTGCAGTCTCTCCTCGGTTTCATACCTAAAAGTCCATTTGAATCCAAATTCTCAGGTGGTCTCAGCTGCCCAGTAGCACAGTGAGTACAGCACGAACGTTTGGCCTCTGCTCCCACAGCAGAAGAGCCAGGATTGAAAGCTGGTGCTGGACCTGTTCAGCACACAATCACTTTTACATTGGTGCATTCATCGTTGCTTTCACTGCTCACTTTCATACAAGAAAAGCATGTGAATGGAATCAGTCCAGAGCCTGCTCTCTGCTGCGCAGCAACACAGTCAGCACAGAATGAACAGTGGCATCTGCTCACACGGCAGAAGGAGCAGCAGGGAAAGCTAGTGCTCTGCTTCTTCAGCACACAAGCAGCTTTGCAACGGGGTCACCATCATTGCAGTCTCTCCTCGGTTTCATACCTAAAAGTCCATTTGAATCCAAATTCTCAGGTGGTCTCAGCTGCCCAGTAGCACAGTGAGTACAGCACGAACGTTTGGCCTCTGCTCCCACAGCAGAAGAGCCAGGATTGAAAGCTGGTGCTGGACCTGTTCAGCACACAATCCCCTTTACATTGGTGCCTCCATCGTTGCTTTCACTGCTAACACTCATAAAAAAAAGCATTTGAATAGAATCAGTCCAGAGCCTGCTCCCTGCTGGCAGCAACACAGCACAGAATGAACAGTGGCATCTGCTCACACGGCAGAAGGACCAGCAAGGAAAGCTAGTGCTGTGTCTCTTCAGCACACAAGCAGCTTTGCAAAGGGGTCACCATCATTGCAGTCTCTCCTCGGTTTCCTACCTAAAAGTACATTTGAATCCAAATTCTCAGGTGGTGTCGCTCAGCTGCCCAGCAGCACAGTGAGTACAGCACGAACGTTTGGCCTCTGCTCCCACAGCAGAAGAGCCAGGATTGAAAGCTGGTGCTGGACCTGTTCAGCACACAATCCCCTTTACATTGGTGCCTCCATCGTTGCTTTCACTGCTAACACTCATAAAAAAAAGCATTTGAATAGAATCCGTCCAGAGCCTGCTCCCTGCTGGCAGCAACACAGCACAGAATGAACAGTGGCATCTGCTCACACGGCAGAAGAACCAGCAGGGAAAGCTAGTGCTCTGCTTCTTCAGCACACAAGCAGCTTTGCAACGGGGTCACCATCATTGCAGTCTCTCCTCGGTTTCATACCTAAAAGTCCATTGGAATCCAAATTCTCAGGTGGTGTCTCTCAGCTGCCCAGCAGCACAGTTAGTACAGCACGAACGTTTGGCCTCTGTTCCCACAGCAGAAGAGCCAGGATTGAAAGCTGGTGCTGGACCTGTTCAGCACACAATCCCCTTTACATTGGTGCATCCATCGTTGCTTTCACTGCTAACACTCATACAGGAAAAGCATTTGAATGGAATCAGTCCAGAGCCTGCTCTCTGCTGCGCAGGAACACAGTCAGCACAGAATGAACAGTGGCATCTGCTCACACGGCAGAAGGACCAGCAGGGAAAGCTAGTGCTGTGTCTCTTCAGCACACAAGCAGCTTTGCAACGGGGTCACCATCATTGCAGTCTCTCCTCGGTTTCCTACCTAAAAGTCCATTTGAATCCAAATTCTCAGGTGGTGTCTCTCACCTGCCCAGCAGCACAGTTAGTACAGCACGAAGGTTTGGCCTCTGCTCCCACAGCAGAAGAGCCAGGATTGAAAGCTGGTGCTGGACCTGTTCAGCACACAATCCCCTTTACATTGGTGCCTCCATCGTTGCTTTCACTGCTCACTTTCATACAGGAAAAGCATTTGAATGGAATCAGTCCAGAGGCTGCTCTCTGCTGCGCAGCAACACAGTCAGCACAGAATGAACAGTGGCATCTGCTCACACGGCAGAAGGACCAGCAGGGAAAGCTAGTGCTGTGTCTCTTCAGCACACAAGCAGCTTTGCAACGGGGTCACCATCATTGCAGTCTCTCCTCGGTTTCCTACCTAAAAGTCCATTTGAATCCAAATTCTCAGGTGGTGTCTCTCACCTGCCCAGCAGCACAGTTAGTACAGCACGAACGTTTGGCCTCTGCTCCCACAGCAGAAGAGCCAGGATTGAAAGCTGGTGCTGGACCTGTTCAGCACACAATCACTTTTACATTGGTGCATTCATCGTTGCTTTCACTGCTCACTTTCATACAGGAAAAGCATGTGAATGGAATCAGTCCAGAGGCTGCTCTCTGCTGCGCAGCAACACAGTCAGCACAGAATGAACAGTGGCAACAGCTCACACGGCAGAAGGAGCAGCAGGGAAAGCTAGTGCTGTGTCTCTTCAGCGCACAAGCAGCTTTGCAACGGGGTCACCATCATTGCAGTCTCTCCTCGGTTTCCTACCTAAAAGTACATTTGAATCCAAATTCTCAGGTGGTGTCTCTCAGCTGCCCAGCAGCACAGTGAGTACAGCACGAACGTTTGGCCTCTGCTCCCACAGCAGAAGAGCCAGGATTGAAAGCTGGTGCTGGACCTGTTCAGCACACAATCCCCTTTACATTGGTGCCTCCATCGTTGCTTTCACTGCTAACACTCATACAGGAAAAGCATTTGAATAGAATCAGTCCAGAGCCTGCTCCCTGCTGGCAGCAACACAGCACAGAATGAACAGTGGCATCTGCTCACACGGCAGAAGGAGCAGCAGGGAAAGCTAGTGCTGTGTCTCTTCAGCACACAAGCAGCTTTGCAACGGGGTCACCATCATTGCAGTCTCTCCTCGGTTTCCTACCTAAAAGTCCATTTGAATCCAAATTCTCAGGTGGTCTCAGCTGCCCAGTAGCACAGTTAGTACAGCACGAACGTTTGGCCTCTGCTCCCACAGCAGAAGAGCAAGGATTGAAAGCTGGTGCTGGACCTGTTCAGCACACAATCCCCTTTACATTGGTGCATCCATCGTTGCTTTCACTGCTCACTTTCATACAGGAAAATCATTTGAATAGAATCAGTCCAGAGGCTGCTCTCTGCTGCGCAGCAACACAGTCAGCACAGAATGAACAGTGGCATCTGCTCACACGGCAGAAGGACCAGCAGGGAAAGCTAGTGCTCTGCTTCTTCAGCACACAAGCAGCTTTGCAACGGGGTCACCATCATTGCAGTCTCTCCTCGGTTTCCTACCTAAAAGTCCATTTGAATCCAAATTCTCAGGTGCTGTCTCTCAGCTGCCCAGCAGCACAGTGAGTACAGCACGAACGTTTGGCCTCTGCTCCCACAGCAGAAGAGCCAGGATTGAAAGCTGGTGCTGGACCTGTTCAGCACACAATCCCCTTTACATTGGTGCATCCATCGTTGCTTTCACTGCTCACTTTCATACAGGAAAAGCATTTGAATGGAATCAGTCCAGAGCCTGCTCTCTGCTGCGCAGCAACACAGTCAGCACAGAATGAACAGTGGCATCTGCTCACACGGCAGAAGGAGCAGCAGGGAAAGCTAGTGCTGTGTCTCTTCAGCACACAAGCAGCTTTGCAACGGGGTCACCATCATTGCAGTCTCTCCTCGGTTTCCTACCTAAAAGTCCATTTGAATCCAAATTCTCAGGTGGTGTCTCAGCTGCCCAGCAGCACAGTGAGTACAGCACGAACGTTTGGCCTCTGCTCCCACAGCAGAAGAGCCAGGATTGAAAGCTGGTGCTGGACCTGTTCAGCACACAATCCCCTTTACATTGGTGCCTCCATCGTTGCTTTCACTGCTCACTTTCATACAGGAAAAGCATTTGAATGGAATCAGTCCAGAGCCTGCTCTCTGCTGCGCAGCAACACAGTCAGCACAGAATGAACAGTGGCATCTGCTCACACGGCAGAAGGACCAGCAGGGAAAGCTAGTGCTCTGCTTCTTCAGCACACAAGCAGCTTTGCAACGGGGTCACCATCATTGCAGTCTCTCCTCGGTTTCATACCTAAAAGTCCATTGGAATCCAAATTCTCAGGTGGTGTCTCTCAGCTGCCCAGCAGCACAGTTAGTACAGCACGAACGTTTGGCCTCTGCTCCCACAGCAGAAGAGCCAGGATTGAAAGCTGGTGCTGGACCTGTTCAGCACACAATCACTTTTACATTGGTGCATCCATCGTTGCTTTCACTGCTAACACTCATACAGGAAAAGCATTTGAATGGAATCAGTCCAGAGGCTGCTCTCTGCTGCGCAGCAACACAGTCAGCACAGAATGAACAGTGGCAACAGCTCACACGGCAGAAGGAGCAGCAGGGAAAGCTAGTGCTGTGTCTCTTCAGCGCACAAGCAGCTTTACAACGGGGTCACCATCATTGCAGTCTCTCCTCGGTTTCCTACCTAAAAGTACATTTGAATCCAAATTCTCAGGTGGTGTCTCTCAGCTGCCCAGCAGCACAGTGAGTACAGCACGAACGTTTGGCCTCTGCTCCCACAGCAGAAGAGCCAGGATTGAAAGCTGGTGCTGGACCTGTTCAGCACACAATCCCCTTTACATTGGTGCCTCCATCGTTGCTTTCACTGCTAACACTCATACAGGAAAAGCATTTGAATAGAATCAGTCCAGAGCCTGCTCCCTGCTGGCAGCAACACAGCACAGAATGAACAGTGGCATCTGCTCACACGGCAGAAGGAGCAGCAGGGAAAGCTAGTGCTGTGTCTCTTCAGCACACAAGCAGCTTTGCAACGGGGTCACCATCATTGCAGTCTCTCCTCGGTTTCCTACCTAAAAGTCCATTTGAATCCAAATTCTCAGGTGGTCTCAGCTGCCCAGTAGCACAGTTAGTACAGCACGAACGTTTGGCCTCTGCTCCCACAGCAGAAGAGCAAGGATTGAAAGCTGGTGCTGGACCTGTTCAGCACACAATCCCCTTTACATTGGTGCATCCATCGTTGCTTTCACTGCTCACTTTCATACAGGAAAATCATTTGAATAGAATCAGTCCAGAGCCTGCTCTCTGCTGCGCAGCAACACAGTCAGCACAGAATGAACAGTGGCATCTGCTCACACGGCAGAAGGACCAGCAGGGAAAGCTAGTGCTCTGCTTCTTCAGCACACAAGCAGCTTTGCAAAGGGGTCACCATCATTGCAGTCTCTCCTCGGCTTCATACCTAAAAGTCCATTTGAATCCGAATTCTCAGGTGGTGTTTCTCAGCTGCCCAGCAGCACAGTGAGTACAGCACGAACGTTTGGCCTCTGCTCCCACAGCAGAAGAGCCAGGATTGAAAGCTGGTGCTGCACCTGTTCAGCACACAATCCCCTTTACATTGGTGCATCCATCGTTGCTTTCACTGCTCACTTTCTTACAGGAAAAGCATTTGAATGGAATCAGTCCAGAGCCTGCTCTCTGCTGCGCAGCAACACAGTCAGCACAGAATGAACAGTGGCATCTGCTCACACGGCAGAAGGAGCAGCAGGGAAAGCTAGTGCTCTGCTTCTTCAGCACACAAGCAGCTTTGCAACGGGGTCACCATCATTGCAGTCTCTCCTCGGTTTCATACCTAAAAGTCCATTTGAATCCAAATTCTCAGGTGGTCTCAGCTGCCCAGTAGCACAGTGAGTACAGCACGAACGTTTGGCCTCTGCTCCCACAGCAGAAGAGCCAGGATTGAAAGCTGGTGCTGGACCTGTTCAGCACACAATCCCCTTTACATTGGTGCCTCCATCGTTGCTTTCACTGCTCACTTTCATACAGGAAAAGCATTTGAATGGAATCAGTCCAGAGCCTGCTCTCTGCTGCGCAGGAACACAGTCAGCACAGAATGAACAGTGGCATCTGCTCACACGGCAGAAGGACCAGCAGGGAAAGCTAGTGCTCTGCTTCTTCAGCACACAAGCAGCTTTGCAACGGGGTCACCATCATTGCAGTCTCTCCTCGGTTTCATACCTAAAAGTCCATTGGAATCCAAATTCTCAGGTGGTGTCTCTCAGCTGCCCAGCAGCACAGTTAGTACAGCACGAACGTTTGGCCTCTGATTCCACAGCAGAAGAGCCAGGATTGAAAGCTGGTGCTGGACCTGTTCAGCACACAATCCCCTTTACATTGGTGCATCCATCGTTGCTTTCACTGCTAACACTCATACAGGAAAAGCATTTGAATGGAATCAGTCCAGAGGCTGCTCTCTGCTGCGCAGGAACACAGTCAGCACAGAATGAACAGTGGCATCTGCTCACACGGCAGAAGGACCCGCAGGGAAAGCTAGTGCTGTGTCTCTTCAGCACACAAGCAGCTTTGCAACGGGGTCACCATCATTGCAGTCTCTCCTCGGTTTCCTACCTAAAAGTCCATTTGAATCCAAATTCTCAGGTGGTGTCTCTCACCTGCCCAGCAGCACAGTTAGTACAGCACGAACGTTTGGCCTCTGCTCCCACAGCAGAAGAGCCAGGATTGAAAGCTGGTGCTGGACCTGTTCAGCACACAATCCCCTTTACATTGGTGCCTCCATCGTTGCTTTCACTGCTAACACTCATACAGGAAAAGCATTTGAATAGAATCAGTCCAGAGCCTGCTCCATGCTGGCAGCAACACAGCACAGAATGAACAGTGGCATCTGCTCACACGGCAGAAGGAGCAGCAGGGAAAGCTAGTGCTGTGTCTCTTCAGCACACAAGCAGCTTTGCAAAGGGGTCACCATCATTGCAGTCTCTCCTCGGTTTCCTACCTAAAAGTCCATTTGAATCCAAATTCTCAGGTGGTCTCAGCTGCCCAGTAGCACAGTTAGTACAGCACGAACGTTTGGCCTCTGCTCCCACAGCAGAAGAGCCAGGATTGAAAGCTGGTGCTGGACCTGTTCAGCACACAATCCCTTTTCCATTGGTGCATTCATCGTTGCTTTCACTGCTCACTTTCTTACAGGAAAAGCATTTGAATGGAATCAGTCCAGAGCCTGCTCTCTGCTGCGCAGCAACACAGTCAGCACAGAATGAACAGTGGCATCTGCTCACACGGCAGAAGGAGCAGCAGGGAAAGCTATTGCTGGGCTTCTTCAGCACACAAGCAGCTTTGCAACGGGGTCACCATCATTGCAGTCTCTCCTCGGTTTCATACCTAAAAGTCCATTTGAATCCAAATTCTCAGGTGGTGTCTCTCAGCTGCCCAGCAGCACAGTTAGTACAGCACGAACGTTTGGCCTCTGCTCCCACAGCAGAAGAGCCAGGATCGAAAGCTGGTGCTGGACCTGTTCAGCACACAATCACTTTTACATTGGTGCATTCATCGTTACTTTCACTGCTCACTTTCATACAAGAAAAGCTTTTGAATGGAATCAGTCCAGAGGCTGCTCTCTGCTGCGCAGGAACACAATCAGCACAGAATGAACAGTGGCATCTGCTCACACGGCAGAAGGAGCAGCAGGGAAAGCTAGTGCTGTGTCTCTTCAGCACACAAGCAGCTTTGCAACAGGGTCACCATCATTGCAGTCTCTCCTCGGTTTCCTACCTAAAAGTACATTTGAATCCAAATTCTCAGGTGGTGTCGCTCAGCTGCCCAGCAGCACAGTGAGTACAGCACGAACGTTTGGCCTCTGCTCCCACAGCAGAAGAGCCAGGATTGAAAGCTGGTGCTGGACCTGTTCAGCACACAATCCCCTTTACATTGGTGACTCCATCGTTGCTTTCACTGCTCACTTTCATACAGGAAAAGCATTTGAATGGAATCAGTCCAGAGCCTGCTCTCTGCTGCGCAGCAACACAGTCAGCACAGAATGAACAGTGGCATCTGCTCACACGGCAGAAGGAGCAGCAGGGAAAGCTAGTGCTGTGTCTCTTCAGCACACAAGCAGCTTTGCAACGGGGTCACCATCATTGCAGTCTCTCCTCGGTTTCCTACCTAAAAGTACATTTGAATCCAAATTCTCAGGTGGTGTCGCTCAGCTGCCCAGCAGCACAGTGAGTACAGCACGAACGTTTGGCCTCTGCTCCCACAGCAGAAGAGCCAGGATTGAAAGCTGGTGCTGGACCTGTTCAGCACACAATCCCCTTTACATTGGTGCCTCCATCGTTGCTTTCACTGCTAACACTCATAAAAAAAAGCATTTGAATAGAATCCGTCCAGAGCCTGCTCCCTGCTGGCAGCAACACAGCACAGAATGAACAGTGGCATCTGCTCACACGGCAGAAGAACCAGCAGGGAAAGCTAGTGCTCTGCTTCTTCAGCACACAAGCAGCTTTGCAACGGGGTCACCATCATTGCAGTCTCTCCTCGGTTTCATACCTAAAAGTCCATTGGAATCCAAATTCTCAGGTGGTGTCTCTCAGCTGCCCAGCAGCACAGTTAGTACAGCACGAACGTTTGGCCTCTGTTCCCACAGCAGAAGAGCCAGGATTGAAAGCTGGTGCTGGACCTGTTCAGCACACAATCCCCTTTACATTGGTGCATCCATCGTTGCTTTCACTGCTAACACTCATACAGGAAAAGCATTTGAATGGAATCAGTCCAGAGCCTGCTCTCTGCTGCGCAGGAACACAGTCAGCACAGAATGAACAGTGGCATCTGCTCACACGGCAGAAGGACCAGCAGGGAAAGCTAGTGCTGTGTCTCTTCAGCACACAAGCAGCTTTGCAACGGGGTCACCATCATTGCAGTCTCTCCTCGGTTTCCTACCTAAAAGTCCATTTGAATCCAAATTCTCAGGTGGTGTCTCTCACCTGCCCAGCAGCACAGTTAGTACAGCACGAAGGTTTGGCCTCTGCTCCCACAGCAGAAGAGCCAGGATTGAAAGCTGGTGCTGGACCTGTTCAGCACACAATCCCCTTTACATTGGTGCCTCCATCGTTGCTTTCACTGCTCACTTTCATACAGGAAAAGCATTTGAATGGAATCAGTCCAGAGGCTGCTCTCTGCTGCGCAGCAACACAGTCAGCACAGAATGAACAGTGGCATCTGCTCACACGGCAGAAGGACCAGCAGGGAAAGCTAGTGCTGTGTCTCTTCAGCACACAAGCAGCTTTGCAACGGGGTCACCATCATTGCAGTCTCTCCTCGGTTTCCTACCTAAAAGTCCATTTGAATCCAAATTCTCAGGTGGTGTCTCTCACCTGCCCAGCAGCACAGTTAGTACAGCACGAACGTTTGGCCTCTGCTCCCACAGCAGAAGAGCCAGGATTGAAAGCTGGTGCTGGACCTGTTCAGCACACAATCACTTTTACATTGGTGCATTCATCGTTGCTTTCACTGCTCACTTTCATACAGGAAAAGCATGTGAATGGAATCAGTCCAGAGGCTGCTCTCTGCTGCGCAGCAACACAGTCAGCACAGAATGAACAGTGGCAACAGCTCACACGGCAGAAGGAGCAGCAGGGAAAGCTAGTGCTGTGTCTCTTCAGCGCACAAGCAGCTTTGCAACGGGGTCACCATCATTGCAGTCTCTCCTCGGTTTCCTACCTAAAAGTACATTTGAATCCAAATTCTCAGGTGGTGTCTCTCAGCTGCCCAGCAGCACAGTTAGTACAGCACGAACGTTTGGCCTCTGCTCCCACAGCAGAAGAGCCAGGATTGAAAGCTGGTGCTGGACCTGTTCAGCACACAATCCCCTTTACATTGGTGCCTCCATCGTTGCTTTCACTGCTAACACTCATACAGGAAAAGCATTTGAATAGAATCAGTCCAGAGCCTGCTCCCTGCTGGCAGCAACACAGCACAGAATGAACAGTGGCATCTGCTCACACGGCAGAAGGAGCAGCAGGGAAAGCTAGTGCTGTGTCTCTTCAGCACACAAGCAGCTTTGCAACGGGGTCACCATCATTGCAGTCTCTCCTCGGTTTCCTACCTAAAAGTCCATTTGAATCCAAATTCTCAGGTGGTCTCAGCTGCCCAGTAGCACAGTTAGTACAGCACGAACGTTTGGCCTCTGCTCCCACAGCAGAAGAGCAAGGATTGAAAGCTGGTGCTGGACCTGTTCAGCACACAATCCCCTTTACATTGGTGCATCCATCGTTGCTTTCACTGCTCACTTTCATACAGGAAAATCATTTGAATAGAATCAGTCCAGAGCCTGCTCTCTGCTGCGCAGCAACACAGTCAGCACAGAATGAACAGTGGCATCTGCTCACACGGCAGAAGGACCAGCAGGGAAAGCTAGTGCTCTGCTTCTTCAGCACACAAGCAGCTTTGCAAAGGGGTCACCATCATTGCAGTCTCTCCTCGGCTTCATACCTAAAAGTCCATTTGAATCCGAATTCTCAGGTGGTGTTTCTCAGCTGCCCAGCAGCACAGTGAGTACAGCACGAACGTTTGGCCTCTGCTCCCACAGCAGAAGAGCCAGGATTGAAAGCTGGTGCTGCACCTGTTCAGCACACAATCCCCTTTACATTGGTGCATCCATCGTTGCTTTCACTGCTCACTTTCTTACAGGAAAAGCATTTGAATGGAATCAGTCCAGAGCCTGCTCTCTGCTGCGCAGCAACACAGTCAGCACAGAATGAACAGTGGCATCTGCTCACACGGCAGAAGGAGCAGCAGGGAAAGCTAGTGCTCTGCTTCTTCAGCACACAAGCAGCTTTGCAACGGGGTCACCATCATTGCAGTCTCTCCTCGGTTTCATACCTAAAAGTCCATTTGAATCCAAATTCTCAGGTGGTCTCAGCTGCCCAGTAGCACAGTGAGTACAGCACGAACGTTTGGCCTCTGCTCCCACAGCAGAAGAGCCAGGATTGAAAGCTGGTGCTGGACCTGTTCAGCACACAATCCCCTTTACATTGGTGCCTCCATCGTTGCTTTCACTGCTCACTTTCATACAGGAAAAGCATTTGAATGGAATCAGTCCAGAGCCTGCTCTCTGCTGCGCAGGAACACAGTCAGCACAGAATGAACAGTGGCATCTGCTCACACGGCAGAAGGACCAGCAGGGAAAGCTAGTGCTCTGCTTCTTCAGCACACAAGCAGCTTTGCAACGGGGTCACCATCATTGCAGTCTCTCCTCGGTTTCATACCTAAAAGTCCATTGGAATCCAAATTCTCAGGTGGTGTCTCTCAGCTGCCCAGCAGCACAGTTAGTACAGCACGAACGTTTGGCCTCTGATTCCACAGCAGAAGAGCCAGGATTGAAAGCTGGTGCTGGACCTGTTCAGCACACAATCCCCTTTACATTGGTGCATCCATCGTTGCTTTCACTGCTAACACTCATACAGGAAAAGCATTTGAATGGAATCAGTCCAGAGGCTGCTCTCTGCTGCGCAGGAACACAGTCAGCACAGAATGAACAGTGGCATCTGCTCACACGGCAGAAGGACCCGCAGGGAAAGCTAGTGCTGTGTCTCTTCAGCACACAAGCAGCTTTGCAACGGGGTCACCATCATTGCAGTCTCTCCTCGGTTTCCTACCTAAAAGTCCATTTGAATCCAAATTCTCAGGTGGTGTCTCTCACCTGCCCAGCAGCACAGTTAGTACAGCACGAACGTTTGGCCTCTGCTCCCACAGCAGAAGAGCCAGGATTGAAAGCTGGTGCTGGACCTGTTCAGCACACAATCCCCTTTACATTGGTGCCTCCATCGTTGCTTTCACTGCTAACACTCATACAGGAAAAGCATTTGAATAGAATCAGTCCAGAGCCTGCTCCATGCTGGCAGCAACACAGCACAGAATGAACAGTGGCATCTGCTCACACGGCAGAAGGAGCAGCAGGGAAAGCTAGTGCTGTGTCTCTTCAGCACACAAGCAGCTTTGCAAAGGGGTCACCATCATTGCAGTCTCTCCTCGGTTTCCTACCTAAAAGTCCATTTGAATCCAAATTCTCAGGTGGTCTCAGCTGCCCAGTAGCACAGTTAGTACAGCACGAACGTTTGGCCTCTGCTCCCACAGCAGAAGAGCCAGGATTGAAAGCTGGTGCTGGACCTGTTCAGCACACAATCCCTTTTCCATTGGTGCATTCATCGTTGCTTTCACTGCTCACTTTCTTACAGGAAAAGCATTTGAATGGAATCAGTCCAGAGCCTGCTCTCTGCTGCGCAGCAACACAGTCAGCACAGAATGAACAGTGGCATCTGCTCACACGGCAGAAGGAGCAGCAGGGAAAGCTATTGCTGGGCTTCTTCAGCACACAAGCAGCTTTGCAACGGGGTCACCATCATTGCAGTCTCTCCTCGGTTTCATACCTAAAAGTCCATTTGAATCCAAATTCTCAGGTGGTGTCTCTCAGCTGCCCAGCAGCACAGTTAGTACAGCACGAACGTTTGGCCTCTGCTCCCACAGCAGAAGAGCCAGGATCGAAAGCTGGTGCTGGACCTGTTCAGCACACAATCACTTTTACATTGGTGCATTCATCGTTACTTTCACTGCTCACTTTCATACAAGAAAAGCTTTTGAATGGAATCAGTCCAGAGGCTGCTCTCTGCTGCGCAGGAACACAATCAGCACAGAATGAACAGTGGCATCTGCTCACACGGCAGAAGGAGCAGCAGGGAAAGCTAGTGCTGTGTCTCTTCAGCACACAAGCAGCTTTGCAACGGGGTCACCATCATTGCAGTCTCTCCTCGGTTTCCTACCTAAAAGTACATTTGAATCCAAATTCTCAGGTGGTGTCGCTCAGCTGCCCAGCAGCACAGTGAGTACAGCACGAACGTTTGGCCTCTGCTCCCACAGCAGAAGAGCCAGGATTGAAAGCTGGTGCTGGACCTGTTCAGCACACAATCCCCTTTATACTGGTTCCCCCATCGTTGCTTTCACTGCTAACACTCATACAGGAAAAGCATTTGAATGGAATCAGTCCAGAGCCTGCTCTCTGCTGGCAGCAACACACTCAGCACAGAATGAACAGTGGATTCTGCTCAAACAGCAGAAGGACCAGCAGGGAAAGCTATTGCTGGGCTTCTTCAGCACACAAGCAGCTTTGCAACGGGGTCACCATCATTGCAGTCTCTCCTCGGTTTCATACCTAAAAGTCCATTTGAATCCAAATTCTCAGGTGGTGTCTCTCAGCTGCCCAGCAGCACAGTTAGTACAGCACGAACGTTTGGCCTCTGCTCCCACAGCAGAAGAGCCAGGATCGAAAGCTGGTGCTGGACCTGTTCAGCACACAATCACTTTTACATTGGTGCATCCATCGTTGCTTTCACTGCTCACTTTCATACAAGAAAAGCTTTTCAATGGAATCAGTCCAGAGCCTGCTCTCTGCTGCGCAGGAACACAGTCAGCACAGAATGAACAGTGGCATCTGCTCACACGGCAGAAGGAGCAGCAGGGAAAGCTAGTGCTGTGTCTCTTCAGCACACAAGCAGCTTTGCAACGGGGTCACCATCATTGCAGTCTCTCCTCGGTTTCCTACCTAAAAGTACATTTGAATCCAAATTCTCAGGTGGTGTCGCTCAGCTGCCCAGCAGCACAGTGAGTACAGCACGAACGTTTGGCCTCTGCTCCCACAGCAGAAGAGCCAGGATTGAAAGCTGGTGCTGGACCTGTTCAGCACACAATCCCCTTTACATTGGTGCCTCCATCGTTGCTTTCACTGCTAACACTCATACAGGAAAAGCATTTGAATAGAATCAGTCCAGAGCCTGCTCCCTGCTGGCAGCAACACAGCACAGAATGAACAGTGGCATCTGCTCACACGGCAGAAGGAGCAGCAGGGAAAGCTAGTGCTGTGTCTCTTCAGCACACAAGCAGCTTTGCAACGGGGTCACCATCATTGCAGTCTCTCCTCGGTTTCATACCTAAAAGTCCATTTGAATCCGAATTCTCAGGTGGTGTTTCTCAGCTGCCCAGCAGCACAGTGAGTACAGCACGAACGTTTGGCCTCTGATCCCACAGCAGAAGAGCCAGGATTGAAAGCTGGTGCTGGACCTGTTCAGCACACAATCCCCTTTACATTGGTGCCTCCATCGTTGCTTTCACTGCTCACTTTCTTACAGGAAAAGCATTTGAATGGAATCAGTCCAGAGCCTGCTCCCTGTCGGCAGCAACACAGCACAGAATGAACAGTGGCATCTGCTCACACGGCAGAAGGACCAGCAGGGAAAGCTAGTGCTCTGCTTCTTCAGCACACAAGCAGCTTTGCAACGGGGTCACCATCATTGCAGTCTCTCCTCGGTTTCATACCTAAAAGTCCATTTGAATCCAAATTCTCAGGTGGTCTCAGCTGCCCAGTAGCACAGTGAGTACAGCACGAACGTTTGGCCTCTGCTCCCACAGCAGAAGAGCCAGGATTGAAAGCTGGTGCTGGACCTGTTCAGCACACAATCACTTTTACATTGGTGCATTCATCGTTGCTTTCACTGCTCACTTTCATACAAGAAAAGCATGTGAATGGAATCAGTCCAGAGCCTGCTCTCTGCTGCGCAGCAACACAGTCAGCACAGAATGAACAGTGGCATCTGCTCACACGGCAGAAGGAGCAGCAGGGAAAGCTAGTGCTCTGCTTCTTCAGCACACAAGCAGCTTTGCAACGGGGTCACCATCATTGCAGTCTCTCCTCGGTTTCATACCTAAAAGTCCATTTGAATCCAAATTCTCAGGTGGTCTCAGCTGCCCAGTAGCACAGTGAGTACAGCACGAACGTTTGGCCTCTGCTCCCACAGCAGAAGAGCCAGGATTGAAAGCTGGTGCTGGACCTGTTCAGCACACAATCCCCTTTACATTGGTGCCTCCATCGTTGCTTTCACTGCTAACACTCATAAAAAAAAGCATTTGAATAGAATCAGTCCAGAGCCTGCTCCCTGCTGGCAGCAACACAGCACAGAATGAACAGTGGCATCTGCTCACACGGCAGAAGGACCAGCAAGGAAAGCTAGTGCTGTGTCTCTTCAGCACACAAGCAGCTTTGCAAAGGGGTCACCATCATTGCAGTCTCTCCTCGGTTTCCTACCTAAAAGTACATTTGAATCCAAATTCTCAGGTGGTGTCGCTCAGCTGCCCAGCAGCACAGTGAGTACAGCACGAACGTTTGGCCTCTGCTCCCACAGCAGAAGAGCCAGGATTGAAAGCTGGTGCTGGACCTGTTCAGCACACAATCCCCTTTACATTGGTGCCTCCATCGTTGCTTTCACTGCTAACACTCATAAAAAAAAGCATTTGAATAGAATCCGTCCAGAGCCTGCTCCCTGCTGGCAGCAACACAGCACAGAATGAACAGTGGCATCTGCTCACACGGCAGAAGAACCAGCAGGGAAAGCTAGTGCTCTGCTTCTTCAGCACACAAGCAGCTTTGCAACGGGGTCACCATCATTGCAGTCTCTCCTCGGTTTCATACCTAAAAGTCCATTGGAATCCAAATTCTCAGGTGGTGTCTCTCAGCTGCCCAGCAGCACAGTTAGTACAGCACGAACGTTTGGCCTCTGTTCCCACAGCAGAAGAGCCAGGATTGAAAGCTGGTGCTGGACCTGTTCAGCACACAATCCCCTTTACATTGGTGCATCCATCGTTGCTTTCACTGCTAACACTCATACAGGAAAAGCATTTGAATGGAATCAGTCCAGAGCCTGCTCTCTGCTGCGCAGGAACACAGTCAGCACAGAATGAACAGTGGCATCTGCTCACACGGCAGAAGGACCAGCAGGGAAAGCTAGTGCTGTGTCTCTTCAGCACACAAGCAGCTTTGCAACGGGGTCACCATCATTGCAGTCTCTCCTCGGTTTCCTACCTAAAAGTCCATTTGAATCCAAATTCTCAGGTGGTGTCTCTCACCTGCCCAGCAGCACAGTTAGTACAGCACGAAGGTTTGGCCTCTGCTCCCACAGCAGAAGAGCCAGGATTGAAAGCTGGTGCTGGACCTGTTCAGCACACAATCCCCTTTACATTGGTGCCTCCATCGTTGCTTTCACTGCTCACTTTCATACAGGAAAAGCATTTGAATGGAATCAGTCCAGAGGCTGCTCTCTGCTGCGCAGCAACACAGTCAGCACAGAATGAACAGTGGCATCTGCTCACACGGCAGAAGGACCAGCAGGGAAAGCTAGTGCTGTGTCTCTTCAGCACACAAGCAGCTTTGCAACGGGGTCACCATCATTGCAGTCTCTCCTCGGTTTCCTACCTAAAAGTCCATTTGAATCCAAATTCTCAGGTGGTGTCTCTCACCTGCCCAGCAGCACAGTTAGTACAGCACGAACGTTTGGCCTCTGCTCCCACAGCAGAAGAGCCAGGATTGAAAGCTGGTGCTGGACCTGTTCAGCACACAATCACTTTTACATTGGTGCATTCATCGTTGCTTTCACTGCTCACTTTCATACAGGAAAAGCATGTGAATGGAATCAGTCCAGAGGCTGCTCTCTGCTGCGCAGCAACACAGTCAGCACAGAATGAACAGTGGCAACAGCTCACACGGCAGAAGGAGCAGCAGGGAAAGCTAGTGCTGTGTCTCTTCAGCGCACAAGCAGCTTTGCAACGGGGTCACCATCATTGCAGTCTCTCCTCGGTTTCCTACCTAAAAGTACATTTGAATCCAAATTCTCAGGTGGTGTCTCTCAGCTGCCCAGCAGCACAGTGAGTACAGCACGAACGTTTGGCCTCTGCTCCCACAGCAGAAGAGCCAGGATTGAAAGCTGGTGCTGGACCTGTTCAGCACACAATCCCCTTTACATTGGTGCCTCCATCGTTGCTTTCACTGCTAACACTCATACAGGAAAAGCATTTGAATAGAATCAGTCCAGAGCCTGCTCCCTGCTGGCAGCAACACAGCACAGAATGAACAGTGGCATCTGCTCACACGGCAGAAGGAGCAGCAGGGAAAGCTAGTGCTGTGTCTCTTCAGCACACAAGCAGCTTTGCAACGGGGTCACCATCATTGCAGTCTCTCCTCGGTTTCCTACCTAAAAGTCCATTTGAATCCAAATTCTCAGGTGGTCTCAGCTGCCCAGTAGCACAGTTAGTACAGCACGAACGTTTGGCCTCTGCTCCCACAGCAGAAGAGCAAGGATTGAAAGCTGGTGCTGGACCTGTTCAGCACACAATCCCCTTTACATTGGTGCATCCATCGTTGCTTTCACTGCTCACTTTCATACAGGAAAATCATTTGAATAGAATCAGTCCAGAGGCTGCTCTCTGCTGCGCAGCAACACAGTCAGCACAGAATGAACAGTGGCATCTGCTCACACGGCAGAAGGACCAGCAGGGAAAGCTAGTGCTCTGCTTCTTCAGCACACAAGCAGCTTTGCAAAGGGGTCACCATCATTGCAGTCTCTCCTCGGCTTCATACCTAAAAGTCCATTTGAATCCGAATTCTCAGGTGGTGTTTCTCAGCTGCCCAGCAGCACAGTGAGTACAGCACGAACGTTTGGCCTCTGCTCCCACAGCAGAAGAGCCAGGATTGAAAGCTGGTGCTGCACCTGTTCAGCACACAATCCCCTTTACATTGGTGCATCCATCGTTGCTTTCACTGCTCACTTTCTTACAGGAAAAGCATTTGAATGGAATCAGTCCAGAGCCTGCTCTCTGCTGCGCAGCAACACAGTCAGCACAGAATGAACAGTGGCATCTGCTCACACGGCAGAAGGAGCAGCAGGGAAAGCTAGTGCTCTGCTTCTTCAGCACACAAGCAGCTTTGCAACGGGGTCACCATCATTGCAGTCTCTCCTCGGTTTCATACCTAAAAGTCCATTTGAATCCAAATTCTCAGGTGGTCTCAGCTGCCCAGTAGCACAGTGAGTACAGCACGAACGTTTGGCCTCTGCTCCCACAGCAGAAGAGCCAGGATTGAAAGCTGGTGCTGGACCTGTTCAGCACACAATCCCCTTTACATTGGTGCCTCCATCGTTGCTTTCACTGCTCACTTTCATACAGGAAAAGCATTTGAATGGAATCAGTCCAGAGCCTGCTCTCTGCTGCGCAGGAACACAGTCAGCACAGAATGAACAGTGGCATCTGCTCACACGGCAGAAGGACCCGCAGGGAAAGCTAGTGCTGTGTCTCTTCAGCACACAAGCAGCTTTGCAACGGGGTCACCATCATTGCAGTCTCTCCTCGGTTTCCTACCTAAAAGTCCATTTGAATCCAAATTCTCAGGTGGTGTCTCTCACCTGCCCAGCAGCACAGTTAGTACAGCACGAACGTTTGGCCTCTGCTCCCACAGCAGAAGAGCCAGGATTGAAAGCTGGTGCTGGACCTGTTCAGCACACAATCCCCTTTACATTGGTGCCTCCATCGTTGCTTTCACTGCTAACACTCATACAGGAAAAGCATTTGAATAGAATCAGTCCAGAGCCTGCTCCCTGCTGGCAGCAACACAGCACAGAATGAACAGTGGCATCTGCTCACACGGCAGAAGGAGCAGCAGGGAAAGCTAGTGCTGTGTCTCTTCAGCACACAAGCAGCTTTGCAAAGGGGTCACCATCATTGCAGTCTCTCCTCGGTTTCCTACCTAAAAGTCCATTTGAATCCAAATTCTCAGGTGGTCTCAGCTGCCCAGTAGCACAGTTAGTACAGCACGAACGTTTGGCCTCTGCTCCCACAGCAGAAGAGCCAGGATTGAAAGCTGGTGCTGGACCTGTTCAGCACACAATCCCTTTTCCATTGGTGCATTCATCGTTGCTTTCACTGCTCACTTTCTTACAGGAAAAGCATTTGAATGGAATCAGTCCAGAGCCTGCTCTCTGCTGCGCAGCAACACAGTCAGCACAGAATGAACAGTGGCATCTGCTCACACGGCAGAAGGAGCAGCAGGGAAAGCTATTGCTGGGCTTCTTCAGCACACAAGCAGCTTTGCAACGGGGTCACCATCATTGCAGTCTCTCCTCGGTTTCATACCTAAAAGTCCATTTGAATCCAAATTCTCAGGTGGTGTCTCTCAGCTGCCCAGCAGCACAGTTAGTACAGCACGAACGTTTGGCCTCTGCTCCCACAGCAGAAGAGCCAGGATCGAAAGCTGGTGCTGGACCTGTTCAGCACACAATCACTTTTACATTGGTGCATCCATCGTTGCTTTCACTGCTCACTTTCATACAAGAAAAGCTTTTCAATGGAATCAGTCCAGAGCCTGCTCTCTGCTGCGCAGGAACACAGTCAGCACAGAATGAACAGTGGCATCTGCTCACACGGCAGAAGGAGCAGCAGGGAAAGCTAGTGCTGTGTCTCTTCAGCACACAAGCAGCTTTGCAACGGGGTCACCATCATTGCAGTCTCTCCTCGGTTTCCTACCTAAAAGTACATTTGAATCCAAATTCTCAGGTGGTGTCGCTCAGCTGCCCAGCAGCACAGTGAGTACAGCACGAACGTTTGGCCTCTGCTCCCACAGCAGAAGAGCCAGGATTGAAAGCTGGTGCTGGACCTGTTCAGCACACAATCCCCTTTACATTGGTGCCTCCATCGTTGCTTTCACTGCTAACACTCATACAGGAAAAGCATTTGAATAGAATCAGTCCAGAGCCTGCTCCCTGCTGGCAGCAACACAGCACAGAATGAACAGTGGCATCTGCTCACACGGCAGAAGGAGCAGCAGGGAAAGCTAGTGCTGTGTCTCTTCAGCACACAAGCAGCTTTGCAACGGGGTCACCATCATTGCAGTCTCTCCTCGGCTTCATACCTAAAAGTCCATTTGAATCCGAATTCTCAGGTGGTGTTTCTCAGCTGCCCAGCAGCACAGTGAGTACAGCACGAACGTTTGGCCTCTGATCCCACAGCAGAAGAGCCAGGATTGAAAGCTGGTGCTGGACCTGTTCAGCACACAATCCCCTTTACATTGGTGCCTCCATCGTTGCTTTCACTGCTCACTTTCTTACAGGAAAAGCATTTGAATGGAATCAGTCCAGAGCCTGCTCCCTGCCGGCAGCAACACAGCACAGAATGAACAGTGGCATCTGCTCACACGGCAGAAGGACCAGCAGGGAAAGCTAGTGCTCTGCTTCTTCAGCACACAAGCAGCTTTGCAACGGGGTCACCATCATTGCAGTCTCTCCTCGGTTTCATACCTAAAAGTCCATTTGAATCCAAATTCTCAGGTGGTCTCAGCTGCCCAGTAGCACAGTGAGTACAGCACGAACGTTTGGCCTCTGCTCCCACAGCAGAAGAGCCAGGATTGAAAGCTGGTGCTGGACCTGTTCAGCACACAATCACTTTTACATTGGTGCATTCATCGTTGCTTTCACTGCTCACTTTCATACAAGAAAAGCATGTGAATGGAATCAGTCCAGAGCCTGCTCTCTGCTGCGCAGCAACACAGTCAGCACAGAATGAACAGTGGCATCTGCTCACACGGCAGAAGGAGCAGCAGGGAAAGCTAGTGCTCTGCTTCTTCAGCACACAAGCAGCTTTGCAACGGGGTCACCATCATTGCAGTCTCTCCTCGGTTTCATACCTAAAAGTCCATTTGAATCCAAATTCTCAGGTGGTCTCAGCTGCCCAGTAGCACAGTGAGTACAGCACGAACGTTTGGCCTCTGCTCCCACAGCAGAAGAGCCAGGATTGAAAGCTGGTGCTGGACCTGTTCAGCACACAATCCCCTTTACATTGGTGCCTCCATCGTTGCTTTCACTGCTAACACTCATAAAAAAAAGCATTTGAATAGAATCAGTCCAGAGCCTGCTCCCTGCTGGCAGCAACACAGCACTGAATGAACAGTGGCATCTGCTCACACGGCAGAAGGACCAGCAAGGAAAGCTAGTGCTGTGTCTCTTCAGCACACAAGCAGCTTTGCAAAGGGGTCACCATCATTGCAGTCTCTCCTCGGTTTCCTACCTAAAAGTACATTTGAATCCAAATTCTCAGGTGGTGTCGCTCAGCTGCCCAGCAGCACAGTGAGTACAGCACGAACGTTTGGCCTCTGCTCCCACAGCAGAAGAGCCAGGATTGAAAGCTGGTGCTGGACCTGTTCAGCACACAATCCCCTTTACATTGGTGCCTCCATCGTTGCTTTCACTGCTAACACTCATAAAAAAAAGCATTTGAATAGAATCCGTCCAGAGCCTGCTCCCTGCTGGCAGCAACACAGCACAGAATGAACAGTGGCATTGCTCACACGGCAGAAGAACCAGCAGGGAAAGCTAGTGCTCTGCTTCTTCAGCACACAAGCAGCTTTGCAACGGGGTCACCATCATTGCAGTCTCTCCTCGGTTTCATACCTAAAAGTCCATTGGAATCCAAATTCTCAGGTGGTGTCTCTCAGCTGCCCAGCAGCACAGTTAGTACAGCACGAACGTTTGGCCTCTGTTCCCACAGCAGAAGAGCCAGGATTGAAAGCTGGTGCTGGACCTGTTCAGCACACAATCCCCTTTACATTGGTGCATCCATCGTTGCTTTCACTGCTAACACTCATACAGGAAAAGCATTTGAATGGAATCAGTCCAGAGCCTGCTCTCTGCTGCGCAGGAACACAGTCAGCACAGAATGAACAGTGGCATCTGCTCACACGGCAGAAGGACCAGCAGGGAAAGCTAGTGCTGTGTCTCTTCAGCACACAAGCAGCTTTGCAACGGGGTCACCATCATTGCAGTCTCTCCTCGGTTTCCTACCTAAAAGTCCATTTGAATCCAAATTCTCAGGTGGTGTCTCTCACCTGCCCAGCAGCACAGTTAGTACAGCACGAAGGTTTGGCCTCTGCTCCCACAGCAGAAGAGCCAGGATTGAAAGCTGGTGCTGGACCTGTTCAGCACACAATCCCCTTTACATTGGTGCCTCCATCGTTGCTTTCACTGCTCACTTTCATACAGGAAAAGCATTTGAATGGAATCAGTCCAGAGGCTGCTCTCTGCTGCGCAGCAACACAGTCAGCACAGAATGAACAGTGGCATCTGCTCACACGGCAGAAGGACCAGCAGGGAAAGCTAGTGCTGTGTCTCTTCAGCACACAAGCAGCTTTGCAACGGGGTCACCATCATTGCAGTCTCTCCTCGGTTTCCTACCTAAAAGTCCATTTGAATCCAAATTCTCAGGTGGTGTCTCTCACCTGCCCAGCAGCACAGTTAGTACAGCACGAACGTTTGGCCTCTGCTCCCACAGCAGAAGAGCCAGGATTGAAAGCTGGTGCTGGACCTGTTCAGCACACAATCACTTTTACATTGGTGCATTCATCGTTGCTTTCACTGCTCACTTTCATACAGGAAAAGCATGTGAATGGAATCAGTCCAGAGGCTGCTCTCTGCTGCGCAGCAACACAGTCAGCACAGAATGAACAGTGGCAACAGCTCACACGGCAGAAGGAGCAGCAGGGAAAGCTAGTGCTGTGTCTCTTCAGCGCACAAGCAGCTTTGCAACGGGGTCACCATCATTGCAGTCTCTCCTCGGTTTCCTACCTAAAAGTACATTTGAATCCAAATTCTCAGGTGGTGTCTCTCAGCTGCCCAGCAGCACAGTGAGTACAGCACGAACGTTTGGCCTCTGCTCCCACAGCAGAAGAGCCAGGATTGAAAGCTGGTGCTGGACCTGTTCAGCACACAATCCCCTTTACATTGGTGCCTCCATCGTTGCTTTCACTGCTAACACTCATACAGGAAAAGCATTTGAATAGAATCAGTCCAGAGCCTGCTCCCTGCTGGCAGCAACACAGCACAGAATGAACAGTGGCATCTGCTCACACGGCAGAAGGAGCAGCAGGGAAAGCTAGTGCTGTGTCTCTTCAGCACACAAGCAGCTTTGCAACGGGGTCACCATCATTGCAGTCTCTCCTCGGTTTCCTACCTAAAAGTCCATTTGAATCCAAATTCTCAGGTGGTCTCAGCTGCCCAGTAGCACAGTTAGTACAGCACGAACGTTTGGCCTCTGCTCCCACAGCAGAAGAGCAAGGATTGAAAGCTGGTGCTGGACCTGTTCAGCACACAATCCCCTTTACATTGGTGCATCCATCGTTGCTTTCACTGCTCACTTTCATACAGGAAAATCATTTGAATAGAATCAGTCCAGAGGCTGCTCTCTGCTGCGCAGCAACACAGTCAGCACAGAATGAACAGTGGCATCTGCTCACACGGCAGAAGGACCAGCAGGGAAAGCTAGTGCTCTGCTTCTTCAGCACACAAGCAGCTTTGCAAAGGGGTCACCATCATTGCAGTCTCTCCTCGGCTTCATACCTAAAAGTCCATTTGAATCCGAATTCTCAGGTGGTGTTTCTCAGCTGCCCAGCAGCACAGTGAGTACAGCACGAACGTTTGGCCTCTGCTCCCACAGCAGAAGAGCCAGGATTGAAAGCTGGTGCTGCACCTGTTCAGCACACAATCCCCTTTACATTGGTGCATCCATCGTTGCTTTCACTGCTCACTTTCTTACAGGAAAAGCATTTGAATGGAATCAGTCCAGAGCCTGCTCTCTGCTGCGCAGCAACACAGTCAGCACAGAATGAACAGTGGCATCTGCTCACACGGCAGAAGGAGCAGCAGGGAAAGCTAGTGCTCTGCTTCTTCAGCACACAAGCAGCTTTGCAACGGGGTCACCATCATTGCAGTCTCTCCTCGGTTTCATACCTAAAAGTCCATTTGAATCCAAATTCTCAGGTGGTCTCAGCTGCCCAGTAGCACAGTGAGTACAGCACGAACGTTTGGCCTCTGCTCCCACAGCAGAAGAGCCAGGATTGAAAGCTGGTGCTGGACCTGTTCAGCACACAATCCCCTTTACATTGGTGCCTCCATCGTTGCTTTCACTGCTCACTTTCATACAAGAAAAGCATTTGAATGGAATCAGTCCAGAGCCTGCTCTCTGCTGCGCAGGAACACAGTCAGCACAGAATGAACAGTGGCATCTGCTCACACGGCAGAAGGAGCAGCAGGGAAAGCTAGTGCTCTGCTTCTTCAGCACACAAGCAGCTTTGCAACGGGGTCACCATCATTGCAGTCTCTCCTCGGTTTCATACCTAAAAGTCCATTGGAATCCAAATTCTCAGGTGGTGTCTCTCAGCTGCCCAGCAGCACAGTTAGTACAGCACGAACGTTTGGCCTCTGATTCCACAGCAGAAGAGCCAGGATTGAAAGCTGGTGCTGGACCTGTTCAGCACACAATCCCCTTTACATTGGTGCATCCATCGTTGCTTTCACTGCTAACACTCATACAGGAAAAGCATTTGAATGGAATCAGTCCAGAGGCTGCTCTCTGCTGCGCAGGAACACAGTCAGCACAGAATGAACAGTGGCATCTGCTCACACGGCAGAAGGACCCGCAGGGAAAGCTAGTGCTGTGTCTCTTCACCACACAAGCAGCTTTGCAACGGGGTCACCATCATTGCAGTCTCTCCTCGGTTTCCTACCTAAAAGTCCATTTGAATCCAAATTCTCAGGTGGTGTCTCTCACCTGCCCAGCAGCACAGTTAGTACAGCACGAACGTTTGGCCTCTGCTCCCACAGCAGAAGAGCCAGGATTGAAAGCTGGTGCTGGACCTGTTCAGCACACAATCCCCTTTACATTGGTGCCTCCATCGTTGCTTTCACTGCTAACACTCATACAGGAAAAGCATTTGAATAGAATCAGTCCAGAGCCTGCTCCATGCTGGCAGCAACACAGCACAGAATGAACAGTGGCATCTGCTCACACGGCAGAAGGAGCAGCAGGGAAAGCTAGTGCTGTGTCTCTTCAGCACACAAGCAGCTTTGCAAAGGGGTCACCATCATTGCAGTCTCTCCTCGGTTTCCTACCTAAAAGTCCATTTGAATCCAAATTCTCAGGTGGTCTCAGCTGCCCAGTAGCACAGTTAGTACAGCACGAACGTTTGGCCTCTGCTCCCACAGCAGAAGAGCCAGGATTGAAAGCTGGTGCTGGACCTGTTCAGCACACAATCCCTTTTCCATTGGTGCATTCATCGTTGCTTTCACTGCTCACTTTCTTACAGGAAAAGCATTTGAATGGAATCAGTCCAGAGCCTGCTCTCTGCTGCGCAGCAACACAGTCAGCACAGAATGAACAGTGGCATCTGCTCACACGGCAGAAGGAGCAGCAGGGAAAGCTATTGCTGGGCTTCTTCAGCACACAAGCAGCTTTGCAACGGGGTCACCATCATTGCAGTCTCTCCTCGGTTTCATACCTAAAAGTCCATTTGAATCCAAATTCTCAGGTGGTGTCTCTCAGCTGCCCAGCAGCACAGTTAGTACAGCACGAACGTTTGGCCTCTGCTCCCACAGCAGAAGAGCCAGGATCGAAAGCTGGTGCTGGACCTGTTCAGCACACAATCACTTTTACATTGGTGCATTCATCGTTACTTTCACTGCTCACTTTCATACAAGAAAAGCTTTTGAATGGAATCAGTCCAGAGGCTGCTCTCTGCTGCGCAGGAACACAGTCAGCACAGAATGAACAGTGGCATCTGCTCACACGGCAGAAGGAGCAGCAGGGAAAGCTAGTGCTGTGTCTCTTCAGCACACAAGCAGCTTTGCAACGGGGTCACCATCATTGCAGTCTCTCCTCGGTTTCCTACCTAAAAGTACATTTGAATCCAAATTCTCAGGTGGTGTCGCTCAGCTGCCCAGCAGCACAGTGAGTACAGCACGAACGTTTGGCCTCTGCTCCCACAGCAGAAGAGCCAGGATTGAAAGCTGGTGCTGGACCTGTTCAGCACACAATCCCCTTTACATTGGTGACTCCATCGTTGCTTTCACTGCTCACTTTCATACAGGAAAAGCATTTGAATGGAATCAGTCCAGAGCCTGCTCTCTGCTGCGCAGCAACACAGTCAGCACAGAATGAACAGTGGCATCTGCTCACACGGCAGAAGGAGCAGCAGGGAAAGCTAGTGCTGTGTCTCTTCAGCACACAAGCAGCTTTGCAACGGGGTCACCATCATTGCAGTCTCTCCTCGGTTTCCTACCTAAAAGTACATTTGAATCCAAATTCTCAGGTGGTGTCGCTCAGGTGCCCAGCAGCACAGTGAGTACAGCACGAACGTTTGGCCTCTGCTCCCACAGCAGAAGAGCCAGGATTGAAAGCTGGTGCTGGACCTGTTCAGCACACAATCCCCTTTATATTGGTGCCTCCATCGTTGCTTTCACTGCTCACTTTCATACAGGAAAAGCATTTGAATGGAATCAGTCCAGAGCCTGCTCTCTGCTGCGCAGGAACACAGTCAGCACAGAATAAACAGTGGCATCTGCTCACACGGCAGAAGGACCAGCAGGGAAAGCTAGTGCTCTGCTTCTTCAGCACACAAGCAGCATTGCAACGGGGTCACCATCATTGCAGTCTCTCCTCGGTTTCCTACCTAAAAGTCCATTTGAATCCAAATTCTCAGGTGGTCTCAGCTGCCCAGCAGCACAGTGAGTACAGCACGAACGTTTGGCCTCTGCTCCCACAGCAGAAGAGCCAGGATTGAAAGCTGGTGCTGGACCTGTTCAGCACACAATCCCCTTTATACTGGTTCCCCCATCGTTGCTTTCACTGCTAACACTCATACAGGAAAAGCATTTGAATGGAATCAGTCCAGAGCCTGCTCTCTGCTGGCAGCAACACACTCAGCACAGAATGAACAGTGGATTCTGCTCAAACAGCAGAAGGAGCAGCAGGGAAAGCTATTGCTGGGCTTCTTCAGCACACAAGCAGCTTTGCAACGGGGTCACCATCATTGCAGTCTCTCCTCGGTTTCATACCTAAAAGTCCATTTGAATCCAAATTCTCAGGTGGTGTCTCTCAGCTGCCCAGCAGCACAGTTAGTACAGCACGAACGTTTGGCCTCTGCTCCCACAGCAGAAGAGCCAGGATCGAAAGCTGGTGCTGGACCTGTTCAGCACACAATCACTTTTACATTGGTGCATCCATCGTTGCTTTCACTGCTCACTTTCATACAAGAAAAGCTTTTCAATGGAATCAGTCCAGAGCCTGCTCTCTGCTGCGCAGGAACACAGTCAGCACAGAATGAACAGTGGCATCTGCTCACACGGCAGAAGGAGCAGCAGGGAAAGCTAGTGCTGTGTCCCTTCAGCACACAAGCAGCTTTGCAACGGGGTCACCATCATTGCAGTCTCTCCTCGGTTTCCTACCTAAAAGTACATTTGAATCCAAATTCTCAGGTGGTGTCGCTCAGCTGCCCAGCAGCACAGTGAGTACAGCACGAACATTTGGCCTCTGCTCCCACAGCAGAAGAGCCAGGATTGAAAGCTGGTGCTGGACCTGTTCAGCACACAATCCCCTTTACATTGGTGCCTCCATCGTTGCTTTCACTGCTCACTTTCATACAGGAAAAGCATTTGAATGGAATCAGTCCAGAGCCTGCTCTCTGCTGCGCAGCAACACAGTCAGCACAGAATGAACAGTGGCATCTGCTCACACGGCAGAAGGAGCAGCAGGGAAAGCTAGTGCTGTGTCTCTTCAGCACACAAGCAGCTTTGCAACGGGGTCACCATCATTGCAGTCTCTCCTCGGTTTCCTACCTAAAAGTACATTTGAATCCAAATTCTCAGGTGGTGTCGCTCAGGTGCCCAGCAGCACAGTGAGTACAGCACGAACGTTTGGCCTCTGCTCCCACAGCAGAAGAGCCAGGATTGAAAGCTGGTGCTGGACCTGTTCAGCACACAATCCCCTTTACATTGGTGCCTCCATCGTTGCTTTCACTGCTCACTTTCATACAGGAAAAGCATTTGAATGGAATCAGTCCAGAGGCTGCTCTCTGCTGCGCAGCAACACAGTCAGCACAGAATGAACAGTGGCATCTGCTCACACGGCAGAAGGACCAGCAGGGAAAGCTAGTGCTGTGTCTCTTCAGCACACAAGCAGCTTTGCAACGGGGTCACCATCATTGCAGTCTCTCCTCGGTTTCATACCTAAAAGTCCATTTGAATCCAAATTCTCAGGTGGTGTCTCTCAGCTGCCCAGCAGCACAGTTAGTACAGCACGAACGTTTGGCCTCTGCTCCCACAGCAGAAGAGCCAGGATCGAAAGCTGGTGCTGGACCTGTTCAGCACACAATCACTTTTACATTGGTGCATTCATCGTTGCTTTCACTGCTCACTTTCATACAAGAAAAGCTTTTCAATGGAATCAGTCCAGAGCCTGCTCTCTGCTGCGCAGGAACACAGTCAGCACAGAATGAACAGTGGCATCTGCTCACACGGCAGAAGGAGCAGCAGGGAAAGCTAGTGCTGTGTCTCTTCAGCACACAAGCAGCTTTGCAACGGGGTCACCATCATTGCAGTCTCTCCTCGGTTTCCTACCTAAAAGTACATTTGAATCCAAATTCTCAGGTGGTGTCGCTCAGCTGCCCAGCAGCACAGTGAGTACAGCACGAACGTTTGGCCTCTGCTCCCACAGCAGAAGAGCCAGGATTGAAAGCTGGTGCTGGACCTGTTCAGCACACAATCCCCTTTACATTGGTGCCTCCATCGTTGCTTTCACTGCTCACTTTCATACAGGAAAAGCATTTGAATGGAATCAGTCCAGAGGCTGCTCTCTGCTGCGCAGCAACACAGTCAGCACAGAATGAACAGTGGCATCTGCTCACACGGCAGAAGGACCAGCAGGGAAAGCTCGTGCTCTGCTTCTTCAGCACACAAGCAGCTTTGCAACGGGGTCACCATCATTGCAGTCTCTCCTCGGTTTCATACCTAAAAGTCCATTTGAATCCAAATTCTCAGGTGGTCTCAGCTGCCCAGTAGCACAGTGAGTACAGCACGAACGTTTGGCCACTGCTCCCACAGCAGAAGAGCCAGGATTGAAAGCTGGTGCTGGACCTGTTCAGCACACAATCCCCTTTATACTGGTGCCTCCATCGTTGCTTTCACTGCTAACACTCATACAGGAAAAGCATTTGAATGGAATCAGTCCAGAGCCTGCTCTCTGCTGCGCAGGGACACACTCAGCACAGAATGAACATTGGATTCTGCTCAAACAACAGAAGGACCAGCAGGGAAAGCTAGTGCTGGGCTTCTTCAGCACACAAGCAGCTTTGCAACGGGGTCACCATCATTGCAGTCTCCCCTCGGTTTCATACCTAAAAGTCCATTTGAATCCAAATTCTCAGGTGGTGTCTCTCAGCTGCCCAGCAGCACAGTTAGTACAGCACGAACGTTTGGCCTCTGCTCCCACAGCAGAAAAGCCAAGATTGAAAGCTGGTGCTGGACCTGTTCAGCACACAATCACTTTTACATTGGTGCATTCATCGTTGCTTTCACTGCTCACTTTCATACAAAAAAAGCATTTGAAAGGAATCAGTCCAGAGGCTGCTCTCTGCTGCGCAGCAACACAGTCAGCACAGAATGAACAGTGGATTCTGCTCAAACAGCAGAAGGACCAGCAGGGAAAGCTAGTGCTGGGCTTCTTCAGCACGCAAGCAGCTTTGCAACGGGGTCACCATCATTGCAGTCTCTCCTCGGTTTCCTACCTAAAAGTACATTTGAATCCAAATTCTCAGGTGGTGTCGCTCAGCTGCCCAGCAGCACAGTGAGTACAGCACGAACGTTTGGCCTCTGCTCCCACAGCAGAAGAGCCAGGATTGAAAGCTGGTGCTGGACCTGTTCAGCACACAATCCCCTTTACATTGGTGCATCCATCGTTGCTTTCACTGCTAACACTCATACAGGAAAAGCATTTGAATAGAATCAGTCCAGAGCCTGCTCTCTGCTGCGCAGCAACACTGTCAGCACAGAATGAACAGTGGCATCTGCTCACACGGCAGAAGGACCAGCAGGGAAAGCTAGTGCTCTGCTTCTTCAGCACACAAGCAGCTTTGCAACGGGGTCACCATCATTGCAGTCTCTCCTCGGCTTCATACCTAAAAGTCCATTTGAATCCGAATTCTCAGGTGGTGTCTCTCAGCTGCCCAGCAGCACAGTGAGTACAGCACGAACGTTTGGCCTCTGCTCCCACAGCAGAAGAGCCAGGATTGAAAGCTGGTGCTGGACCTGTTCAGCACACAATTTCCTTTATACTGGTGCCTCCATCGTTGCTTTCACTGCTAACACTCATACAGGAAAAGCATTTGAATGGAATCAGTCCAGAGCCTGCTCCCTGCTGGCGGCAACACACTCAGCACAGAATGAACAGTGGATTCTGCTCAAACAGCAGAAGGACCAGCAGGGAAAGCTAGTGCTGGGCTTCAGCACACAAGCAGCTTTGCAACGGGGTCACCATCATTGCAGTCTCTCCTCGGCTTCATACCTAAAAGTCCATTTGAATCCAAATTCTCAGGTGGTGTCTCTCAGCTGCCCAGCAGCACAGTTAGTACAGCACGAACGTTTGGCCTCTGCTCCCACAGCAGAAGAGCCAGGATTGAAAGCTGGTGCTGGACCTGTTCAGCACACAATCCCCTTTACATTGGTGCCTCCATCGTTGCTTTCACTGCTCACTTTCATACAGGAAAAGCATTTGAATGGAATCAGTCCAGAGGCTGCTCTCTGCTGCGCAGCAACACAGTCAGCACAGAATGAACAGTGGCATCTGCTCACACGGCAGAAGGACCAGCAGGGAAAGCTCGTGCTCTGCTTCTTCAGCACACAAGCAGCTTTGCAACGGGGTCACCATCATTGCAGTCTCTCCTCGGTTTCATACCTAAAAGTCCATTTGAATCCAAATTCTCAGGTGGTCTCAGCTGCCCAGTAGCACAGTGAGTACAGCACGAACGTTTGGCCACTGCTCCCACAGCAGAAGAGCCAGGATTGAAAGCTGGTGCTGGACCTGTTCAGCACACAATTTCCTTTATACTGGTGCCTCCATCGTTGCTTTCACTGCTAACACTCATACAGGAAAAGCATTTGAATGGAATCAGTCCAGAGCCTGCTCTCTGCTGGCAGCAACACACTCAGCACAGAATGAACAGTGGATTCTGCTCAAACAGCAGAAGGACCAGCAGGGAAAGCTAGTGCTGGGCTTCAGCACACAAGCAGCTTTGCAACGGGGTCACCATCATTGCAGTCTCTCCTCGGCTTCATACCTAAAAGTCCATTTGAATCCAAATTCTCAGGTGGTGTCTCTCAGCTGCCCAGCAGCACAGTTAGTACAGCACGAACGTTTGGCCTCTGCTCCCACAGCAGACGAGCCAGGATTGAAAGCTGGTGCTGGACCTGTTAAGAACACAATCACTTTTACATTGGTGCATTCAACGTTGCTTTCACTGCTCACTTTCATACAAGAAAAGCATTTGAATGGAATCAGTCCAGAGGCTGCTCTCTGCTGCGCAGCAACACAGTCAGCACAGAATGAACAGTGGCATCTGCTCACACGGCAGAAGGAGCAGCAGGGAAAGCTAGTGCTCTGCTTCTTCAGCACACAAGCAGCTTTGCAACGGGGTCACCATCATTGCAGTCTCTCCTCGGTTTCATACCTAAAAGTCCATTTGAATCCAAATTCTCAGGTGGTCTCAGCTGCCCAGCAGCACAGTTAGTACAGCACGAACGTTTGGCCTCTGCTCCCACAGCAGAAGAGCCAGGATTGAAAGCTGGTGCTGGACCTGTTCAGCACACAATCCCCTTTACATTGGTGCCTCCATCGTTGCTTTCACTTCTCACTTTCATACAGGAAAAGCATTTGAAAGGAATCAGTCCAGAGCCTGCTCTCTGCTGCGCAGGAACACAGTCAGCACAGAATGAACAGTGGCATCTGCTCACACGGCAGAAGGACCAGCAGGGAAAGCTAGTGCTCTGCTTCTTCAGCACACAAGCAGCTTTGCAACGGGGTCACCATCATTGCAGTCTCTCCTCGGTTTCATACCTAAAAGTCCATTTGAATCCAAATTCTCAGGTGGTGTCTCTCAGCTGCCCAGCAGCACAGTTAGTACAGCACGAACGTTTGGCCTCTGCTCCCACAGCAGAAGAGCCAGGATTGAAAGCTGGTGCTGGACCTGTTCAGCACACAATCCCCTTTACATTGGTGCATCCATCGTTGCTTTCACTGCTAACACTCATACAGGAAAAGCATTTGAATAGAATCAGTCCAGAGCCTGCTCTCTGCTGCGCAGCAACACTGTCAGCACAGAACGAACAGTGGCATCTGCTCACACGGCAGAAGGACCAGCAGGGAAAGCTAGTGCTCTGCTTCTTCAGCACACAACCAGCTTTGCAACGGGGTCACCATCATTGCAGTCTCTCCTCGGCTTCATACCTAAAAGTCCATTTGAATCCGAATTCTCAGGTGGTGTCTCTCAGCTGCCCAGCAGCACAGTGAGTACAGCACGAACGTTTGGCCTCTGCTCCCACAGCAGAAGAGCCAGGATTGAAAGCTGGTGCTGGACCTGTTCAGCACACAATTTCCTTTATACTGGTGCCTCCATCGTTGCTTTCACTGCTAACACTCATACAGGAAAAGCATTTGAATGGAATCAGTCCAGAGCCTGCTCTCTGCTGGCAGCAACACAGTCAGCACAGAATGAACAGTGGATTCTGCTCAAACAGCAGAAGGACCAGCAGGGAAAGCTAGTGCTGGGCTTCAGCACACAAGCAGCTTTGCAACGGGGTCACCATCATTGCAGTCTCTCCTCGGCTTCATACCTAAAAGTCCATTTGAATCCAAATTCTCAGGTGGTGTCTCTCAGCTGCCCAACAGCACAGTTAGTACAGCACGAACGTTTGGCCTCTGCTCCCACAGCAGACGAGCCAGGATTGAAAGCTGGTGCTGGACCTGTTAAGCACACAATCACTTTTACATTGGTGCATTCAACGTTGCTTTCACTGCTCACTTTCATACAGGAAAAGCATTTGAATGGAATCAGTCCAGAGGCTGCTCTCTGCTGCGCAGCAACACAGTCAGCACAGAATGAACAGTGGCATCTGCTCACACGGCAGAAGGAGCAGCAGGGAAAGCTAGTGCTCTGCTTCTTCAGCACACAAGCAGCTTTGCAACGGGGTCACCATCATTGCAGTCTCTCCTCGGTTTCATACCTAAAAGTCCATTTGAATCCGAATTCTCAGGTGGTGTCGCTCAGCTGCCCAGCAGCACAGTGAGTACAGCACGAACTTTTGGCCTCTGCTCCCACAGCAGAAGAGCCAGTATTGAAAGCTGGTGCTGGACCTGTTCAGCACACAATCCCCTTTACATTGGTGCCTCCATCGTTGCTTTCACTGCTCACTTTCATACAGGAAAAGCATTTGAATGGAATCAGTCCAGAGGCTGCTCCCTGCTGGCAGCAACACAGCACAGAATGAACAGTGGCATCTGCTCACACGGCAGAAGGACCAGCAGGGAAAGCTAGTGCTGTGTCTCTTCAGCACACAAGCAGCTTTGCAACGGGGTCACCATCATTGCAGTCTCTCCTCGGTTTCCTACCTAAAAGTCCATTTGAATCCAAATTCTCAGGTGGTGTCTCTCAGCTGCCCAGCAGCACAGTTAGTACAGCACGAACGTTTGGCCTCTGCTCCCACAGCAGAAGAGCCAGGATTGAAAGCTGGTGCTGGACCTGTTCAGCACACAATCAGCTTTACATTGGTGCATCCATCGTTGCTTTCACTGCTCACTTTCATACAGGAAAAGCATTTGAATGGAATCAGTCCAGAGCCTGCTCTCTGCTGCGCAGGAACACAGTCAGCACAGAATGAACAGTGGCATCTGCTCACACGGCAGAAGGACCAGCAGGGAAAGCTAGTGCTCTGCTTCTTCAGCACACAAGCAGCTTTGCAACGGGGTCACCATCATTGCAGTCTCTCCTCGGTTTCATACCTAAAAGTCCATTGGAATCCAAATTCTCAGGTGGTCTCAGCTGCCCAGTAGCACAGTGAGTACAGCACGAACGTTTGGCCTCTGCTCCCACAGCAGAAGAGCAAGGATTGAAAGCTGGTGCTGGACCTGTTCAGCACACAATCACTTTTACATTGGTGCATTCATCGTTGCTTTCACTGCTCACTTTCATACAAGAAAAGCATTTGAATGGAATCAGTCCAGAGGCTGCTCTCTGCTGCGCAGCAACACAGCACAGAATGAACAGTGGCATCTGCTCACACGGCAGAAGGAGCAGCAGGGAAAGCTAGTGCTGTGTCTCTTCAGCACACAAGCAGCTTTGCAACGGGGTCACCATCATTGCAGTCTCTCCTCGGTTTCCTACCTAAAAGTACATTTGAATCCAAATTCTCAGGTGGTGTCTCTCAGCTGCCCAGCAGCACAGTGAGTACAGCACGAACGTTTGGCCTCTGCTCCCACAGCAGAAGAGCCAGGATTGAAAGCTGGTGCTGGACCTGTTCAGCACACAATCCCCTTTACATTGGTGCCTCCATCGTTGCTTTCACTGCTAACACTCATACAGGAAAAGCATTTGAAAGGAATCAGTCCAGAGCCTGCTCCCTGCTGGCAGCAACACAGCACAGAATGAACAGTGGCATCTGCTCACACGGCAGAAGGACCAGCAGGGAAAGCTAGTGCTCTGCTTCTTCAGCACACAAGCAACTTTGCAACGGGGTCACCATCATTGCAGTCTCTCCTCGGCTTCATACCTAAAAGTCCATTTGAATCCAAATTCTCAGGTGGTCTCAGCTGCCCAGTAGCACAGTGAGTACAGCACGAACGTTTGGCCTCTGCTCCCACAGCAGAAGAGCAAGGATTGAAAGCTGGTGCTGGACCTGTTCAGCACACAATCCCCTTTACATTGGTGCATCCATCGTTGCTTTCACTGCTCACTTTCATACAGGAAAAGCATTTGAATAGAATCAGTCCAGAGCCTGCTCTCTGCTGCGCAGGAACACAGTCAGCACAGAATGAACAGTGGCATCTGCTCACACGGCAGAAGGACCAGCAGGGAAAGCTAGTGCTCTGCTTCTTCAGCACACAAGCAGCTTTGCAACGGGGTCACCATCATTGCAGTCTCTCCTCGGCTTCATACCTAAAAGTCCATTTGAATCCGAATTCTCAGGTGGTGTCTCTCAGCTGCCCAGCAGCACAGTGAGTACAGCACGAACGTTTGGCCTCTGCTCCCACAGCAGAAGAGCCAGGATTGAAAGCTGGTGCTGGACCTGTTCAGCACACAATCCCCTTTACATTGGTGCCTCCATCGTTGCTTTCACTGCTCACTTTCATACAGGAAAAGCATTTGAATGGAATCAGTCCAGAGCCTGCTCTCTGCTGCGCAGGAACACAGTCAGCACAGAATGAACAGTGGCATCTGCTCACACGGCAGAAGGACCAGCAGGGAAAGCTAGTGCTCTGCTTCTTCAGCACACAAGCTGCATTGCAACGGGGTCACCATCATTGCAGTCTCTCCTCGGTTTCCTACCTAAAAGTCCATTTGAATCCAAATTCTCAGGTGGTCTCAGCTGCCCAGCAGCACAGTGAGTACAGCACGAACGTTTGGCCTCTGCTCCCACAGCAGAAGAGCCAGGATTGAAAGCTGGTGCTGGACCTGTTCAGCACACAATCCCCTTTATACTGGTGCCTCCATCGTTGCTTTCACTGCTAACACTCATACAGGAAAAGCATTTGAATAGAATCAGTCCAGAGCCTGCTCTCTGCTGGCAGCAACACACTCAGCACAGAATGAACAGTGGATTCTGCTCAAACAGCAGAAGGACCAGCAGGGAAAGCTAGTGCTGTGTCTCTTCAGCACACAAGCAGCTTTGCAACGGGGTCACCATCATTGCAGTCTCTCCTCGGTTTCCTACCTAAAAGTCCATTTGAATCCAAATTCTCAGGTGGTGTCGCTCAGCTGCCCAGCAGCACAGTGAGTACAGCACGAACGTTTGGCCTCTGCTCCCACAGCAGAAGAGCCAGGATTGAAAGCTGGTGCTGGACCTGTTCAGCACACAATCCCCTTTACATTGGTGCCTCCATCGTTGCTTTCACTGCTCACTTTCATACAGGAAAAGCATTTGAATGGAATCAGTCCAGAGGCTGCTCTCTGCTGCGCAGCAACACAGTCAGCACAGAATGAACAGTGGCATCTGCTCACACGGCAGAAGGACCAGCAGGGAAAGCTAGTGCTGTGTCTCTTCAGCACACAAGCAGCTTTGCAACGGGGTCACCATCATTGCAGTCTCTCCTCGGTTTCATACCTAAAAGTCCATTTGAATCCAAATTCTCAGGTGGTGTCGCTCAGCTGCCCAGCAGCACACTGAGTACAGCACGAACGTTTGGCCTCTGCTCCCACAGCAGAAGAGCAAGGATTGAAAGCTGGTGCTGGACCTGTTCAGCACACAATCACTTTTACATTGGTGCCTCCATCGTTGCTTTCACTGCTAACACTCATACAGGAAAAGCATTTGAATAGAATCAGTCCAGAGCCTGCTCCCTGCTGGCAGCAACACAGCACAGAATGAACAGTGGCATCTGCTCACACGGCAGAAGGAGCAGCAGGGAAAGCTAGTGCTCTGCTTCTTCAGCACACAAGCAGCTTTGCAACGGGGTCACCATCATTGCAGTCTCTCCTCGGATTCCTACCTAAAAGTCCATTTGAATCCAAATTCTCAGGTGGTGTCTCTCAGCTGCCCAGCAGCACAGTTAGTACAGCACGAACGTTTGGCCTCTGCTCCCACAGCAGAAGAGCCAGGATTGAAAGCTGGTGCTGGACCTGTTCAGCATACAATCAGCTTTACATTGGTGCATCCATCGTTGCTTTCACTGCTCACTTTCATACAGGAAAAGCATTTGAATGGAATCAGTCCAGAGCCTGCTCTCTGCTGCGCAGGAACACAGTCAGCACAGAATGAACAGTGGCATCTGCTCACACGGCAGAAGGACCAGCAGGGAAAGCTAGTGCTCTGCTTCTTCAGCACACAAGCAGCTTTGCAACGGGGTCACCATCATTGCAGTCTCTCCTCGGTTTCATACCTAAAAGTCCATTTGAATCCAAATTCTCAGGTGGTCTCAGCTGCCCAGTAGCACAGTTAGTACAGCACGAACGTTTGGCCTCTGCTCCCACAGCAGAAGAGCAAGGATTGAAAGCTGGTGCTGGACCTGTTCAGCACACAATCCCCTTTACATTGGTGCATCCATCGTTGCTTTCACTGCTCACTTTCATACAGGAAAAGCATTTGAATAGAAGCAGTCCAGAGCCTGCTCTCTGCTGCGCAGCAACACAGTCAGCACAGAATGAACAGTGGCATCTGCTCACACGGCAGAAGGACCAGCAGGGAAAGCTAGTGCTCTGCTTCTTCAGCACACAAGCAGCTTTGCAACGGGGTCACCATCATTGCAGTCTCTCCTCGGCTTCATACCTAAAAGTCCATTTGAATCCGAATTCTCAGGTGGTGTCGCTCAGCTGCCCAGCAGCACAGTGAGTACAGCACGAACGTTTGGCATCTGCTCCCACAGCAGAAGAGCCAGGATTGAAAGCTGGTGCTGGACCTGTTCAGCACACAATCCCCTTTACATTGGTGCCTCCATCGTTGCTTTCACTGCTCACTTTCATACAGGAAAAGCATTTGAAAGGAATCAGTCCAGAGCCTGCTCTCTGCTGCGCAGAAACACAGTCAGCACAGAATGAACAGTGGCATCTGCTCACACGGCAGAAGGACCAGCATGGAAAGCTAGTGCTCTGCTTCTTCAGCACACAAGCAGCTTTGCAAAGGGGTCACCATCATTGCAGTCTCTCCTCGGCTTCATACCTAAAAGTCCATTTGAATCCGAATTCTCAGGTGGTGTTTCTCAGCTGCCCAGCAGCACAGTGAGTACAGCACGAACGTTTGGCCTCTGCTCCCACAGCAGAAGAGCCAGGATTGAAAGCTGGTGCTGGACCTGTTCAGCACACAATCCCCTTTACATTGGTGCCTCCATCGTTGCTTTCACTGCTCACTTTCTTGCAGGAAAAGCATTTGAATGGAATCAGTCCAGAGCCTGCTCTCTGCTGCGCAGGAACACAGTCAGCACAGAATGAACAGTGGCATCTGCTCACACGGCAGAAGGACCAGCAGGGAAAGCTAGTGCTCTGCTTCTTCAGCACACAAGCAGCTTTGCAACGGGGTCACCATCATTGCAGTCTCTCCTCGGTTTCATACCTAAAAGTCCATTTGAATCCAAATTCTCAGGTGGTCTCAGCTGCCCAGTAGCACAGTGAGTACAGCACGAACGTTTGGCCTCTGCTCCCACAGCAGAAGAGCCAGGATTGAAAGCTGGTGCTGGACCTGTTCAGCACACAATCCCCTTTACATTGGTGCCTCCATCGTTGCTTTCACTGCTCACTTTCATACAGGAAAAGCATTTGAATGGAATCAGTCCAGAGCCTGCTCTCTGCTGCGCAGCAACACAGTCAGCACAGAATGAACAGTGGCATCTGCTCACACGGCAGAAGGACCAGCAGGTAAAGATAGTGCTCTGCTTCTTCAGCACACAAGCAGCTTTGCAACGGGGTCACCATCATTGCAGTCTCTCCTCGGCTTCATACCTAAAAGTCCATTTGAATCCGAATTCTCAGGTGGTGTCGCTCAGCTGCCCAGCAGCACAGTGAGTACAGCACGAACGTTTGGCCTCTGCTCCCACAGCAGAAGAGCCAGTATTGAAAGCTGGTGCTGGACCTGTTCAGCACACAATCCCCTTTACACTGGTGCCTCCATCGTTGCTTTCACTGCTCACTTTCATACAGGAAAAGCATTTGAAAGGAATCAGTCCAGAGCCTGCTCTCTGCTGCGCAGAAACACAGTCAGCACAGAATGAACAGTGGCATCTGCTCACACGGCAGAAGGACCATCAGGGAAAGCTAGTGCTGTGTCTCTTCAGCACACAAGCAGCTTTGCAACGGGGTCACCATCATTGCAGTCTCTCCTCGGTTTCATACCTAAAAGTCCATTTGAATCCAAATACTCAGGTGGTGTCTCTCAGCTGCCCAGCAGCACAGTGAGTACAGCACGAACGTTTGGCCTCTGCTCCCACAGCAGAAGAGCCAGGATTGAAAGCTGGTGCTGGACCTGTTCAGCACACAATCCCCTTTACATTGGTGCCTCCATCGTTGCTTTCACTGCTCACTTTCATACAGGAAAAGCATTTGAATGGAATCAGTCCAGAGCCTGCTCTCTGCTGCGCAGGAACACAGTCAGCACAGAATGAACAGTGGCATCTGCTCACACGGCAGAAGGACCAGCAGGGAAAGCTAGTGCTCTGCTACTTCAGCACACAAGCAGCTTTGCAACGGGGTCACCATCATTGCAGTCTCTCCTCGGTTTCCTACCTAAAAGTCCATTTGAATCCAAATTCTCAGGTGGTCTCAGCTGCCCAGTAGCACAGTGAGTACAGCACGAACGTTTGGCCTCTGCTCCCACAGCAGAAGAGCAAGGATTGAAAGCTGGTGCTGGACCTGTTCAGCACACAATCCCCTTTACATTGGTGCCTCCATCGTTGCTTTCACTGCTCACTTTCATACAGGAAAAGCATTTGAATGGAATCAGTCCAGAGCCTGCTCTCTGCTGCGCAGGAACACAGTCAGCACAGAATGAACAGTGGCATCTGCTCACACGGCAGAAGGACCAGCAGGGAAAGCTAGTGCTCTGCTTCTTCAGCACACAAGCAGCTTTGCAACGGGGTCACCATCATTGCAGTCTCTCCTCGGCTTCATACCTAAAAGTCCATTTGAATCCGAATTCTCAGGTGGTGTCGCTCAGCTGCCCAGCAGCACAGTGAGTACAGCACGAACGTTTGGCATCTGCTCCCACAGCAGAAGAGCCAGGATTGAAAGCTGGTGCTGGACCTGTTCAGCACACAATCCCCTTTACATTGGTGCCTCCATCGTTGCTTTCACTGCTCACTTTCATACAGGAAAAGCATTTGAAAGGAATCAGTCCAGAGCCTGCTCTCTGCTGCGCAGAAACACAGTCAGCACAGAATGAACAGTGGCATCTGCTCACACGGCAGAAGGACCAGCATGGAAAGCTAGTGCTCTGCTTCTTCAGCACACAAGCAGCTTTGCAAAGGGGTCACCATCATTGCAGTCTCTCCTCGGCTTCATACCTAAAAGTCCATTTGAATCCGAATTCTCAGGTGGTGTTTCTCAGCTGCCCAGCAGCACAGTGAGTACAGCACGAACGTTTGGCCTCTGCTCCCACAGCAGAAGAGCCAGGATTGAAAGCTGGTGCTGGACCTGTTCAGCACACAATCCCCTTTACATTGGTGCCTCCATCGTTGCTTTCACTGCTCACTTTCTTACAGGAAAAGCATTTGAATAGAATCAGTCCAGAGCCTGCTCTCTGCTGCGCAGGAACACAGTCAGCACAGAATGAACAGTGGCATCTGCTCACACGGCAGAAGGACCAGCAGGGAAAGCTAGTGCTCTGCTTCTTCAGCACACAAGCAGCTTTGCAACGGGGTCACCATCATTGCAGTCTCTCCTCGGTTTCATACCTAAAAGTCCATTTGAATCCAAATTCTCAGGTGGTCTCAGCTGCCCAGTAGCACAGTGAGTACAGCACGAACGTTTGGCCTCTGCTCCCACAGCAGAAGAGCCAGGATTGAAAGCTGGTGCTGGACCTGTTCAGCACACAATCCCCTTTACATTGGTGCCTCCATCGTTGCTTTCACTGCTCACTTTCATACAGGAAAAGCATTTGAATGGAATCAGTCCAGAGCCTGCTCTCTGCTGCGCAGCAACACAGAAAGCACAGAATGAACAGTGGCATCTGCTCACACGGCAGAAGGACCAGCAGGGAAAGATAGTGCTCTGCTTCTTCAGCACACAAGCAGCTTTGCAACGGGGTCACCATCATTGCAGTCTCTCCTCGGCTTCATACCTAAAAGTCCATTTGAATCCGAATTCTCAGGTGGTGTCGCTCAGCTGCCCAGCAGCACAGTGAGTACAGCACGAACGTTTGGCCTCTGCTCCCACAGCAGAAGAGCCAGTATTGAAAGCTGGTGCTGGACCTGTTCAGCACACAATCCCCTTTACATTGGTGCCTCCATCGTTGCTTTCACTGCTCACTTTCATACAGGAAAAGCATTTGAAAGGAATCAGTCCAGAGCCTGCTCTCTGCTGCGCAGAAACACAGTCAGCACAGAATGAACAGTGGCATCTGCTCACACGGCAGAAGGACCATCAGGGAAAGCTAGTGCTGTGTCTCTTCAGCACACAAGCAGCTTTGCAACGGGGTCACCATCATTGCAGTCTCTCCTCGGTTTCATACCTAAAAGTCCATTTGAATCCAAATACTCAGGTGGTGTCTCTCAGCTGCCCAGCAGCACAGTGAGTACAGCACGAACGTTTGGCCTCTGCTCCCACAGCAGAAGAGCCAGGATTGAAAGCTGGTGCTGGACCTGTTCAGCACACAATCCCCTTTACATTGGTGCCTCCATCGTTGCTTTCACTGCTCACTTTCATACAGGAAAAGCATTTGAATGGAATCAGTCCAGAGCCTGCTCTCTGCTGCGCAGGAACACAGTCAGCACAGAATGAACAGTGGCATCTGCTCACACGGCAGAAGGACCAGCAGGGAAAGCTAGTGCTCTGCTACTTCAGCACACAAGCAGCTTTGCAACGGGGTCACCATCATTGCAGTCTCTCCTCGGTTTCCTACCTAAAAGTCCATTTGAATCCAAATTCTCAGGTGGTCTCAGCTGCCCAGTAGCACAGTGAGTACAGCACGAACGTTTGGCCTCTGCTCCCACAGCAGAAGAGCAAGGATTGAAAGCTGGTGCTGGACCTGTTCAGCACACAATCACTTTTACATTGGTGCATTCATCGTTGCTTTCACTGCTCACTTTCATACAAGAAAAGCATTTGAATGGAATCAGTCCAGAGGCTGCTCTCTGCTGCGCAGCAACACAGCACAGAATGAACAGTGGCATCTGCTCACACGGCAGAAGGAGCAGCAGGGAAAGCTAGTGCTGTGTCTCTTCAGCACACAAGCAGCTTTGCAACGGGGTCACCATCATTGCAGTCTCTCCTCGGTTTCCTACCTAAAAGTACATTTGAATCCAAATTCTCAGGTGTTGTCGCTCAGCTACCCAGCAGCACAGTGAGTACAGCACGAACGTTTGGCCTCTGCTCCCACAGCAGAAGAACCAGGATTGAAAGCTGGTGCTGGACCTGTTCAGCACACAATCCCCTTTACATTGGTGCCTCCATCGTTGCTTTCACTGCTAACACTCATACAGGAAAAGCATTTGAATAGAATCAGTCCAGAGCCTGCTCCCTGCTGGCAGCAACACAGCACAGAATGAACAGTGGCATCTGCTCACACGGCAGAAGGACCAGCAGGGAAAGCTAGTGCTCTGCTTCTTCAGCACACAAGCAGCTTTGCAACGGGGTCACCATCATTGCAGTCTCTCCTCGGCTTCATACCTAAAAGTCCATTTGAATCGGAATTCTCAGGTGGTGTCTCTCAGCTGCCCAGCAGCACAGTGAGTACAGCACGAACGTTTGGCCTCTGCTCCCACAGCAGAAGAGCCAGGATTGAAAGCTGGTGCTGGACCTGTTCAGCACACAATCCCCTTTACATTGGTGCCTCCATCGTTGCTTTCACTGCTCACTTTCATACAGGAAAAGCATTTGAATGGAATCAGTCCAGAGCCTGCTCCCTGCTGGCAGCAACACAGCACAGAATGAACAGTGGCATCTGCTCACACGGCAGAAGGAGCAGCAGGGAAAGCTAGTGCTGTGTCTCTTCAGCACACAAGCAGCTTTGCAACGGGGTCACCATCATTGCAGTCTCTCCTCGGATTCCTACCTAAAGTCCATTTGAATCCAAATTCTCAGGTGGGTCTCTCAGCTGCCCAGCAGCACAGTTAGTACAGCACGAACGTTTGGCCTCTGCTCCCACAGCAGAAGAGCCAGGATTGAAAGCTGGTGCTGGACCTGTTCAGCACACAATCAGCTTTACATTGGTGCATCCATCGTTGCTTTCACTGCTCACTTTCATACAGGAAAAGCATTTGAATGGAATCAGTCCAGAGCCTCTCTCTGCTGCGCAGGAACACAGTCAGCACAGAATGAACAGTGGCATCTGCTCACACGGAGAAGGACCAGCAGGGAAAGCTAGTGCTCTGCTTCTTCAGCACACAAGCAGCTTTGCAACGGGGTCACCATCATTGCAGTCTCTCCTCGGTTTTCATACCTAAAGTCCATTTGAATCCAAATTCTCAGGTGGTCTCAGCTGCCCAGTAGCACAGTTAGTACAGCACGAACGTTTGGCCTCTGCTCCCACAGAGAAGAGCCAGGATTGAAAGCTGGTGCTGGACCTGTTCAGCACACAATCCCCTTTACATTGGTGCATCCATCGTTGCTTTCACTGCTCACTTTCATACAGGAAAAGCATTTGAATAGAATCAGTCCAGAGCCTGCTCTCTGCTGCGCAGCAACACAGTCAGCACAGAATGAACAGTGGCATCTGCTCACACGGCAGAAGGACCAGCAGGAAAGCTAGTGCTCTGCTTCTTCAGCACACAAGCAGCTTTGCAAAGGGGTCACCATCATTGCAGTCTCTCCTCGGCTTCATACCTAAAAGTCCATTTGAATCCGAATTCTCAGGTGGTGTTTCTCAGCTGCCCAGCAGCACAGTGAGTACAGCACGAACGTTGGCCTCTGCTCCCACAGCAGAAGAGCCAGGATTGAAAGCTGGTGCTGGACCTGTTCAGCACACAATCCCCTTTACATTGGTGCCTCCATCGTTGCTTTCACTGCTCACTTTCTTACAGGAAAAGCATTTGAATGGAATCAGTCCAGAGCCTGCTCTCTGCTGCGCAGGAACACAGTCAGCACAGAATGAACAGTGGCATCTGCTCACACGGCAGAAGGACCAGCAGGGAAAGCTAGTGCTCTGCTTCTTCAGCACACAAGCAGCTTTGCAAAGGGGTCACCATCATTGCAGTCTCTCCTCGGTTTCATACCTAAAAGTCCAATTGAATCCAAATTCTCAGGTGGTGTCTCTCAGCTGCCCAGCAGCACAGTGAGTACAGCACGAACGTTTGGCCTCTGCTCCCACAGCAGAAGAGCCAGGATTGAAAGCTGGTGCTGGACCTGTTCAGCACACAATCCCCTTTACATTGGTGCCTCCATCGTTGCTTTCACTGCTCACTTTCTTACAGGAAAAGCATTTGAATGGAATCAGTCCAGAGCCTGCTCTCTGCTGCGCAGGAACACAGTCAGCACAGAATGAACAGTGGCATCTGCTCACACGGCAGAAGGACCAGCAGGGAAAGCTAGTGCTGGGCTTCTTCAGCACGCAAGCAGCTTTGCAACGGGGTCACCATCATTGCAGTCTCTCCTCGGTTTCCTACCTAAAAGTACATTTGAATCCAAATTCTCAGGTGGTGTCGCTCAGCTGCCCAGCAGCACAGTGAGTACAGCACGAACGTTTGGCCTCTGCTCCCACAGCAGAAGAGCCAGGATTGAAAGCTGGTGCTGGACCTGTTCAGCACACAATCCCCTTTACATTGGTGCATCCATCGTTGCTTTCACTGCTAACACTCATACAGGAAAAGCATTTGAATAGAATCAGTCCAGAGCCTGCTCTCTGCTGCGCAGCAACACTGTCAGCACAGAATGAACAGTGGCATCTGCTCACACGGCAGAAGGACCAGCAGGGAAAGCTAGTGCTCTGCTTCTTCAGCACACAAGCAGCTTTGCAACGGGGTCACCATCATTGCAGTCTCTCCTCGGCTTCATACCTAAAAGTCCATTTGAATCCGAATTCTCAGGTGGTGTCTCTCAGCTGCCCAGCAGCACAGTGAGTACAGCACGAACGTTTGGCCTCTGCTCCCACAGCAGAAGAGCCAGGATTGAAAGCTGGTGCTGGACCTGTTCAGCACACAATTTCCTTTATACTGGTGCCTCCATCGTTGCTTTCACTGCTAACACTCATACAGGAAAAGCATTTGAATGGAATCAGTCCAGAGCCTGCTCTCTGCTGGCAGCAACACACTCAGCACAGAATGAACAGTGGATTCTGCTCAAACAGCAGAAGGACCAGCAGGGAAAGCTAGTGCTGGGCTTCAGCACACAAGCAGCTTTGCAACGTGGTCACCATCATTGCAGTCTCTCCTCGGCTTCATACCTAAAAGTCCATTTGAATCCAAATTCTCAGGTGGTGTCTCTCAGCTGCCCAGCAGCACAGTTAGTACAGCACGAACGTTTGGCCTCTGCTCCCACAGCAGACGAGCCAGGATTGAAAGCTGGTGCTGGACCTGTTAAGCACACAATCACTTTTACATTGGTGCATTCAACGTTGCTTTCACTGCTCACTTTCATACAAGAAAAGCATTTGAATGGAATCAGTCCAGAGGCTGCTCTCTGCTGCGCAGCAACACAGTCAGCACAGAATGAACAGTGGCATCTGCTCACACGGCAGAAGGAGCAGCAGGGAAAGCTAGTGCTCTGCTTCTTCAGCACACAAGCAGCTTTGCAACGGGGTCACCATCATTGCAGTCTCTCCTCGGTTTCATACCTAAAAGTCCATTTGAATCCAAATTCTCAGGTGGTCTCAGCTGCCCAGCAGCACAGTTAGTACAGCACGAACGTTTGGCCTCTGCTCCCACAGCAGAAGAGCCAGGATTGAAAGCTGGTGCTGGACCTGTTCAGCACACAATCCCCTTTACATTGGTGCCTCCATCGTTGCTTTCACTTCTCACTTTCATACAGGAAAAGCATTTGAAAGGAATCAGTCCAGAGCCTGCTCTCTGCTGCGCAGGAACACAGTCAGCACAGAATGAACAGTGGCATCTGCTCTCACGGCAGAAGGACCAGCAGGGAAAGCTAGTGCTCTGCTTCTTCAGCACACAAGCAGCTTTGCAACGGGGTCACCATCATTGCAGTCTCCCCTCGGTTTCATACCTAAAAGTCCATTTGAATCCAAATTCTCAGGTGGTGTCTCTCAGCTGCCCAGCAGCACAGTTAGTACAGCACGAACGTTTGGCCTCTGCTCCCACAGCAGAAGAGCCAAGATTGAAAGCTGGTGCTGGACCTGTTCAGCACACAATCACTTTTACATTGGTGCATTCATCGTTGCTTTCACTGCTCACTTTCATACAAAAAAAGCATTTGAAAGGAATCAGTCCAGAGGCTGCTCTCTGCTGCGCAGCAACACAGTCAGCACAGAATGAACAGTGGATTCTGCTCAAACAGCAGAAGGACCAGCAGGGAAAGCTAGTGCTGGGCTTCTTCAGCACGCAAGCAGCTTTGCAACGGGGTCACCATCATTGCAGTCTCTCCTCGGTTTCCTACCTAAAAGTACATTTGAATCCAAATTCTCAGGTGGTGTCGCTCAGCTGCCCAGCAGCACAGTGAGTACAGCACGAACTTTTGGCCTCTGCTCCCACAGCAGAAGAGCCAGGATTGAAAGCTGGTGCTGGACCTGTTCAGCACACAATCCCCTTTACATTGGTGCATCCATCGTTGCTTTCACTGCTAACACTCATACAGGAAAAGCATTTGAATAGAATCAGTCCAGAGCCTGCTCTCTGCTGCGCAGCAACACTGTCAGCACAGAATGAACAGTGGCATCTGCTCACACGGCAGAAGGACCAGCAGGGAAAGCTAGTGCTCTGCTTCTTCAGCACACAAGCAGCTTTGCAACGGGGTCACCATCATTGCAGTCTCTCCTCGGCTTCATACCTAAAAGTCCATTTGAATCCGAATTCTCAGGTGGTGTCTCTCAGCTGCCCAGCAGCACAGTGAGTACAGCACGAACGTTTGGCCTCTGCTCCCACAGCAGAAGAGCCAGGATTGAAAGCTGGTGCTGGACCTGTTCAGCACACAATCACCTTTACATTGGTGCATCCATCGTTGCTTTCACTGCTAACACTCATACAGGAAAAGCATTTGAATGGAATCAGTCCAGAGCCTGCTCTCTGCTGGCAGCAACACACTCAGCACAGAATGAACAGTGGATTCTGCTCAAACAGCAGAAGGACCAGCAGGGAAAGCTAGTGCTGGGCTTCAGCACACAAGCAGCTTTGCAACGGGGTCACCATCATTGCAGTCTCTCCTCGGCTTCATACCTAAAAGTCCATTTGAATCCAAATTCTCAGGTGGTGTCTCTCAGCTGCCCAGCAGCACAGTTAGTACAGCACGAACGTTTGGCCTCTGCTCCCACAGCAGACGAGCCAGGATTGAAAGCTGGTGCTGGACCTGTTAAGCACACAATCCCTTTTACATTGGTGCATTCAACGTTGCTTTCACTGCTCACTTTCATACAAGAAAAGCATTTGAATGGAATCAGTCCAGAGGCTGCTCTCTGCTGCGCAGCAACACAGTCAGCACAGAATGAACAGTGGCATCTGCTCACACGGCAGAAGGAGCAGCAGGGAAAGCTAGTGCTCTGCTTCTTCAGCACACAAGCAGCTTTGCAACGTGGTCACCATCATTGCAGTCTCTCCTCGGTTTCATACCTAAAAGTCCATTTGAATCCAAATTCTCAGGTGGTCTCAGCTGCCCAGCAGCACAGTTAGTACAGCACGAACGTTTGGCTTCTGCTCCCACAGCAGAAGAGCCAGGATTGAAAGCTGGTGCTGGACCTGTTCAGCACACAATCCCCTTTACATTGGTGCCTCCATCGTTGCTTTCACTTCTCACTTTCATACAGGAAAAGCATTTGAAAGGAATCAGTCCAGAGCCTGCTCTCTGCTGCGCAGGAACACAGTCAGCACAGAATGAACAGTGGCATCTGCTCACACGGCAGAAGGACCAGCAGGGAAAGCTAGTGCTCTGCTTCTTCAGCACACAAGCAGCTTTGCAACGGGGTCACCATCATTGCAGTCTCTCCTCGGTTTCATACCTAAAAGTCCATTTGAATCCGAATTCTCAGGTGGTGTCGCTCAGCTGCCCAGCAGCACAGTGAGTACAGCACGAACTTTTGGCCTCTGCTCCCACAGCAGAAGAGCCAGTATTGAAAGCTGGTGCTGGACCTGTTCAGCACACAATCCCCTTTACATTGGTGCCTCCATCGTTGCTTTCACTGCTCACTTTCATACAGGAAAAGCATTTGAATGGAATCAGTCCAGAGGCTGCTCCCTGCTGGCAGCAACACAGCACAGAATGAACAGTGGCATCTGCTCACACGGCAGAAGGACCAGCAGGGAAAGCTAGTGCTGTGTCTCTTCAGCACACAAGCAGCTTTGCAACGGGGTCACCATCATTGCAGTCTCTCCTCGGTTTCCTACCTAAAAGTCCATTTGAATCCAAATTCTCAGGTGGTGTCTCTCAGCTGCCCAGCAGCACAGTTAGTACAGCACGAACGTTTGGCCTCTGCTCCCACAGCAGAAGAGCCAGGATTGAAAGCTGGTGCTGGACCTGTTCAGCACACAATCAGCTTTACATTGGTGCATCCATCGTTGCTTTCACTGCTCACTTTCATACAGGAAAAGCATTTGAATGAAATCAGTCCAGAGCCTGCTCTCTGCTGCGCAGGAACACAGTCAGCACAGAATGAACAGTGGCATCTGCTCACACGGCAGAAGGACCAGCAGGGAAAGCTAGTGCTGTGTCTCTTCAGCACACAAGCAGCTTTGCAACGGGGTCACCATCATTGCAGTCTCTCCTCGGTTTCATACCTAAAAGTCCATTGGAATCCAAATTCTCAGGTGGTCTCAGCTGCCCAGTAGCACAGTGAGTACAGCACGAACGTTTGGCCTCTGCTCCCACAGCAGAAGAGCCAGGATTGAAAGCTGGTGCTGGACCTGTTCAGCACACAATCCCCTTTACATTGGTGCCTCCATCGTTGCTTTCACTGCTCACTTTCATACAGGAAAAGCATTTGAATGGAATCAGTCCAGAGCCTGCTCTCTGCTGCGCAGCAACACAGTCAGCACAGAATGAACAGTGGCATCTGCTCACACGGCAGAAGGACCAGCAGGGAAAGCTAGTGCTCTGCTACTTCAGCACACAAGCAGCTTTGCAACGGGGTCACCATCATTGCAGTCTCTCCTCGGTTTCCTACCTAAAAGTACATTTGAATCCAAATTCTCAGGTGGTGTCTCTCAGCTGCCCAGCAGCACAGTGAGTACAGCACGAACGTTTGGCCTCTGCTCCCACAGCAGAAGAGCCAGGATTGAAAGCTGGTGCTGGACCTGTTCAGCACACAATCCCCTTTACATTGGTGCCTCCATCGTTGCTTTCACTGCTAACACTCATACAGGAAAAGCATTTGAATAGAATCAGTCCAGAGCCTGCTCCCTGCTGGCAGCAACACAGCACAGAATGAACAGTGGCATCTGCTCACACGGCAGAAGGACCAGCAGGGAAAGCTAGTGCTCTGCTTCTTCAGCACACAAGCAACTTGGCAACGGGGTCACCATCATTGCAGTCTCTCCTCGGCTTCATACCTAAAAGTCCATTTGAATCCAAATTCTCAGGTGGTCTCAGCTGCCCAGTAGCACAGTTAGTACAGCACGAACGTTTGGCCTCTGCTCCCACAGCAGAAGAGCAAGGATTGAAAGCTGGTGCTGGACCTGTTCAGCACACAATCCCCTTTACATTGGTGCATCCATCGTTGCTTTCACTGCTCACTTTCATACAGGAAAAGCATTTGAATAGAATCAGTCCAGAGCCTGCTCTCTGCTGCGCAGGAACACAGTCAGCACAGAATGAACAGTGGCATCTGCTCACACGGCAGAAGGACCAGCAGGGAAAGCTAGTGCTCTGCTTCTTCAGCACACAAGCAGCTTTGCAACGGGGTCACCATCATTGCAGTCTCTCCTCGGCTTCATACCTAAAAGTCCATTTGAATCCGAATTCTCAGGTGGTGTCGCTCAGCTGCCCAGCAGCACAGTGAGTACAGCACGAACGTTTGGCCTCTGCTCCCACAGCAGAAGAGCCAGGATTGAAAGCTGGTGCTGGACCTGTTCAGCACACAATCCCCTTTACATTGGTGCCTCCATCGTTGCTTTCACTGCTCACTTTCATACAGGAAAAGCATTTGAATGGAATCAGTCCAGAGCCTGCTCTCTGCTGCGCAGGAACACAGTCAGCACAGAATGAACAGTGGCATCTGCTCACACGGCAGAAGGACCAGCAGGGAAAGCTAGTGCTCTGCTTCTTCAGCACACAAGCTGCATTGCAACGGGGTCACCATCATTGCAGTCTCTCCTCGGTTTCCTACCTAAAAGTCTATTTGAATCCAAATTCTCAGGTGGTCTCAGCTGCCCAGCAGCACAGTGAGTACAGCACGAACGTTTGGCCTCTGCTCCCACAGCAGAAGAGCCAGGATTGAAAGCTGGTGCTGGACCTGTTCAGCACACAATCCCCTTTATACTGGTGCCCCCATCGTTGCTTTCACTGCTAACACTCATACAGGAAAAGCATTTGAATAGAATCAGTCCAGAGCCTGCTCTCTGCTGGCAGCAACACACTCAGCACAGAATGAACAGTGGATTCTGCTCAAACAGCAGAAGGACCTGCAGGGAAAGCTAGTGCTGTGTCTCTTCAGCACACAAGCAGCTTTGCAACGTGGTCACCATCATTGCAGTCTCTCCTCGGTTTCCTACCTAAAAGTACATTTGAATCCAAATTCTCAGGTGGTGTCTCTCAGCTGCCCAGCAGCACAGTGAGTACAGCACGAACGTTTGGCCTCTGCTCCCACAGCAGAAGAGCCAGGATTGAAAGCTGGTGCTGGACCTGTTCAGCACACAATCAGCTTTACATTGGTGCATCCATCGTTGCTTTCACTGCTCACTTTCATACAGGAAAAGCATTTGAATGGAATCAGTCCAGAGCCTGCTCTCTGCTGCGCAGGAACACAGTCAGCACAGAATGAACAGTGGCATCTGCTCACACGGCAGAAGGACCAGCAGGGAAAGCTAGTGCTCTGCTTCTTCAGCACACAAGCAGCTTTGCAACGGGGTCACCATCATTGCAGTCTCTCCTCGGTTTCATACCTAAAAGTCCATTTGAATCCAAATTCTCAGGTGGTCTCAGCTGCCCAGTAGCACAGTTAGTACAGCACGAACGTTTGGCCTCTGCTCCCACAGCAGAAGAGCAAGGATTGAAAGCTGGTGCTGGACCTGTTCAGCACACAATCCCCTTTACATTGGTGCATCCATCGTTGCTTTCACTGCTCACTTTCATACAGGAAAAGCATTTGAATAGAAGCAGTCCAGAGCCTGCTCTCTGCTGCGCAGCAACACAGTCAGCACAGAATGAACAGTGGCATCTGCTCACACGGCGGAAGGACCAGCAGGGAAAGCTAGTGCTCTGCTTCTTCAGCACACAAGCAGCTTTGCAAAGGGGTCACCATCATTGCAGTCTCTCCTCGGCTTCATACCTAAAAGTCCATTTGAATCCGAATTCTCAGGTGGTGTTTCTCAGCTGCCCAGCAGCACAGTGAGTACAGCACGAACGTTTGGCCTCTGCTCCCACAGCAGAAGAGCCAGGATTGAAAGCTGGTGCTGGACCTGTTCAGCACACAATCCCCTTTACATTGGTGCCTCCATCGTTGCTTTCACTGCTCACTTTCTTACAGGAAAAGCATTTGAATGGAATCAGTCCAGAGCCTGCTCTCTGCTGCGCAGGAACAAGGTCAGCACAGAATGAACAGTGGCATCTGCTCACACGGCAGAAGGACCAGCAGGGAAAGCTAGTGCTCTGCTTCTTCAGCACACAAGCAGCTTTGCAACGGGGTCACCATCATTGCAGTCTCTCCTCGGTTTCATACCTAAAAGTCCATTTGAATCCAAATTCTCAGGTGGTCTCAGCTGCCCAGTAGCACAGTGAGTACAGCACGAACGTTTGGCCTCTGCTCCCACAGCAGAAGAGCCAGGATTGAAAGCTGGTGCTGGACCTGTTCAGCACACAATCCCCTTTACATTGGTGCCTCCATCGTTGCTTTCACTGCTCACTTTCATACAGGAAAAGCATTTGAATGGAATCAGTCCAGAGCCTGCTCTCTGCTGCGCAGGAACACAGTCAGCACAGAATGAACAGTGGCATCTGCTCACACGGCAGAAGGACCAGCAGGAAAAGCTAGTGCTCTGCTTCTTCAGCACACAAGCAGCTTTGCAACGGGGTCACCATCATTGCAGTCTCTCCTCGGCTTCATACCTAAAAGTCCATTTGAATCCGAATTCTCAGGTGGTGTCGCTCAGCTGCCCAGCAGCACAGTGAGTACAGCACGAACGTTTGGCATCTGCTCCCACAGCAGAAGAGCCAGGATTGAAAGCTGGTGCTGGACCTGTTCAGCACACAATCCCCTTTACATTGGTGCCTCCATCGTTGCTTTCACTGCTCACTTTCATACAGGAAAAGCATTTGAAAGGAATCAGTCCAGAGCCTGCTCTCTGCTGCGCAGAAACACAGTCAGCACAGAATGAACAGTGGCATCTGCTCACACGGCAGAAGGACCAGCATGGAAAGCTAGTGCTCTGCTTCTTCAGCACACAAGCAGCTTTGCAAAGGGGTCACCATCATTGCAGTCTCTCCTCGGCTTCATACCTAAAAGTCCATTTGAATCCGAATTCTCAGGTGGTGTTTCTCAGCTGCCCAGCAGCACAGTGAGTACAGCACGAACGTTTGGCCTCTGCTCCCACAGCAGAAGAGCCAGGATTGAAAGCTGGTGCTGGACCTGTTCAGCACACAATCCCCTTTACATTGGTGCCTCCATCGTTGCTTTCACTGCTCACTTTCTTACAGGAAAAGCATTTGAATGGAATCAGTCCAGAGCCTGCTCTCTGCTGCGCAGGAACACAGTCAGCACAGAATGAACAGTGGCATCTGCTCACACGGCAGAAGGACCAGCAGGGAAAGATAGTGCTCTGCTTCTTCAGCACACAAGCAGCTTTGCAACGGGGTCACCATCATTGCAGTCTCTCCTCGGCTTCATACCTAAAAGTCCATTTGAATCCGAATTCTCAGGTGGTGTCGCTCAGCTGCCCAGCAGCACAGTGAGTACAGCACGAACGTTTGGCCTCTGCTCCCACAGCAGAAGAGCCAGTATTGAAAGCTGGTGCTGGACCTGTTCAGCACACAATCCCCTTTACATTGGTGCCTCCATCGTTGCTTTCACTGCTCACTTTCATACAGGAAAAGCATTTGAAAGGAATCAGTCCAGAGCCTGCTCTCTGCTGCGCAGAAACACAGTCAGCACAGAATGAACAGTGGCATCTGCTCACACGGCAGAAGGACCATCAGGGAAAGCTAGTGCTGTGTCTCTTCAGCACACAAGCAGCTTTGCAACGGGGTCACCGTCATTGCAGTCTCTCCTCGGTTTCATACCTAAAAGTCCATTGGAATCCAAATTCTCAGGTGGTGTCTCTCAGCTGCCCAGCAGCACAGTGAGTACAGCACGAACGTTTGGCCTCTGCTCCCACAGCAGAAGAGCCAGGATTGAAAGCTGGTGCTGGACCTGTTCAGCACACAATCCCCTTTACATTGGTGCCTCCATCGTTGCTTTCACTGCTCACTTTCATACAGGAAAAGCATTTGAATGGAATCAGTCCAGAGACTGCTCTCTGCTGCGCAGGAACACAGTCAGCACAGAATGAACAGTGGCATCTGCTCACACGGCAGAAGGACCAGCAGGGAAAGCTAGTGCTGTGTCTCTTCAGCACACAAGCAGCTTTGCAACGGGGTCACCATCATTGCAGTCTCTCCTCGGTTTCATACCTAAAAGTCCATTTGAATCCAAATACTCAGGTGGTGTCTCTCAGCTGCCCAGCAGCACAGTGAGTACAGCACGAACGTTTGGCCTCTGCTCCCACAGCAGAAGAGCCAGGATTGAAAGCTGGTGCTGGACCTGTTCAGCACACAATCCCCTTTACATTGGTGCCTCCATCGTTGCTTTCACTGCTCACTTTCATACAGGAAAAGCATTTGAATGGAATCAGTCCAGAGCCTGCTCTCTGCTGCGCAGGAACACAGTCAGCACAGAATGAACAGTGGCATCTGCTCACACGGCAGAAGGACCAGCAGGGAAAGCTAGTGCTCTGCTTCTTCAGCACACAAGCAGCTTTGCAACGGGGTCACCATCATTGCAGTCTCTCCTCGGTTTCATACCTAAAAGTCCATTTGAATCCAAATTCTCAGGTGGTCTCAGCTGCCCAGTAGCACAGTGAGTACAGCACGAACGTTTGGCCTCTGCTCCCACAGCAGAAGAGCCAGGATTGAAAGCTGGTGCTGGACCTGTTCAGCACACAATCCCCTTTACATTGGTGCCTCCATCGTTGCTTTCACTGCTCACTTTCATACAGGAAAAGCATTTGAATGGAATCAGTCCAGAGCCTGCTCTCTGCTGCGCAGGAACACAGTCAGCACAGAATGAACAGTGGCATCTGCTCACACGGCAGAAGGACCAGCAGGGAAAGATAGTGCTCTGCTTCTTCAGCACACAAGCAGCTTTGCAACGGGGTCACCATCATTGCAGTCTCTCCTCGGCTTCATACCTAAAAGTCCATTTGAATCCGAATTCTCAGGTGGTGTCGCTCAGCTGCCCAGCAGCACAGTGAGTACAGCACGAACGTTTGGCCTCTGCTCCCACAGCAGAAGAGCCAGGATTGAAAGCTGGTGCTGGACCTGTTCAGCACACAATCCCCTTTACATTGGTGCCTCCATCGTTGCTTTCACTGCTCACTTTCATACAGGAAAAGCATTTGAAAGGAATCAGTCCAGAGCCTGCTCTCTGCTGCGCAGAAACACAGTCAGCACAGAATGAACAGTGGCATCTGCTCACACGGCAGAAGGACCATCAGGGAAAGCTAGTGCTGTGTCTCTTCAGCACACAAGCAGCTTTGCAACGGGGTCACCGTCATTGCAGTCTCTCCTCGGTTTCATACCTAAAAGTCCATTGGAATCCAAATTCTCAGGTGGTGTCTCTCAGCTGCCCAGCAGCACAGTGAGTACAGCACGAACGTTTGGCCTCTGCTCCCACAGCAGAAGAGCCAGGATTGAAAGCTGGTGCTGGACCTGTTCAGCACACAATCCCCTTTACATTGGTGCCTCCATCGTTGCTTTCACTGCTCACTTTCATACAGGAAAAGCATTTGAATGGAATCAGTCCAGAGACTGCTCTCTGCTGCGCAGGAACACAGTCAGCACAGAATGAACAGTGGCATCTGCTCACACGGCAGAAGGACCAGCAGGGAAAGCTAGTGCTGTGTCTCTTCAGCACACAAGCAGCTTTGCAACGGGGTCACCATCATTGCAGTCTCTCCTCGGTTTCATACCTAAAAGTCCATTTGAATCCAAATACTCAGGTGGTGTCTCTCAGCTGCCCAGCAGCACAGTGAGTACAGCACGAACGTTTGGCCTCTGCTCCCACAGCAGAAGAGCCAGGATTGAAAGCTGGTGCTGGACCTGTTCAGCACACAATCCCCTTTACATTGGTGCCTCCATCGTTGCTTTCACTGCTCACTTTCATACAGGAAAAGCATTTGAATGGAATCAGTCCAGAGCCTGCTCTCTGCTGCGCAGGAACACAGTCAGCACAGAATGAACAGTGGCATCTGCTCACACGGCAGAAGGACCAGCAGGGAAAGCTAGTGCTCTGCTACTTCAGCACACAAGCAGCTTTGCAACGGGGTCACCATCATTGCAGTCTCTCCTCGGTTTCCTACCTAAAAGTCCATTTGAATCCAAATTCTCAGGTGGTCTCAGCTGCCCAGTAGCACAGTGAGTACAGCACGAACGTTTGGCCTCTGCTCCCACAGCAGAAGAGCAAGGATTGAAAGCTGGTGCTGGACCTGTTCAGCACACAATCACTTTTACATTGGTGCATTCATCGTTGCTTTCACTGCTCACTTTCATACAAGAAAAGCATTTGAATGGAATCAGTCCAGAGGCTGCTCTCTGCTGCGCAGCAACACAGCACAGAATGAACAGTGGCATCTGCTCACACGGCAGAAGGAGCAGCAGGGAAAGCTAGTGCTGTGTCTCTTCAGCACACAAGCAGCTTTGCAACGGGGTCACCATCATTGCAGTCTCTCCTCGGTTTCCTACCTAAAAGTACATTTGAATCCAAATTCTCAGGTGTTGTCGCTCAGCTGCCCAGCAGCACAGTGAGTACAGCACGAACGTTTGGCCTCTGCTCCCACAGCAGAAGAACCAGGATTGAAAGCTGGTGCTGGACCTGTTCAGCACACAATCCCCTTTACATTGGTGCCTCCATCGTTGCTTTCACTGCTAACACTCATACAGGAAAAGCATTTGAATAGAATCAGTCCAGAGCCTGCTCCCTGCTGGCAGCAACACAGCACAGAATGAACAGTGGCATCTGCTCACACGGCAGAAGGACCAGCAGGGAAAGCTAGTGCTCTGCTTCTTCAGCACACAAGCAGCTTTGCAACGGGGTCACCATCATTGCAGTCTCTCCTCGGCTTCATACCTAAAAGTCCATTTGAATCGGAATTCTCAGGTGGTGTCTCTCAGCTGCCCAGCAGCACAGTGAGTACAGCACGAACGTTTGGCCTCTGCTCCCACAGCAGAAGAGCCAGGATTGAAAGCTGGTGCTGGACCTGTTCAGCACACAATCCCCTTTACATTGGTGCCTCCATCGTTGCTTTCACTGCTCACTTTCATACAGGAAAAGCATTTGAATGGAATCAGTCCAGAGCCTGCTCCCTGCTGGCAGCAACACAGCACAGAATGAACAGTGGCATCTGCTCACACGGCAGAAGGAGCAGCAGGGAAAGCTAGTGCTGTGTCTCTTCAGCACACAAGCAGCTTTGCAACGGGGTCACCATCATTGCAGTCTCTCCTCGGATTCCTACCTAAAAGTCCATTTGAATCCAAATTCTCAGGTGGTGTCTCTCAGCTGCCCAGCAGCACAGTGAGTACAGCACGAACGTTTGGCCTCTGCTCCCACAGCAGAAGAGCCAGGATTGAAAGCTGGTGCTGGACCTGTTCAGCACACAATCAGCTTTACATTGGTGCATCCATCGTTGCTTTCACTGCTCACTTTCATACAGGAAAAGCATTTGAATGGAATCAGTCCAGAGCCTGCTCTCTGCTGCGCAGGAACACAGTCAGCACAGAATGAACAGTGGCATCTGCTCACACGGCAGAAGGACCAGCAGGGAAAGCTAGTGCTCTGCTTCTTCAGCACACAAGCAGCTTTGCAACGGGGTCACCATCATTGCAGTCTCTCCTCGGTTTCATACCTAAAAGTCCATTTGAATCCAAATTCTCAGGTGGTCTCAGCTGCCCAGTAGCACAGTTAGTACAGCACGAACGTTTGGCCTCTGCTCCCACAGCAGAAGAGCAAGGATTGAAAGCTGGTGCTGGACCTGTTCAGCACACAATCCCCTTTACATTGGTGCATCCATCGTTGCTTTCACTGCTCACTTTCATACAGGAAAAGCATTTGAATAGAAGCAGTCCAGAGCCTGCTCTCTGCTGCGCAGCAACACAGTCAGCACAGAATGAACAGTGGCATCTGCTCACACGGCGGAAGGACCAGCAGGGAAAGCTAGTGCTCTGCTTCTTCAGCACACAAGCAGCTTTGCAACGGGGTCACCATCATTGCAGTCTCTCCTCGGCTTCATACCTAAAAGTCCATTTGAATCCGAATTCTCAGGTGGTGTTTCTCAGCTGCCCAGCAGCACAGTGAGTACAGCACGAACGTTTGGCCTCTGCTCCCACAGCAGAAGAGCCAGGATTGAAAGCTGGTGCTGGACCTGTTCAGCACACAATCCCCTTTACATTGGTGCCTCCATCGTTGCTTTCACTGCTCACTTTCTTACAGGAAAAGCATTTGAATGGAATCAGTCCAGAGCCTGCTCTCTGCTGCGCAGGAACAAGGTCAGCACAGAATGAACAGTGGCATCTGCTCACACGGCAGAAGGACCAGCAGGGAAAGCTAGTGCTCTGCTTCTTCAGCACACAAGCAGCTTTGCAACGGGGTCACCATCATTGCAGTCTCTCCTCGGTTTCATACCTAAAAGTCCATTTGAATCCAAATTCTCAGGTGGTCTCAGCTGCCCAGTAGCACAGTGAGTACAGCACGAACGTTTGGCCTCTGCTCCCACAGCAGAAGAGCCAGGATTGAAAGCTGGTGCTGGACCTGTTCAGCACACAATCCCCTTTACATTGGTGCCTCCATCGTTGCTTTCACTGCTCACTTTCATACAGGAAAAGCATTTGAATGGAATCAGTCCAGAGCCTGCTCTCTGCTGCGCAGGAACACAGTCAGCACAGAATGAACAGTGGCATCTGCTCACACGGCAGAAGGACCAGCAGGAAAAGCTAGTGCTCTGCTTCTTCAGCACACAAGCAGCTTTGCAACGGGGTCACCGTCATTGCAGTCTCTCCTCGGTTTCATACCTAAAAGTCCATTGGAATCCAAATTCTCAGGTGGTGTCTCTCAGCTGCCCAGCAGCACAGTGAGTACAGCACGAACGTTTGGCCTCTGCTCCCACAGCAGAAGAGCCAGGATTGAAAGCTGGTGCTGGACCTGTTCAGCACACAATCCCCTTTACATTGGTGCCTCCATCGTTGCTTTCACTGCTCACTTTCATACAGGAAAAGCATTTGAATGGAATCAGTCCAGAGACTGCTCTCTGCTGCGCAGGAACACAGTCAGCACAGAATGAACAGTGGCATCTGCTCACACGGCAGAAGGACCAGCAGGGAAAGCTAGTGCTGTGTCTCTTCAGCACACAAGCAGCTTTGCAACGGGGTCACCATCATTGCAGTCTCTCCTCGGTTTCATACCTAAAAGTCCATTTGAATCCAAATACTCAGGTGGTGTCTCTCAGCTGCCCAGCAGCACAGTGAGTACAGCACGAACGTTTGGCCTCTGCTCCCACAGCAGAAGAGCCAGGATTGAAAGCTGGTGCTGGACCTGTTCAGCACACAATCCCCTTTACATTGGTGCCTCCATCGTTGCTTTCACTGCTCACTTTCATACAGGAAAAGCATTTGAATGGAATCAGTCCAGAGCCTGCTCTCTGCTGCGCAGGAACACAGTCAGCACAGAATGAACAGTGGCATCTGCTCACACGGCAGAAGGACCAGCAGGGAAAGCTAGTGCTCTGCTACTTCAGCACACAAGCAGCTTTGCAACGGGGTCACCATCATTGCAGTCTCTCCTCGGTTTCCTACCTAAAAGTCCATTTGAATCCAAATTCTCAGGTGGTCTCAGCTGCCCAGTAGCACAGTGAGTACAGCACGAACGTTTGGCCTCTGCTCCCACAGCAGAAGAGCAAGGATTGAAAGCTGGTGCTGGACCTGTTCAGCACACAATCACTTTTACATTGGTGCATTCATCGTTGCTTTCACTGCTCACTTTCATACAAGAAAAGCATTTGAATGGAATCAGTCCAGAGGCTGCTCTCTGCTGCGCAGCAACACAGCACAGAATGAACAGTGGCATCTGCTCACACGGCAGAAGGACCAGCAGGGAAAGCTAGTGCTCTGCTTCTTCAGCACACAAGCAGCTTTGCAACGGGGTCACCATCATTGCAGTCTCTCCTCGGCTTCATACCTAAAAGTCCATTTGAATCGGAATTCTCAGGTGGTGTCTCTCAGCTGCCCAGCAGCACAGTGAGTACAGCACGAACGTTTGGCCTCTGCTCCCACAGCAGAAGAGCCAGGATTGAAAGCTGGTGCTGGACCTGTTCAGCACACAATCCCCTTTACATTGGTGCCTCCATCGTTGCTTTCACTGCTCACTTTCATACAGGAAAAGCATTTGAATGGAATCAGTCCAGAGCCTGCTCCCTGCTGGCAGCAACACAGCACAGAATGAACAGTGGCATCTGCTCACACGGCAGAAGGAGCAGCAGGGAAAGCTAGTGCTGTGTCTCTTCAGCACACAAGCAGCTTTGCAACGGGGTCACCATCATTGCAGTCTCTCCTCGGATTCCTACCTAAAAGTCCATTTGAATCCAAATTCTCAGGTGGTGTCTCTCAGCTGCCCAGCAGCACAGTGAGTACAGCACGAACGTTTGGCCTCTGCTCCCACAGCAGAAGAGCCAGGATTGAAAGCTGGTGCTGGACCTGTTCAGCACACAATCAGCTTTACATTGGTGCATCCATCGTTGCTTTCACTGCTCACTTTCATACAGGAAAAGCATTTGAATGGAATCAGTCCAGAGCCTGCTCTCTGCTGCGCAGGAACACAGTCAGCACAGAATGAACAGTGGCATCTGCTCACACGGCAGAAGGACCAGCAGGGAAAGCTAGTGCTCTGCTTCTTCAGCACACAAGCAGCTTTGCAACGGGGTCACCATCATTGCAGTCTCTCCTCGGTTTCATACCTAAAAGTCCATTTGAATCCAAATTCTCAGGTGGTCTCAGCTGCCCAGTAGCACAGTTAGTACAGCACGAACGTTTGGCCTCTGCTCCCACAGCAGAAGAGCAAGGATTGAAAGCTGGTGCTGGACCTGTTCAGCACACAATCCCCTTTACATTGGTGCATCCATCGTTGCTTTCACTGCTCACTTTCATACAGGAAAAGCATTTGAATAGAAGCAGTCCAGAGCCTGCTCTCTGCTGCGCAGCAACACAGTCAGCACAGAATGAACAGTGGCATCTGCTCACACGGCGGAAGGACCAGCAGGGAAAGCTAGTGCTCTGCTTCTTCAGCACACAAGCAGCTTTGCAAAGGGGTCACCATCATTGCAGTCTCTCCTCGGCTTCATACCTAAAAGTCCATTTGAATCCGAATTCTCAGGTGGTGTTTCTCAGCTGCCCAGCAGCACAGTGAGTACAGCACGAACGTTTGGCCTCTGCTCCCACAGCAGAAGAGCCAGGATTGAAAGCTGGTGCTGGACCTGTTCAGCACACAATCCCCTTTACATTGGTGCCTCCATCGTTGCTTTCACTGCTCACTTTCTTACAGGAAAAGCATTTGAATGGAATCAGTCCAGAGCCTGCTCTCTGCTGCGCAGGAACAAGGTCAGCACAGAATGAACAGTGGCATCTGCTCACACGGCAGAAGGACCAGCAGGGAAAGCTAGTGCTCTGCTTCTTCAGCACACAAGCAGCTTTGCAACGGGGTCACCATCATTGCAGTCTCTCCTCGGTTTCATACCTAAAAGTCCATTTGAATCCAAATTCTCAGGTGGTCTCAGCTGCCCAGTAGCACAGTGAGTACAGCACGAACGTTTGGCCTCTGCTCCCACAGCAGAAGAGCCAGGATTGAAAGCTGGTGCTGGACCTGTTCAGCACACAATCCCCTTTACATTGGTGCCTCCATCGTTGCTTTCACTGCTCACTTTCATACAGGAAAAGCATTTGAATGGAATCAGTCCAGAGCCTGCTCTCTGCTGCGCAGGAACACAGTCAGCACAGAATGAACAGTGGCATCTGCTCACACGGCAGAAGGACCAGCAGGAAAAGCTAGTGCTCTGCTTCTTCAGCACACAAGCAGCTTTGCAACGGGGTCACCGTCATTGCAGTCTCTCCTCGGCTTCATACCTAAAAGTCCATTTGAATCCGAATTCTCAGGTGGTGTCGCTCAGCTGCCCAGCAGCACAGTGAGTACAGCACGAACGTTTGGCCTCTGCTCCCACAGCAGAAGAGCCAGGATTGAAAGCTGGTGCTGGACCTGTTCAGCACACAATCCCCTTTACATTGGTGCCTCCATCGTTGCTTTCACTGCTCACTTTCATACAGGAAAAGCATTTGAAAGGAATCAGTCCAGAGCCTGCTCTCTGCTGCGCAGAAACACAGTCAGCACAGAATGAACAGTGGCATCTGCTCACACGGCAGAAGGACCATCAGGGAAAGCTAGTGCTGTGTCTCTTCAGCACACAAGCAGCTTTGCAACGGGGTCACCATCATTGCAGTCTCTCCTCGGTTTCATACCTAAAAGTCCATTGGAATCCAAATTCTCAGGTGGTGTCTCTCAGCTGCCCAGCAGCACAGTGAGTACAGCACGAACGTTTGGCCTCTGCTCCCACAGCAGAAGAGCCAGGATTGAAAGCTGGTGCTGGACCTGTTCAGCACACAATCCCCTTTACATTGGTGCCTCCATCGTTGCTTTCACTGCTCACTTTCATACAGGAAAAGCATTTGAATGGAATCAGTCCAGAGCCTGCTCTCTGCTGCGCAGGAACACAGTCAGCACAGAATGAACAGTGGCATCTGCTCACACGGCAGAAGGACCAGCAGGGAAAGATAGTGCTGTGTCTCTTCAGCACACAAGCAGCTTTGCAACGGGGTCACCATCATTGCAGTCTCTCCTCGGTTTCATACCTAAAAGTCCATTTGAATCCAAATACTCAGGTGGTGTCTCTCAGCTGCCCAGCAGCACAGTGAGTACAGCACGAACGTTTGGCCTCTGCTCCCACAGCAGAAGAGCCAGGATTGAAAGCTGGTGCTGGACCTGTTCAGCACACAATCCCCTTTACATTGGTGCCTCCATCGTTGCTTTCACTGCTCACTTTCATACAGGAAAAGCATTTGAATGGAATCAGTCCAGAGCCTGCTCTCTGCTGCGCAGGAACACAGTCAGCACAGAATGAACAGTGGCATCTGCTCACACGGCAGAAGGACCAGCAGGGAAAGTTAGTGCTCTGCTACTTCAGCACACAAGCAGCTTTGCAACGGGGTCACCATCATTGCAGTCTCTCCTCGGTTTCCTACCTAAAAGTCCATTTGAATCCAAATTCTCAGGTGGTCTCAGCTGCCCAGTAGCACAGTGAGTACAGCACGAACGTTTGGCCTCTGCTCCCACAGCAGAAGAGCAAGGATTGAAAGCTGGTGCTGGACCTGTTCAGCACACAATCACTTTTACATTGGTGCATTCATCGTTGCTTTCACTGCTCACTTTCATACAAGAAAAGCATTTGAATGGAATCAGTCCAGAGGCTGCTCTCTGCTGCGCAGCAACACAGCACAGAATGAACAGTGGCATCTGCTCACACGGCAGAAGGAGCAGCAGGGAAAGCTAGTGCTGTGTCTCTTCAGCACACAAGCAGCTTTGCAACGGGGTCACCATCATTGCAGTCTCTCCTCGGTTTCCTACCTAAAAGTACATTTGAATCCAAATTCTCAGGTGTTGTCGCTCAGCTGCCCAGCAGCACAGTGAGTACAGCACGAACGTTTGGCCTCTGCTCCCACAGCAGAAGAACCAGGATTGAAAGCTGGTGCTGGACCTGTTCAGCACACAATCCCCTTTACATTGGTGCCTCCATCGTTGCTTTCACTGCTAACACTCATACAGGAAAAGCATTTGAATAGAATCAGTCCAGAGCCTGCTCCCTGCTGGCAGCAACACAGCACAGAATGAACAGTGGCATCTGCTCACACGGCAGAAGGACCAGCAGGGAAAGCTAGTGCTCTGCTTCTTCAGCACACAAGCAGCTTTGCAAAGGGGTCACCATCATTGCAGTCTCTCCTCGGCTTCATACCTAAAAGTCCATTTGAATCCGAATTCTCAGGTGGTGTCGCTCAGCTGCCCAGCAGCACAGTGAGTACAGCACGAACGTTTGGCCTCTGCTCCCACAGCAGAAGAGCCAGTATTGAAAGCTGGTGCTGGACCTGTTCAGCACACAATCCCCTTTACATTGGTGCCTCCATCGTTGCTTTCACTGCTCACTTTCATACAGGAAAAGCATTTGAAAGGAATCAGTCCAGAGCCTGCTCTCTGCTGCGCAGAAACACAGTCAGCACAGAATGAACAGTGGCATCTGCTCACACGGCAGAAGGACCATCAGGGAAAGCTAGTGCTGTGTCTCTTCAGCACACAAGCAGCTTTGCAACGGGGTCACCGTCATTGCAGTCTCTCCTCGGTTTCATACCTAAAAGTCCATTGGAATCCAAATTCTCAGGTGGTGTCTCTCAGCTGCCCAGCAGCACAGTGAGTACAGCACGAACGTTTGGCCTCTGCTCCCACAGCAGAAGAGCCAGGATTGAAAGCTGGTGCTGGACCTGTTCAGCACACAATCCCCTTTACATTGGTGCCTCCATCGTTGCTTTCACTGCTCACTTTCATACAGGAAAAGCATTTGAATGGAATCAGTCCAGAGACTGCTCTCTGCTGCGCAGGAACACAGTCAGCACAGAATGAACAGTGGCATCTGCTCACACGGCAGAAGGACCAGCAGGGAAAGCTAGTGCTGTGTCTCTTCAGCACACAAGCAGCTTTGCAACGGGGTCACCATCATTGCAGTCTCTCCTCGGTTTCATACCTAAAAGTCCATTTGAATCCAAATACTCAGGTGGTGTCTCTCAGCTGCCCAGCAGCACAGTGAGTACAGCACGAACGTTTGGCCTCTGCTCCCACAGCAGAAGAGCCAGGATTGAAAGCTGGTGCTGGACCTGTTCAGCACACAATCCCCTTTACATTGGTGCCTCCATCGTTGCTTTCACTGCTCACTTTCATACAGGAAAAGCATTTGAATGGAATCAGTCCAGAGCCTGCTCTCTGCTGCGCAGGAACGCAGTCAGCACAGAATGAACAGTGGCATCTGCTCACACGGCAGAAGGACCAGCAGGGAAAGCTAGTGCTCTGCTACTTCAGCACACAAGCAGCTTTGCAACGGGGTCACCATCATTGCAGTCTCTCCTCGGTTTCCTACCTAAAAGTCCATTTGAATCCAAATTCTCAGGTGGTCTCAGCTGCCCAGTAGCACAGTGAGTACAGCACGAACGTTTGGCCTCTGCTCCCACAGCAGAAGAGCAAGGATTGAAAGCTGGTGCTGGACCTGTTCAGCACACAATCACTTTTACATTGGTGCATTCATCGTTGCTTTCACTGCTCACTTTCATACAAGAAAAGCATTTGAATGGAATCAGTCCAGAGGCTGCTCTCTGCTGCGCAGCAACACAGCACAGAATGAACAGTGGCATCTGCTCACACGGCAGAAGGAGCAGCAGGGAAAGCTAGTGCTGTGTCTCTTCAGCACACAAGCAGCTTTGCAACGGGGTCACCATCATTGCAGTCTCTCCTCGGTTTCCTACCTAAAAGTACATTTGAATCCAAATTCTCAGGTGTTGTCGGTCAGCTGCCCAGCAGCACAGTGAGTACAGCACGAACGTTTGGCCTCTGCTCCCACAGCAGAAGAACCAGGATTGAAAGCTGGTGCTGGACCTGTTCAGCACACAATCCCCTTTACATTGGTGCCTCCATCGTTGCTTTCACTGCTAACACTCATACAGGAAAAGCATTTGAATAGAATCAGTCCAGAGCCTGCTCCCTGCTGGCAGCAACACAGCACAGAATGAACAGTGGCATCTGCTCACACGGCAGAAGGACCAGCAGGGAAAGCTAGTGCTCTGCTTCTTCAGCACACAAGCAGCTTTGCAACGGGGTCACCATCATTGCAGTCTCTCCTCGGCTTCATACCTAAAAGTCCATTTGAATCGGAATTCTCAGGTGGTGTCTCTCAGCTGCCCAGCAGCACAGTGAGTACAGCACGAACGTTTGGCCTCTGCTCCCACAGCAGAAGAGCCAGGATTGAAAGCTGGTGCTGGACCTGTTCAGCACACAATCCCCTTTACATTGGTGCCTCCATCGTTGCTTTCACTGCTCACTTTCATACAGGAAAAGCATTTGAATGGAATCAGTCCAGAGCCTGCTCCCTGCTGGCAGCAACACAGCACAGAATGAACAGTGGCATCTGCTCACACGGCAGAAGGAGCAGCAGGGAAAGCTAGTGCTGTGTCTCTTCAGCACACAAGCAGCTTTGCAACGGGGTCACCATCATTGCAGTCTCTCCTCGGTTTCATACCTAAAAGTCCATTTGAATCCAAATTCTCAGGTGGTCTCAGCTGCCCAGTAGCACAGTGAGTACAGCACGAACGTTTGGCCTCTGCTCCCACAGCAGAAGAGCCAGGATTGAAAGCTGGTGCTGGACCTGTTCAGCACACAATCCCCTTTACATTGGTGCCTCCATCGTTGCTTTCACTGCTCACTTTCATACAGGAAAAGCATTTGAATGGAATCAGTCCAGAGCCTGCTCTCTGCTGCGCAGGAACACAGTCAGCACAGAATGAACAGTGGCATCTGCTCACACGGCAGAAGGACCAGCAGGGAAAGATAGTGCTCTGCTTCTTCAGCACACAAGCAGCTTTGCAACGGGGTCACCATCATTGCAGTCTCTCCTCGGCTTCATACCTAAAAGTCCATTTGAATCCGAATTCTCAGGTGGTGTCGCTCAGCTGCCCAGCAGCACAGTGAGTACAGCACGAACGTTTGGCCTCTGCTCCCACAGCAGAAGAGCCAGTATTGAAAGCTGGTGCTGGACCTGTTCAGCACACAATCCCCTTTACATTGGTGCCTCCATCGTTGCTTTCACTGCTCACTTTCATACAGGAAAAGCATTTGAAAGGAATCAGTCCAGAGCCTGCTCTCTGCTGCGCAGAAACACAGTCAGCACAGAATGAACAGTGGCATCTGCTCACACGGCAGAAGGACCATCAGGGAAAGCTAGTGCTGTGTCTCTTCAGCACACAAGCAGCTTTGCAACGGGGTCACCATCATTGCAGTCTCTCCTCGGTTTCATACCTAAAAGTCCATTGGAATCCAAATTCTCAGGTGGTGTCTCTCAGCTGCCCAGCAGCACAGTGAGTACAGCACGAACGTTTGGCCTCTGCTCCCACAGCAGAAGAGCCAGGATTGAAAGCTGGTGCTGGACCTGTTCAGCACACAATCCCCTTTACATTGGTGCCTCCATCGTTGCTTTCACTGCTCACTTTCATACAGGAAAAGCATTTGAATGGAATCAGTCCAGAGACTGCTCTCTGCTGCGCAGGAACACAGTCAGCACAGAATGAACAGTGGCATCTGCTCACACGGCAGAAGGACCAGCAGGGAAAGCTAGTGCTGTGTCTCTTCAGCACACAAGCAGCTTTGCAACGGGGTCACCATCATTGCAGTCTCTCCTCGGTTTCATACCTAAAAGTCCATTGGAATCCAAATACTCAGGTGGTGTCTCTCAGCTGCCCAGCAGCACAGTGAGTACAGCACGAACGTTTGGCCTCTGCTCCCACAGCAGAAGAGCCAGGATTGAAAGCTGGTGCTGGACCTGTTCAGCACACAATCCCCTTTACATTGGTGCCTCCATCGTTGCTTTCACTGCTCACTTTCATACAGGAAAAGCATTTGAATGGAATCAGTCCAGAGCCTGCTCTCTGCTGCGCAGGAACACAGTCAGCACAGAATGAACAGTGGCATCTGCTCACACGGCAGAAGGACCAGCAGGGAAAGCTAGTGCTCTGCTACTTCAGCACACAAGCAGCTTTGCAACGGGGTCACCATCATTGCAGTCTCTCCTCGGTTTCCTACCTAAAAGTCCATTTGAATCCAAATTCTCAGGTGGTCTCAGCTGCCCAGTAGCACAGTGAGTACAGCACGAACGTTTGGCCTCTGCTCCCACAGCAGAAGAGCAAGGATTGAAAGCTGGTGCTGGACCTGTTCAGCACACAATCACTTTTACATTGGTGCATTCATCGTTGCTTTCACTGCTCACTTTCATACAGGAAAAGCATTTGAATGGAATCAGTCCAGAGGCTGCTCTCTGCTGCGCAGCAACACAGCACAGAATGAACAGTGGCATCTGCTCACACGGCAGAAGGAGCAGCAGGGAAAGCTAGTGCTGTGTCTCTTCAGCACACAAGCAGCTTTGCAACGGGGTCACCATCATTGCAGTCTCTCCTCGGTTTCCTACCTAAAAGTACATTTGAATCCAAATTCTCAGGTGTTGTCGCTCAGCTGCCCAGCAGCACAGTGAGTACAGCACGAACGTTTGGCCTCTGCTCCCACAGCAGAAGAACCAGGATTGAAAGCTGGTGCTGGACCTGTTCAGCACACAATCCCCTTTACATTGGTGCCTCCATCGTTGCTTTCACTGCTAACACTCATACAGGAAAAGCATTTGAATAGAATCAGTCCAGAGCCTGCTCCCTGCTGGCAGCAACACAGCACAGAATGAACAGTGGCATCTGCTCACACGGCAGAAGGACCAGCAGGGAAAGCTAGTGCTCTGCTTCTTCAGCACACAAGCAGCTTTGCAAAGGGGTCACCATCATTGCAGTCTCTCCTCGGCTTCATACCTAAAAGTCCATTTGAATCCGAATTCTCAGGTGGTGTTTCTCAGCTGCCCAGCAGCACAGTGAGTACAGCACGAACGTTTGGCCTCTGCTCCCACAGCAGAAGAGCCAGGATTGAAAGCTGGTGCTGGACCTGTTCAGCACACAATCCCCTTTACATTGGTGCCTCCATCGTTGCTTTCACTGCTCACTTTCTTACAGGAAAAGCATTTGAATGGAATCAGTCCAGAGCCTGCTCTCTGCTGCGCAGGAACACAGTCAGCACAGAATGAACAGTGGCATCTGCTCACACGGCAGAAGGACCAGCAGGGAAAGCTAGTGCTCTGCTTCTTCAGCACACAAGCAGCTTTGCAAAGGGGTCACCATCATTGCAGTCTCTCCTCGGTTTCATACCTAAAAGTCCAATTGAATCCAAATTCTCAGGTGGTGTCTCTCAGCTGCCCAGCAGCACAGTGAGTACAGCACGAACGTTTGGCCTCTGCTCCCACAGCAGAAGAGCCAGGATTGAAAGCTGGTGCTGGACCTGTTCAGCACACAATCCCCTTTACATTGGTGCCTCCATCGTTGCTTTCACTGCTCACTTTCTTACAGGAAAAGCATTTGAATGGAATCAGTCCAGAGCCTGCTCTCTGCTGCGCAGGAACACAGTCAGCACAGAATGAACAGTGGCATCTGCTCACACGGCAGAAGGACCAGCAGGGAAAGCTAGTGCTCTGCTTCTTCAGCACACAAGCAGCTTTGCAACGGGGTCACCATCATTGCAGTCTCTCCTCGGTTTCATACCTAAAAGTCCATTTGAATCCAAATTCTCAGGTGGTCTCAGCTGCCCAGTAGCACAGTGAGTACAGCACGAACGTTTGGCCTCTGCTCCCACAGCAGAAGAGCCAGGATTGAAAGCTGGTGCTGGACCTGTTCAGCACACAATCCCCTTTACATTGGTGCCTCCATCGTTGCTTTCACTGCTCACTTTCATACAGGAAAAGCATTTGAATGGAATCAGTCCAGAGCCTGCTCTCTGCTGCGCAGGAACACAGTCAGCACAGAATGAACAGTGGCATCTGCTCACACGGCAGAAGGACCAGCAGGGAAAGCTAGTGCTCTGCTTCTTCAGCACACAAGCAGCTTTGCAACGGGGTCACCATCATTGCAGTCTCTCCTCGGCTTCATACCTAAAAGTCCATTTGAATCCGAATTCTCAGGTGGTGTCGCTCAGCTGCCCAGCAGCACAGTGAGTACAGCACGAACGTTTGGCCTCTGCTCCCACAGCAGAAGAGCCAGTATTGAAAGCTGGTGCTGGACCTGTTCAGCACACAATCCCCTTTACATTGGTGCCTCCATCGTTGCTTTCACTGCTCACTTTCATACAGGAAAAGCATTTGAAAGGAATCAGTCCAGAGCCTGCTCTCTGCTGCGCAGAAACACAGTCAGCACAGAATGAACAGTGGCATCTGCTCACACGGCAGAAGGACCATCAGGGAAAGCTAGTGCTGTGTCTCTTCAGCACACAAGCAGCTTTGCAACGGGGTCACCATCATTGCAGTCTCTCCTCGGTTTCATACCTAAAAGTCCATTGGAATCCAAATTCTCAGGTGGTGTCTCTCAGCTGCCCAGCAGCACAGTGAGTACAGCACGAACGTTTGGCCTCTGCTCCCACAGCAGAAGAGCCAGGATTGAAAGCTGGTGCTGGACCTGTTCAGCACACAATCCCCTTTACATTGGTGCCTCCATCGTTGCTTTCACTGCTCACTTTCATACAGGAAAAGCATTTGAATGGAATCAGTCCAGAGACTGCTCTCTGCTGCGCAGGAACACAGTCAGCACAGAATGAACAGTGGCATCTGCTCACACGGCAGAAGGACCAGCAGGGAAAGCTAGTGCTGTGTCTCTTCAGCACACAAGCAGCTTTGCAACGGGGTCACCATCATTGCAGTCTCTCCTCGGTTTCATACCTAAAAGTCCATTTGAATCCAAATACTCAGGTGGTGTCTCTCAGCTGCCCAGCAGCACAGTGAGTACAGCACGAACGTTTGGCCTCTGCTCCCACAGCAGAAGAGCCAGGATTGAAAGCTGGTGCTGGACCTGTTCAGCACACAATCCCCTTTACATTGGTGCCTCCATCGTTGCTTTCACTGCTCACTTTCATACAGGAAAAGCATTTGAATGGAATCAGTCCAGAGCCTGCTCTCTGCTGCGCAGCAACACAGTCAGCACAGAATGAACAGTGGCATCTGCTCACACGGCAGAAGGACCAGCAGGGAAAGCTAGTGCTCTGCTACTTCAGCACACAAGCAGCTTTGCAACGGGGTCACCATCATTGCAGTCTCTCCTCGGTTTCCTACCTAAAAGTCCATTTGAATCCAAATTCTCAGGTGGTCTCAGCTGCCCAGTAGCACAGTGAGTACAGCACGAACGTTTGGCCTCTGCTCCCACAGCAGAAGAGCAAGGATTGAAAGCTGGTGCTGGACCTGTTCAGCACACAATCACTTTTACATTGGTGCATTCATCGTTGCTTTCACTGCTCACTTTCATACAAGAAAAGCATTTGAATGGAATCAGTCCAGAGGCTGCTCTCTGCTGCGCAGGAACACAGTCAGCACAGAATGAACAGTGGCATCTGCTCCCACAGCAGAAGGACCAGCAGGGAAAGCTAGTGCTGTGTCTCTTCAGCACACAAGCAGCTTTGCAACGGGGTCACCATCATTGCAGTCTCTCCTCGGTTTCATACCTAAAAGTCCATTGAAATCCAAATTCTCAGGTGGTGTCTCTCAGCTGCCCAGCAGCACAGTTAGTACAGCACGAACGTTTGGCCTCTGCTCCCACAGCAGAAGAGCCAGGATTGAAAGCTGGTGCTGGACCTGTTCAGCACACAATCCCCTTTACATTGGTGCCTCCATCGTTGCTTTCACTGCTAACACTCATACAGGAAAAGCATTTGAATGGAATCAGTCCAGAGCCTGCTCTCTGCTGCGCAGCAACACAGTCAGCACAGAATGAACAGTGGCATCTGCTCACACGGCAGAAGGACCAGCAGGGAAAGCTAGTGCTGTGTCTCTTCAGCACACAAGCAGCTTTGCAACGGGGTCACCATCATTGCAGTCTCTCCTCAGCTTCATACCTAAAAGTCCATTTGAATCCAAATTCTCAGGTGGTGTCTCTCAGCTGCCCAGCAGCACAGTTAGTACAGCACGAACGTTTGGCCTCTGTTCCCACAGCAGAAGAACCAGGATTGAAAGATGGTGCTGGACCTGTTCAGCACACAATCCCCTTTACATTGGTGCCTCCATCGTTGCTTTCACTGCTAACACTCATACAGGAAAAGCATTTGAATAGAATCAGTCCAGAGCCTGCTCCCTGCTGGCAGCAACACAGCACAGAATGAACAGTGGCATCTGCTCACACGGCAGAAGGACCAGCAGGGAAAGCTAGTGCTCTGCTTCTTCAGCACACAAGCAGCTTTGCAACGGGGTCACCATCATTGCAGTCTCTCCTCGGCTTCATACCTAAAAGTCCATTTGAATCGGAATTCTCAGGTGGTGTCTCTCAGCTGCCCAGCAGCACAGTGAGTACAGCACGAACGTTTGGCCTCTGCTCCCACAGCAGAAGAGCCAGGATTGAAAGCTGGTGCTGGACCTGTTCAGCACACAATCCCCTTTACATTGGTGCCTCCATCGTTGCTTTCACTGCTCACATTCATACAGGAAAAGCATTTGAATGGAATCAGTCCAGAGCCTGCTCTCTGCTGCGCAGCAACACAGTCAGCACAGAATGAATAGTGGCATCTGCTCACACGGCAGAAGGACCAGCAGGGAAAGCTAGTGCTGTGTCTCTTCAGCACACAAGCAGCTTTGCAACGGGGTCACCATCATTGCAGTCTCTCCTCGGTTTCATACCTAAAAGTCCATTTGAATCCAAATTCTCAGGTGGTGTCTCTCAGCTGCCCAGCAGCACAGTTAGTACAGCACGAACGTTTGGCCTCTGTTCCCACAGCAGAAGAACCAGGATTGAAAGCTGGTGCTGGACCTGTTCAGCACACAATCCCCTTTACATTGGTGCATCCATCGTTGCTTTCACTGCTCACTTTCATACAGGAAAAGCATTTGAATAGAATCAGTCCAGAGCCTGCTCTCTGCTGCGCAACAACACAGTCAGCACAGAATGAACAGTGGCATCTGCTCACACGGCAGAAGGACCAGCAGGGAAAGCTAGTGCTCTGCTTCTTCAGCACACAAGCAGCTTTGCAACGGGGTCACCATCATTGCAGTCTCTCCTCGGTTTCATACCTAAAAGTCCATTTGAATCCAAATTCTCAGGTGGTGTCTCTCAGCTGCCCAGCAGCACAGTGAGTACAGCACGAACGTTTGGCCTCTGCTCCCACAGCAGAAGAGCCAGGATTGAAAGCTGGTGCTGGACCTGTTCAGCACACAATCCCCTTTACATTGGTGCCTCCATCGTTGCTTTCACTGCTCACTTTCATACAGGAAAAGCATTTGAATGGAATCAGTCCAGAGCCTGCTCTCTGCTGCGCAGGAACACAGTCAGCACAGAATGAACAGTGGCATCTGCTCACACGGCAGAAGGACCAGCAGGGAAAGCTAGTGCTCTGCTTCTTCAGCACACAAGCAGCTTTGCAACGGGGTCACCATCATTGCAGTCTCTCCTCGGTTTCATACCTAAAAGTCCATTTGAATCCGAATTCTCAGGTGGTGTCGCTCAGCTGCCCAGCAGCACAGTGAGTACAGCACGAACGTTTGGCCTCTGCTCCCACAGCAGAAGAGCCAGTATTGAAAGCTGGTGCTGGACCTGTTCAGCACACAATCCCCTTTACATTGGTGCCTCCATCGTTGCTTTCACTGCTCACATTCATACAGGAAAAGCATTTGAATGGAATCAGTCCAGAGCCTGCTCTCTGCTGCGCAGCAACACAGTCAGCACAGAATGAACAGTGGCATCTGCTCACACGGCAGAAGGAGCAGCAGGGAAAGCTAGTGCTGTGTCTCTTCAGCACACAAGCAGCTTTGCAACGGGGTCACCATCATTGCAGTCTCTCCTCGGTTTCCTACCTAAAAGTACATTTGAATCCAAATACTCAGGTGGTGTCGCTCAGCTGCCCAGCAGCACAGTGAGTACAGCACGAACGTTTGGCCTCTGCTCCCACAGCAGAAGAGCCAGGATTGAAAGCTGGTGCTGGACCTGTTCAGCACACAATCCCCTTTACATTGGTGCCTCCATCGTTGCTTTCACTGCTCACATTCATACAGGAAAAGCATTTGAATGGAATCAGTCCAGAGCCTGCTCTCTGCTGCGCAGCAACACAGTCAGCACAGAATGAACAGTGGCATCTGCTCACACGGCAGAAGGACCAGCAGGGAAAGCTAGTGCTGTGTCTCTTCAGCACACAAGCAGCTTTGCAACGGGGTCACCATCATTGCAGTCTCTCCTCGGTTTCATACCTAAAAGTCCATTTGAATCCAAATTCTCAGGTGGTCTCAGCTGCCCAGTAGCACAGTGAGTACAGCACGAACGTTTGGCCTCTGCTCCCACAGCAGAAGAGCCAGGATTGAAAGCTGGTGCTGGACCTGTTCAGCACACAATCCCCTTTACATTGGTGCCTCCATCGTTGCTTTCACTGCTCACTTTCATACAGGAAAAGCATTTGAATGGAATCAGTCCAGAGCCTGCTCTCTGCTGCGCAGCAACACAGTCAGCACAGAATGAACAGTGGCATCTGCTCACACGGCAGAAGGAGCAGCAGGGAAAGCTAGTGCTCTGCTTCTTCAGCACACAAGCAGCTTTGCAACGGGGTCACCATCATTGCAGTCTCTCCTCGGCTTCATACCTAAAAGTCCATTTGAATCCGAATTCTCAGGTGGTGTCGCTCAGCTGCCCAGCAGCACAGTGAGTACAGCACGAACGTTTGGCCTCTGCTCCCACAGCAGAAGAGCCAGGATTGAAAGCTGGTGCTGGACCTGTTCAGCACACAATCCCCTTTACATTGGTGCCTCCATCGTTGCTTTCACTGCTAACACTCATACAGGAAAAGCATTTGAATAGAATCAGTCCAGAGCCTGCTCCCTGCTGGCAGCAACACAGCACAGAATGAACAGTGGCATCTGCTCACACGGCAGAAGGACCAGCAGGGAAAGCTAGTGCTCTGCTTCTTCAGCACACAAGCAGCTTTGCAACGGGGTCACCATCATTGCAGTCTCTCCTCGGCTTCATACCTAAAAGTCCATTTGAATCGGAATTCTCAGGTGGTGTCTCTCAGCTGCCCAGCAGCACAGTGAGTACAGCACGAACGTTTGGCCTCTGCTCCCACAGCAGAAGAGCCAGGATTGAAAGCTGGTGCTGGACCTGTTCAGCACACAATCCCCTTTACATTGGTGCCTCCATCGTTGCTTTCACTGCTCACTTTCATACAGGAAAAGCATTTGAATGGAATCAGTCCAGGGCCTGCTCTCTGCTGCGCAGCAACACAGTCAGCACAGAATGAACAGTGGCATCTGCTCACACGGCAGAAGGACCAGCAGGGAAAGCTAGTGCTGTGTCTCTTCAGCACACAAGCAGCTTTGCAACGGGGTCACCATCATTGCAGTCTCTCCTCGGTTTCCTACCTAAAAGTACATTTGAATCCAAATACTCAGGTGGTGTCGCTCAGCTGCCCAGCAGCACAGTGAGTACAGCACGAACGTTTGGCCTCTGCTCCCACAGCAGAAGAGCCAGGATTGAAAGCTGGTGCTGGACCTGTTCAGCACACAATCCCCTTTACATTGGTGCCTCCATCGTTGCTTTCACTGCTCACATTCATACAGGAAAAGCATTTGAATGGAATCAGTCCAGAGCCTGCTCTCTGCTGCGCAGCAACACAGTCAGCACAGAATGAACAGTGGCATCTGCTCACACGGCAGAAGGACCAGCAGGGAAAGCTAGTGCTGTGTCTCTTCAGCACACAAGCAGCTTTGCAACGGGGTCACCATCATTGCAGTCTCTCCTCGGTTTCATACCTAAAAGTCCATTTGAATCCAAATTCTCAGGTGGTCTCAGCTGCCCAGTAGCACAGTGAGTACAGCACGAACGTTTGGCCTCTGCTCCCACAGCAGAAGAGCCAGGATTGAAAGCTGGTGCTGGACCTGTTCAGCACACAATCACTTTTACATTGGTGCATTCATTGTTGCTTTCACTGCTCACTTTCATACAAGAAAAGCATTTGAATGGAATCAGTCCAGAGGCACTCTCTGCTGCGCAGCAACACAGTCAGCACAGAATGAACAGTGGCATCTGCTCACACGGCAGAAGGAGCAGCAGGGAAAGCTAGTGCTGTGTCTCTTCAGCACACAAGCAGCTTTGCAACGGGGTCACCATCATTGCAGTCTCTCCTCGGTTTCCTACCTAAAAGTACATTTGAATCCAAATACTCAGGTGGTGTCGCTCAGCAGCCCAGCAGCACAGTGAGTACAGCACGAACGTTTGGCCTCTGCTCCCACAGCAGAAGAGCCAGGATTGAAAGCTGGTGCTGGACCTGTTCAGCACACAATCCCCTTTACATTGGTGCCTCCATCGTTGCTTTCACTGCTCACTTTCATACAGGAAAAGCATTTGAATGGAATCAGTCCAGAGCCTGCTCTCTGCTGCGCAGCAACACAGTCAGCACAGAATGAACAGTGGCATCTGCTCACACGGCAGAAGGAGCAGCAGGGAAAGCTAGTGCTCTGCTTCTTCAGCACACAAGCAGCTTTGCAACGGGGTCACCATCATTGCAGTCTCTCCTCGGCTTCATACCTAAAAGTCCATTTGAATCCGAATTCTCAGGTGGTGTCGCTCAGCTGCCCAGCAGCACAGTGAGTACAGCACGAACGTTTGGCCTCTGCTCCCACAGCAGAAGAGCCAGTATTGAAAGCTGGTGCTGGACCTGTTCAGCACACAATCCCCTTTACATTGGTGCCTCCATCGTTGCTTTCACTGCTCACATTCATACAGGAAAAGCATTTGAATGGAATCAGTCCAGAGCCTGCTCTCTGCTGCGCAGCAACACAGTCAGCACAGAATGAACAGTGGCATCTGCTCACACGGCAGAAGGAGCAGCAGGGAAAGCTAGTGCTGTGTCTCTTCAGCACACAAGCAGCTTTGCAACGGGGTCACCATCATTGCAGTCTCTCCTCGGTTTCATACCTAAAAGTCCATTTGAATCCAAATTCTCAGGTGGTGTCTCTCAGCTGCCCAGCAGCACAGTTAGTACAGCACGAACGTTTGGCCTCTGCTCCCACAGCAGAAGAACCAGGATTGAAAGCTGGTGCTGGACCTGTTCAGCACACAATCCCCTTTACATTGGTGCATCCATCGTTGCTTTCACTGCTCACTTTCATACAGGAAAAGCATTTGAATAGAATCAGTCCAGAGCCTGCTCTCTGCTGCGCAGCAACACAGTCAGCACAGAATGAACAGTGGCATCTGCTCACACGGCAGAAGGACCAGCAGGGAAAGCTAGTGCTCTGCTTCTTCAGCACACAAGCAGCTTTGCAACGGGGTCACCATCATTGCAGTCTCTCCTCGGCTTCATACCTAAAAGTCCATTTGAATCCAAATTCTCAGGTGGTGTCTCTCAGCTGCCCAGCAGCACAGTTAGTACAGCACGAACGTTTGGCCTCTGCTCCCACAGCAGAAGAGCCAGGATTGAAAGCTGGTGCTGGACCTGTTCAGCACACAATCCCCTTTACATTGGTGCCTCCATCGTTGCTTTCACTGCTCACTTTCATACAGGAAAAGCATTTGAATGGAATCAGTCCAGAGCCTGCTCTCTGCTGCGCAGGAACACAGTCAGCACAGAATGAACAGTGGCATCTGCTCACACGGCAGAAGGAGCAGCAGGGAAAGCTAGTGCTCTGCTTCTTCAGCACACAAGCAGCTTTGCAACGGGGTCACCATCATTGCAGTCTCTCCTCGGTTTCATACCTAAAAGTCCATTTGAATCCAAATTCTCAGATGATCTCAGCTGCCCAGTAGCACAGTGAGTACAGCACGAACGTTTGGCCTCTGCTCCCACAGCAGAAGAGCCAGGATTGAAAGCTGGTGCTGGACCTGTTCAGCACACAATCACTTTTACATTGGTGCATTCATTGTTGCTTTCACTGCTCACTTTCATACAAGAAAAGCATTTGAATGGAATAAGTCCAGAGGCTGCTCTCTGCTGCGCAGCAACACAGTCAGCACAGAATGAACAGTGGCATCTGCTCACACGGCAGAAGGAGCAGCAGGGAAAGCTAGTGCTGTGTCTCTTCCGCACACAAGCAGCTTTGCAACGGGGTCACCATCATTGCAGTCTCTCCTCGGTTTCCTACCTAAAAGTACATTTGAATCCAAATACTCAGGTGGTGTCGCTCAGCTGCCCAGCAGCACAGTGAGTACAGCACGAACGTTTGGCCTCTGCTCCCACAGCAGAAGAGCCAGGATTGAAAGCTGGTGCTGGACCTGTTCAGCACACAATCCCCTTTACATTGGTGCCTCCATCGTTGCTTTCACTGCTAACACTCATACAGGAAAAGCATTTGAATAGAATCAGTCCAGAGCCTGCTCCCTGCTGGCAGCAACACAGCACAGAATGAACAGTGGCATCTGCTCACACGGCAGAAGGACCAGCAGGGAAAGCTAGTGCTCTGCTTCTTCAGCACACAAGCAGCTTTGCAACGGGGTCACCATCATTGCAGTCTCTCCTCGGCTTCATACCTAAAAGTCCATTTGAATCGGAATTCTCAGGAGGTGTCTCTCAGCTGCCCAGCAGCACAGTGAGTACAGCACGAACGTTTGGCCTCTGCTCCCACAGCAGAAGAGCCAGGATTGAAAGCTGGTGCTGGACCTGTTCAGCACACAATCACTTTTACATTGGTGCATTCATTGTTGCTTTCACTGCTCACTTTCATACAGGAAAAGCATTTGAATGGAATCAGTCCAGAGGCTGCTCTCTGCTGCGCAGCAACACAGTCAGCACAGAATGAACAGTGGCATCTGCTCACACGGCAGAAGGAGCAGCAGGGAAAGCTAGTGCTGTGTCTCTTCAGCACACAAGCAGCTTTGCAACGGGGTCACCATCATTGCAGTCTCTCCTCGGTTTCCTACCTAAAAGTACATTTGAATCCAAATACTCAGGTGGTGTCGCTCAGCTGCCCAGCAGCACAGTGAGTACAGCACGAACGTTTGGCCTCTGCTCCCACAGCAGAAGAGCCAGGATTGAAAGCTGGTGCTGGACCTGTTCAGCACACAATCCCCTTTACATTGGTGCCTCCATCGTTGCTTTCACTGCTCACTTTCATACAGGAAAAGCATTTGAATGGAATCAGTCCAGAGCCTGCTCTCTGCTGCGCAGGAACACAGTCAGCACAGAATGAACAGTGGCATCTGCTCACACGGCAGAAGGACCAGCAGGGAAAGCTAGCGCTCTGCTTCTTCAGCACACAAGCAGCTTTGCAACGGGGTCACCATCATTGCAGTCTCTCCTCGGCTTCATACCTAAAAGTCCATTTGAATCCGAATTCTCAGGTGGTGTCGCTCAGCTGCCCAGCAGCACAGTGAGTACAGCACGAACGTTTGGCCTCTGCTCCCACAGCAGAAGAGCCAGTATTGAAAGCTGGTGCTGGACCTGTTCAGCACACAATCCCCTTTACATTGGTGCCTCCATCGTTGCTTTCACTGCTCACTTTCATACAGGAAAAGCATTTGAATGGAATCAGTCCAGAGCCTGCTCTCTGCTGCGCAGCAACACAGTCAGCACAGAATGAACAGTGGCATCTGCTCACACGGCAGAAGGACCAGCAGGGAAAGCTAGTGCTGTGTCTCTTCAGCACACAAGCAGCTTTGCAACGGGGTCACCATCATTGCAGTCTCTCCTCGGTTTCATACCTAAAAGTCCATTTGAATCCAAATTCTCAGGTGGTCTCAGCTGCCCAGTAGCACAGTGAGTACAGCACGAACGTTTGGCCTCTGCTCCCACAGCAGAAGAGCCAGGATTGAAAGCTGGTGCTGGACCTGTTCAGCACACAATCACTTTTACATTGGTGCATTCATTGTTGCTTTCACTGCTCACTTTCATACAAGAAAAGCATTTGAATGGAATCAGTCCAGAGCCTGCTCTCTGCTGCGCAGCAACACAGTCAGCACAGAATGAACAGTGGCATCTGCTCACACGGCAGAAGGAGCAGCAGGGAAAGCTAGTGCTGTGTCTCTTCAGCACACAAGCAGCTTTGCAACGGGGTCACCATCATTGCAGTCTCTCCTCGGTTTCCTACCTAAAAGTACATTTGAATCCAAATACTCAGGTGGTGTCGCTCAGCTGCCCAGCAGCACAGTGAGTACAGCACGAACGTTTGGCCTCTGCTCCCACAGCAGAAGAGCCAGGATTGAAAGCTGGTGCTGGACCTGTTCAGCACACAATCCCCTTTACATTGGTGCCTCCATCGTTGCTTTCACTGCTCACATTCATACAGGAAAAGCATTTGAATGGAATCAGTCCAGAGCCTGCTCTCTGCTGCGCAGCAACACAGTCAGCACAGAATGAACAGTGGCATCTGCTCACACGGCAGAAGGACCAGCAGGGAAAGCTAGTGCTGTGTCTCTTCAGCACACAAGCAGCTTTGCAACGGGGTCACCATCATTGCAGTCTCTCCTCGGTTTCATACCTAAAAGTCCATTTGAATCCAAATTCTCAGGTGGTCTCAGCTGCCCAGTAGCACAGTGAGTACAGCACGAACGTTTGGCCTCTGCTCCCACAGCAGAAGAGCAAGGATTGAAAGCTGGTGCTGGACCTGTTCAGCACACAATCACTTTTACATTGGTGCATTCATCGTTGCTTTCACTGCTCACTTTCATACAGGAAAAGCATTTGAATGGAATCAGTCCAGAGGCTGCTCTCTGCTGCGCAGCAACACAGCACAGAATGAACAGTGGCATCTGCTCACACGGCAGAAGGAGCGGCAGGGAAAGCTAGTGCTGTGTCTCTTCAGCACACAAGCAGCTTTGCAACGGGGTCACCATCATTGCAGTCTCTCCTCGGTTTCCTACCTAAAAGTACATTTGAATCCAAATTCTCAGGTGGTGTCGCTCAGCTGCCCAGCAGCACAGTGAGTACAGCACGAACGTTTGGCCTCTGCTCCCACAGCAGAAGAGCCAGGATTGAAAGCTGGTGCTGGACCTGTTCAGCACACAATCCCCTTTACATTGGTGCCTCCATCGTTGCTTTTACTGCTAACACTCATACAGGAAAAGCATTTGAATAGACTCAGTCCAGAGCCTGCTCCCTGCTGGCAGCAACACAGCACAGAATGAACAGTGGCATCTGCTCACACGGCAGAAGGACCAGCAGGGAAAGCTAGTGCTCTGCTTCTTCAGCACACAAGCAGCTTTGCAACGGGGTCACCATCATTGCAGTCTCTCCGCGCCTTCATACCTAAAAGTCCATTTGAATCCGAATTATCAGGTGGTGTTTCTCAGCTGCCCAGCAGCACAGTGAGTACAGCACGAACGTTTGGCCTCTGCTCCCACAGCAGAAGAGCCAGGATTGAAAGCTGGTGCTGGACCTGTTCAGCACACAATCCCCTTTACATTGGTGCCTCCATCGTTGCTTTCACTGCTCACTTTCATACAGGAAAAGCATTTGAATGGAATCAGTCCAGAGGCTGCTCTCTGCTGCGCAGCAACACAGTCAGCACAGAATGAACAGTGGCATCTGCTCACACGGCAGAAGGAGCAGCAGGGAAAGCTAGTGCTGTGTCTCTTCAGCACACAAGCAGCTTTGCAACGGGGTCACCATCATTGCAGTCTCTCCTCGGTTTCCTACCTAAAAGTACATTTGAATCCAAATTCTCAGGTGGTGTCTCTCAGCTGCCCAGCAGCACAGTGAGTACAGCACGAACGTTTGGCCTCTGCTCCCACAGCAGAAGAGCCAGGATTGAAAGCTGGTGCTGGACCTGTTAAGCACACAATCCCCTTTACATTGGTGCCTCCATCGTTGCTTTCACTGCTAACACTCATACAGGAAAAGCATTTGAATAGAATCAGTCCAGAGCCTGCTCCCTGCTGGCAGCAACACAGCACAGAATGAACAGTGGCATCTGCTCACACGGCAGAAGGAGCAGCAGGGAAAGCTAGTGCTGTGTCTCTTCAGCACACAAGCAGCTTTGCAACGGGGTCACCATCATTGCAGTCTCTCCTCGGTTTCCTACCTAAAAGTCCATTTGAATCCAAATTCTCAGGTGGTCTCAGCTGCCAAGCAGCACAGTGAGTACAGCACGAACGTTTGGCCTCTGTTCCCACAGCAGAAGAGCCAGGATTGAAAGCTGGTGCTGGACCTGTTCAGCACACAATCCCCTTTATACTGGTGCCCCCATCGTTGCTTTCACTGCTAACACTCATACAGGAAAAGCATTTGAATGGAATCAGTCCAGAGCCTGCTCTCTGCTGGCAGCAACACACTCAGCACAGAATGAACAGTGGATTCTGCTCAAACAGCAGAAGGACCAGCAGGGAAAGCTAGTGCTGGGCTTCTTCAGCACACAAGCAGCTTTGCAACGGGGTCACCATCATTGCAGTCTCTCCTCGGTTTCATACCTAAAAGTCCATTTGAATCCAAATTCTCAGGTGGTGTCTCTCAGCTGCCCAGCAGCACAGTTAGTACAGCACGAACTTTTGGCCTCTGCTCCCACAGCAGAAGAGCCAGGATCGAAAGCTGGTGCTGGACCTGTTCAGCACACAATCACTTTTACATTGGTGCATTCATCGTTGCTTTCACTGCTCACTTTCATACAAGAAAAGCTTTTGAATGGAATCAGTCCAGAGCCTGCTCCCTGCTGGCAGCAACACAGTCAGCACAGAATGAACAGTGGCATCTGCTCACACGGCAGAAGGACCAGCAGGGAAAGCTAGTGCTGTGTCTCTTCAGCACACAAGCAGCTTTGCAACGGGGTCACCATCATTGCAGTCTCTCCTCGGTTTCCTACCTAAAAGTACATTTGAATCCAAATACTCAGGTGGTGTCGCTCAGCTGCCCAGCAGCACAGTGAGTACAGCACGAACGTTTGGCCTCTGCTCCCACAGCAGAAGAGCCAGGATTGAAAGCTGGTGCTGGACCTGTTCAGCACACAATCCCCTTTACATTGGTGCCTCCATCGTTGCTTTCACTGCTAACACTCATACAGGAAAAGCATTTGAATAGAATCAGTCCAGAGCCTGCTCCCTGCTGGCAGCAACACAGCACAGAATGAACAGTGGCATCTGCTCACACGGCAGAAGGACCAGCAGGGAAAGCTAGTGCTCTGCTTCTTCAGCACACAAGCAACTTTGCAACGGGGTCACCATCATTGCAGTCTCTCCTCGGCTTCATACCTAAAAGTCCATTTGAATCCAAATTCTCAGGTGGTCTCAGCTGCCCAGTAGCACAGTTAGTACAGCACGAACGTTTGGCCTCTGCTCCCACAGCAGAAGAGCAAGGATTGAAAGCTGGTGCTGGACCTGTTCAGCACACAATCCCCTTTACATTGGTGCATCCATCGTTGCTTTCACTGCTCACTTTCATACAGGAAAAGCATTTGAATAGAATCAGTCCAGAGCCTGCTCTCTGCTGCGCAGGAACACAGTCAGCACAGAATGAACAGTGGCATCTGCTCACACGGCAGAAGGACCAGCAGGGAAAGCTAGTGCTCTGCTTCTTCAGCACACAAGCAGCTTTGCAACGGGGTCACCATCATTGCAGTCTCTCCTCGGCTTCATACCTAAAAGTCCATTTGAATCCGAATTCTCAGGTGGTGTCGCTCAGCTGCCCAGCAGCACAGTGAGTACAGCACGAACGTTTGGCCTCTGCTCCCACAGCAGAAGAGCCAGTATTGAAAGCTGGTGCTGGACCTGTTCAGCACACAATCCCCTTTACATTGGTGCCTCCATCGTTGCTTTCACTGCTCACTTTCATACAGGAAAAGCATTTGAATGGAATCAGTCCAGAGCCTGCTCTCTGCTGCGCAGGAACACAGTCAGCACAGAATGAACAGTGGCATCTGCTCACACGGCAGAAGGACCAGCAGGGAAAGCTAGTGCTCTGCTTCTTCAGCACACAAGCAGCATTGCAACGGGGTCACCATCATTGCAGTCTCTCCTCGGTTTCCTACCTAAAAGTCCATTTGAATCCAAATTCTCAGGTGGTGTCTCTCAGCTGCCCAGCAGCACAGTGAGTACAGCACGAACGTTTGGCCTCTGCTCCCACAGCAGAAGAGCCAGGATTGAAAGCTGGTGCTGGACCTGTTCAGCACACAATCCCCTTTATACTGGTGCCCCCATCGTTGCTTTCACTGCTAACACTCATACAGGAAAAGCATTTGAATGGAATCAGTCCAGAGCCTGCTCTCTGCTGGCAGCAACACACTCAGCACAGAATGAACAGTGGATTCTGCTCAAACAGCAGAAGGACCAGCAGGGAAAGCTATTTCTGGGCTTCTTCAGCACACAAGCAGCTTTGCAACGGGGTCACCATCATTGCAGTCTCTCCTCGGTTTCATACCTAAAAGTCCATTTGAATCCAAATTCTCAGGTGGTGTCTCTCAGCTGCCCAGCAGCACAGTTAGTACAGCACGAACGTTTGGCCTCTGCTCCCACAGCAGAAGAGCCAGGATCGAAAGCTGGTGCTGGACCTGTTCAGCACACAATCACTTTTACATTGGTGCATTCATCGTTGCTTTCACTGCTCACTTTCATACAAGAAAAGCTTTTGAATGGAATCAGTCCAGAGGCTGCTCTCTGCTGCGCAGCAACACAGTCAGCACAGAATGAACAGTGGCATCTGCTCACACGGCAGAAGGAGCAGCAGGGAAAGCTAGTGCTGTGTCTCTTCAGCACACAAGCAGCTTTGCAACGGGGTCACCATCATTGCAGTCTCTCCTCGGATTCCTACCTAAAAGTACATTTGAATCCAAATTCTCAGGTGGTCTCAGCTGCCCAGCAGCACAGTGAGTACAGCACGAACGTTTGGCCTCTGCTCCCACAGCAGAAGAGCCAGGATCGAAAGCTGGTGCTGGACCTGTTCAGCACACAATCACTTTTACATTGGTGCATTCATCGTTGCTTTCACTGCTCACTTTCATACAAGAAAAGCTTTTGAATGGAATCAGTCCAGAGCCTGCTCTCTGCTGCGCAGCAACACAGTCAGCACAGAATGAACAGTGGCATCTGCTCACACGGCAGAAGGACCAGCAGGGAAAGCTAGTGCTGTGTCTCTTCAGCACACAAGCAGCTTTGCAACGGGGTCACCATCATTGCAGTCTCTCCTCGGTTTCATACCTAAAAGTCCATTTGAATCCAAATTCTCAGGTGGTGTCTCTCAGCTGCCCAGCAGCACAGTGAGTACAGCACGAACGTTTGGCCTCTGCTCCCACAGCAGAAGAGCCAGGATTGAAAGCTGCTGCTGGACCTGTTCAGCACACAATCCCCTTTACATTGGTGCCTCCATCGTTGCTTTCACTGCTCACTTTCATACAGGAAAAGCATTTGAATGGAATCAGTCCAGAGCCTGCTCTCTGCTGCGCAGGAACACAGTCAGCACAGAATGAACAGTGGCATCTGCTCACACGGCAGAAGGACCAGCAGGGAAAGCTAGTGCTCTGCTACTTCAGCACACAAGCAGCTTTGCAACGGGGTCACCATCATTGCAGTCTCTCCTCGGCTTCATACCTAAAAGTCCATTTGAATCCAAATTCTCAGGTGGTCTCAGCTGCCCAGTAGCACAGTGAGTACAGCACGAACGTTTGGCCTCTGCTCCCACAGCAGAAGAGCAAGGATTGAAAGCTGGTGCTGGACCTGTTCAGCACACAATCACTTTTACATTGGTGCATTCATCGTTGCTTTCACTGCTCACTTTCATACAGGAAAAGCATTTGAATGGAATCAGTCCAGAGGCTGCTCTCTGCTGCGCAGCAACACAGCACAGAATGAACAGTGGCATCTGCTCACACGGCAGAAGGAGCGGCAGGGAAAGCTAGTGCTGTGTCTCTTCAGCACACAAGCAGCTTTGCAACGGGGTCACCATCATTGCAGTCTCTCCTCGGTTTCCTACCTAAAAGTACATTTGAATCCAAATTCTCAGGTGGTGTCGCTCAGCTGCCCAGCAGCACAGTGAGTACAGCACGAACGTTTGGCCTCTGCTCCCACAGCAGAAGAGCCAGGATTGAAAGCTGGTGCTGGACCTGTTAAGCACACAATCCCCTTTACATTGGTGCCTCCATCGTTGCTTTCACTGCTAACACTCATACAGGAAAAGCATTTGAATAGAATCAGTCCAGAGCCGGCTCCCTGCTGGCAGCAACACAGCACAGAATGAACAGTGGCATCTGCTCACACGGCAGAAGGACCAGCAGGGAAAGCTAGTGCTCTGCTTCTTCAGCACACAAGCAACTTTGCAACGGGGTCACCATCATTGCAGTCTCTCCTCGGCTTCATACCTAAAAGTCCATTTGAATCCAAATTCTCAGGTGGTCTCAGCTGCCCAGTAGCACAGTTAGTACAGCACGAACGTTTGGCCTCTGCTCCCACAGCAGAAGAGCAAGGATTGAAAGCTGGTGCTGGACCTGTTCAGCACACAATCCCCTTTACATTGGTGCATCCATCGTTGCTTTCACTGCTCACTTTCATACAGGAAAAGCATTTGAATAGAATCAGTCCAGAGCCTGCTCTCTGCTGCGCAGGAACACAGTCAGCACAGAATGAACAGTGGCATCTGCTCACACGGCAGAAGGACCAGCAGGGAAAGCTAGTGCTCTGCTTCTTCAGCACACAAGCAGCTTTGCAACGGGGTCACCATCATTGCAGTCTCTCCTCGGCTTCATACCTAAAAGTCCATTTGAATCCGAATTCTCAGGTGGTGTCGCTCAGCTGCCCAGCAGCACAGTGAGTACAGCACGAACGTTTGGCCTCTGCTCCCACAGCAGAAGAGCCAGTATTGAAAGCTGGTGCTGGACCTGTTCAGCACACAATCCCCTTTACATTGGTGCCTCCATCGTTGCTTTCACTGCTCACTTTCATACAGGAAAAGCATTTGAATGGAATCAGTCCAGAGCCTGCTCTCTGCTGCGCAGGAACACAGTCAGCACAGAATGAACAGTGGCATCTGCTCACACGGCAGAAGGACCAGCAGGGAAAGCTAGTGCTCTGCTTCTTCAGCACACAAGCAGCATTGCAACGGGGTCACCATCATTGCAGTCTCTCCTCGGTTTCCTACCTAAAAGTCCATTTGAATCCAAATTCTCAGGTGGTGTCTCTCAGCTGCCCAGCAGCACAGTGAGTACAGCACGAACGTTTGGCCTCTGCTCCCACAGCAGAAGAGCCAGGATTGAAAGCTGGTGCTGGACCTGTTCAGCACACAATCCCCTTTATACTGGTGCCCCCATCGTTGCTTTCACTGCTAACACTCATACAGGAAAAGCATTTGAATGGAATCAGTCCAGAGCCTGCTCTCTGCTGGCAGCAACACACTCAGCACAGAATGAACAGTGGATTCTGCTCAAACAGCAGAAGGACCAGCAGGGAAAGCTATTTCTGGGCTTCTTCAGCACACAAGCAGCTTTGCAACGGGGTCACCATCATTGCAGTCTCTCCTCGGTTTCATACCTAAAAGTCCATTTGAATCCAAATTCTCAGGTGGTGTCTCTCAGCTGCCCAGCAGCACAGTTAGTACAGCACGAACGTTTGGCCTCTGCTCCCACAGCAGAAGAGCCAGGATCGAAAGCTGGTGCTGGACCTGTTCAGCACACAATCACTTTTACATTGGTGCATTCATCGTTGCTTTCACTGCTCACTTTCATACAAGAAAAGCTTTTGAATGGAATCAGTCCAGAGGCTGCTCTCTGCTGCGCAGCAACACAGTCAGCACAGAATGAACAGTGGCATCTGCTCACACGGCAGAAGGAGCAGCAGGGAAAGCTAGTGCTGTGTCTCTTCAGCACACAAGCAGCTTTGCAACGGGGTCACCATCATTGCAGTCTCTCCTCGGATTCCTACCTAAAAGTACATTTGAATCCAAATTCTCAGGTGGTCTCAGCTGCCCAGCAGCACAGTGAGTACAGCACGAACGTTTGGCCTCTGCTCCCACAGCAGAAGAGCCAGGATCGAAAGCTGGTGCTGGACCTGTTCAGCACACAATCACTTTTACATTGGTGCATTCATCGTTGCTTTCACTGCTCACTTTCATACAAGAAAAGCTTTTGAATGGAATCAGTCCAGAGCCTGCTCTCTGCTGCGCAGCAACACAGTCAGCACAGAATGAACAGTGGCATCTGCTCACACGGCAGAAGGACCAGCAGGGAAAGCTAGTGCTGTGTCTCTTCAGCACACAAGCAGCTTTGCAACGGGGTCACCATCATTGCAGTCTCTCCTCGGTTTCATACCTAAAAGTCCATTTGAATCCAAATTCTCAGGTGGTGTCTCTCAGCTGCCCAGCAGCACAGTGAGTACAGCACGAACGTTTGGCCTCTGCTCCCACAGCAGAAGAGCCAGGATTGAAAGCTGCTGCTGGACCTGTTCAGCACACAATCCCCTTTACATTGGTGCCTCCATCGTTGCTTTCACTGCTCACTTTCATACAGGAAAAGCATTTGAATGGAATCAGTCCAGAGCCTGCTCTCTGCTGCGCAGGAACACAGTCAGCACAGAATGAACAGTGGCATCTGCTCACACGGCAGAAGGACCAGCAGGGAAAGCTAGTGCTCTGCTACTTCAGCACACAAGCAGCTTTGCAACGGGGTCACCATCATTGCAGTCTCTCCTCGGCTTCATACCTAAAAGTCCATTTGAATCCAAATTCTCAGGTGGTCTCAGCTGCCCAGTAGCACAGTGAGTACAGCACGAACGTTTGGCCTCTGCTCCCACAGCAGAAGAGCAAGGATTGAAAGCTGGTGCTGGACCTGTTCAGCACACAATCACTTTTACATTGGTGCATTCATCGTTGCTTTCACTGCTCACTTTCATACAGGAAAAGCATTTGAATGGAATCAGTCCAGAGGCTGCTCTCTGCTGCGCAGCAACACAGCACAGAATGAACAGTGGCATCTGCTCACACGGCAGAAGGAGCGGCAGGGAAAGCTAGTGCTGTGTCTCTTCAGCACACAAGCAGCTTTGCAACGGGGTCACCATCATTGCAGTCTCTCCTCGGTTTCCTACCTAAAAGTACATTTGAATCCAAATTCTCAGGTGGTGTCGCTCAGCTGCCCAGCAGCACAGTGAGTACAGCACGAACGTTTGGCCTCTGCTCCCACAGCAGAAGAGCCAGGATTGAAAGCTGGTGCTGGACCTGTTAAGCACACAATCCCCTTTACATTGGTGCCTCCATCGTTGCTTTCACTGCTAACACTCATACAGGAAAAGCATTTGAATAGAATCAGTCCAGAGCCGGCTCCCTGCTGGCAGCAACACAGCACAGAATGAACAGTGGCATCTGCTCACACGGCAGAAGGAGCAGCAGGGAAAGCTAGTGCTGTGTCTCTTCAGCACACAAGCAGCTTTGCAACGGGGTCACCATCATTGCAGTCTCTCCTCGGTTTCCTACCTAAAAGTCCATTTGAATCCAAATTCTCAGGTGGTCTCAGCTGCCCAGCAGCACAGTGAGTACAGCACGAACGTTTGGCCTCTGCTCCCACAGCAGAAGAGCCAGGATTGAAAGCTGGTGCTGGACCTGTTCAGCACACAATCCCCTTTATACTGGTGCCCCCATCGTTGCTTTCACTGCTAACACTCATACAGGAAAAGCATTTGAATGGAATCAGTCCAGAGCCTGCTCTCTGCTGGCAGCAACACACTCAGCACAGAATGAACAGTGGATTCTGCTCAAACAGCAGAAGGACCAGCAGGGAAAGCTATTGCTGGGCTTCTTCAGCACACAAGCAGCTTTGCAACGGGGTCACCATCATTGCAGTCTCTCCTCGGTTTCATACCTAAAAGTCCATTGCAATCCAAATTCTCAGGTGGTGTCTCTCAGCTGCCCAGCAGCACAGTTAGTACAGCACGAACTTTTGGCCTCTGCTAACACAGCAGAAGAGCCAGGATTGAAAGCTGGTGCTGGACCTGTTCAGCACACAATCACTTTTACATTGGTGCATTCATCGTTGCTTTCACTGCTCACTTTCATACAAGAAAAGCTTTTGAATGGAATCAGTCCAGAGCCTGCTCTCTGCTGCGCAGCAACACAGTCAGCACAGAATGAACAGTGGCATCTGCTCACACGGCAGAAGGACCAGCAGGGAAAGCTAGTGCTCTGCTTCTTCAGCACACAAGCAGCTTTGCAACGGGGTCACCATCATTGCAGTCTCTCCTCGGCTTCATACCTAAAAGTCCATTTGAATCCGAATTCTCAGGTGGTGTCGCTCAGCTGCCCAGCAGCACAGTGAGTACAGCACGAACGTTTGGCCTCTGCTCCCACAGCAGAAGAGCCAGTATTGAAAGCTGGTGCTGGACCTGTTCAGCACACAATCCCCTTTACATTGGTGCCTCCATCGTTGCTTTCACTGCTCACATTCATACAGGAAAAGCATTTGAATGGAATCAGTCCAGAGCCTGCTCTCTGCTGCGCAGAAACACAGTCAGCACAGAATGAACAGTGGCATCTGCTCACACGGCAGAAGGACCATCAGGGAAAGCTAGTGCTGTGTCTCTTCAGCACACAAGCAGCTTTGCAACGGGGTCACCATCATTGCAGTCTCTCCTCGGTTTCATACCTAAAAGTCCATTGGAATCCAAATTCTCAGGTGGTGTCTCTCAGCTGCCCAGCAGCACAGTGAGTACAGCACGAACGTTTGGCCTCTGCTCCCACAGCAGAAGAGCCAGGATTGAAAGCTGGTGCTGGACCTGTTCAGCACACAATCCCCTTTACATTGGTGCCTCCATCGTTGCTTTCACTGCTCACTTTCATACAGGAAAAGCATTTGAATGGAATCAGTCCAGAGCCTGCTCTCTGCTGCGCAGGAACACAGTCAGCACAGAATGAACAGTGGCATCTGCTCACACGGCAGAAGGACCAGCAGGGAAAGCTAGTGCTCTGCTACTTCAGCACACAAGCAGCTTTGCAACGGGGTCACCATCATTGCAGTCTCTCCTCGGATTCCTACCTAAAAGTCCATTTGAATCCGAATTCTCAGGTGGTGTCTCTCAGCTGCCCAGCAGCACAGTTAGTACAGCACGAACGTTTGGCCTCTGCTCCCACAGCAGAAGAGCCAGGATTGAAAGCTGGTGCTGGACCTGTTCAGCACACAATCAGCTTTACATTGGTGCATCCATCGTTGCTTTCACTGCTCACTTTCATACAGGAAAAGCATTTGAATGGAATCAGTCCAGAGCCTGCTCTCTGCTGCGCAGGAACACAGTCAGCACAGAATGAACAGTGGCATCTGCTCACACGGCAGAAGGACCAGCAGGGAAAGCTAGTGCTCTGCTTCTTCAGCACACAAGCAGCTTTGCAACGGGGTCACCATCATTGCAGTCTCTCCTCGGCTTCATACCTAAAAGTCCATTTGAATCCGAATTCTCAGGTGGTGTTTCTCAGCTGCCCAGCAGCACAGTGAGTACAGCACGAACGTTTGGCCTCTGCTCCCACAGCAGAAGAGCCAGGATTGAAAGCTGGTGCTGGACCTGTTCAGCACACAATCCCCTTTACATTGGTGCCTCCATCGTTGCTTTCACTGCTCACTTTCTTACAGGAAAAGCATTTGAATGGAATCAGTCCAGAGCCTGCTCTCTGCTGCGCAGGAACACAGTCAGCACAGAATGAACAGTGGCATCTGCTCACACGGCAGAAGGACCAGCAGGGAAAGCTAGTGCTCTGCTTCTTCAGCACACAAGCAGCTTTGCAACGGGGTCACCATCATTGCAGTCTCTCCTCGGTTTCCTACCTAAAAGTCCATTTGAATCCAAATTCTCAGGTGGTCTCAGCTGCCCAGTAGCACAGTGAGTACAGCACGAACGTTTGGCCTCTGCTCCCACAGCAGAAGAGCCAGGATTGAAAGCTGGTGCTGGACCTGTTCAGCACACAATCCCCTTTACATTGGTGCCTCCATCGTTGCTTTCACTGCTCACTTTCATACAGGAAAAGCATTTGAATGGAATCAGTCCAGAGCCTGCTCTCTGCTGCGCAGCAACACAGTCAGCACAGAATGAACAGTGGCATCTGCTCACACGGCAGAAGGACCAGCAGGGAAAGCTAGTGCTGTGTCTCTTCAGCACACAAGCAGCTTTGCAACGGGGTCACCATCATTGCAGTCTCTCCTCGGTTTCATACCTAAAAGTCCATTTGAATCCAAATTCTCAGGTGGTGTCTCTCAGCTGCCCAGCAGCACAGTGAGTACAGCACGAACGTTTGGCCTCTGCTCCCACAGCAGAAGAGCCAGGATTGAAAGCTGGTGCTGGACCTGTTCAGCACACAATCCCCTTTACATTGGTGCCTCCATCGTTGCTTTCACTGCTCACTTTCATACAGGAAAAGCATTTGAATGGAATCAGTCCAGAGCCTGCTCTCTGCTGGCAGGAACACAGTCAGCACAGAATGAACAGTGGCATCTGCTCACACGGCAGAAGGACCAGCAGGGAAAGCTAGTGCTCTGCTACTTCAGCACACAAGCAGCTTTGCAACGGGGTCACCATCATTGCAGTCTCTCCTCGGTTTCCTACCTAAAAGTCCATTTGAATCCAAATTCTCAGGTGGTCTCAGCTGCCCAGTAGCACAGTGAGTACAGCACGAACGTTTGGCCTCTGTTCCCACAGCAGAAGAGCAAGGATTGAAAGCTGGTGCTGGACCTGTTCAGCACACAATCACTTTTACATTGGTGCATTCATCGTTGCTTTCACTGCTCACTTTCATACAAGAAAAGCATTTGAATGGAATCAGTCCAGAGGCTGCTCTCTGCTGCGCAGCAACACAGCACAGAATGAACAGTGGCATCTGCTCACACGGCAGAAGGAGCAGCAGGGAAAGCTAGTGCTGTGTCTCTTCAGCACACAAGCAGCTTTGCAACGGGGTCACCATCATTGCAGTCTCTCCTCGGTTTCCTACCTAAAAGTACATTTGAATCCAAATTCTCAGGTGGTGTCGCTCAGCTGCCCAGCAGCACAGTGAGTACAGCACGAACGTTTGGCCTCTGCTCCCACAGCAGAAGAGCCAGGATTGAAAGCTGGTGCTGGACCTGTTCAGCACACAATCCCCTTTACATTGGTGCCTCCATCGTTGCTTTCACTGCTAACACTCATACAGGAAAAGCATTTGAATAGAATCAGTCCAGAGCCTGCTCCCTGCTGGCAGCAACACAGCACAGAATGAACAGTGGCATCTGCTCACACGGCAGAAGGACCAGCAGGGAAAGCTAGTGCTCTGCTTCTTCAGCACACAAGCAGCTTTGCAACGGGGTCACCATCATTGCAGTCTCTCCTCGGCTTCATACCTAAAAGTCCATTTGAATCCGAATTATCAGGTGGTGTTTCTCAGCTGCCCAGCAGCACAGTGAGTACAGCACGAACTTTTGGCCTCTGCTCCCACAGCAGAAGAGCCAGGATTGAAAGCTGGTGCTGGACCTGTTCAGCACACAATCCCCTTTACATTGGTGCCTCCATCGTTGCTTTCACTGCTCACTTTCATACAGGAAAAGCATTTGAATAGAATCAGTCCAGAGCCTGCTCCCTGCTGGCAGCAACACAGCACAGAATGAACAGTGGCATCTGCTCACACGGCAGAAGGAGCAGCAGGGAAAGCTAGTGCTGTGTCTCTTCAGCACACAAGCAGCTTTGCAACGGGGTCACCATCATTGCAGTCTCTCCTCGGATTCCTACCTAAAAGTCCATTTGAATCCAAATTCTCAGGTGGTGTCTCTCAGCTGCCCAGCAGCACAGTGAGTACAGCACGAACGTTTGGCCTCTGCTCCCACAGCAGAAGAGCCAGGATTGAAAGCTGGTGCTGGACCTGTTCAGCACACAATCCCCTTTACATTGGTGCCTCCATCGTTGCTTTCACTGCTCACTTTCTTACAGGAAAAGCATTTGAATGGAATCAGTCCAGAGCCTGCTCTCTGCTGCGCAGGAACACAGTCAGCACAGAATGAACAGTGGCATCTGCTCACACGGCAGAAGGACCAGCAGGGAAAGCTAGTGCTCTGCTTCTTCAGCACACAAGCAGCTTTGCAACGGGGTCACCATCATTGCAGTCTCTCCTCGGTTTCATACCTAAAAGTCCATTTGAATCCAAATTCTCAGGTGGTCTCAGCTGCCCAGTAGCACAGTGAGTACAGCACGAACGTTTGGCCTCTGCTCCCACAGCAGAAGAGCCAGGATTGAAAGCTGGTGCTGGACCTGTTCAGCACACAATCCCCTTTACATTGGTGCCTCCATCGTTGCTTTCACTGCTCACTTTCATACAGGAAAAGCATTTGAATGGAATCAGTCCAGAGCCTGCTCTCTGCTGCGCAGAAACACAGTCAGCACAGAATGAACAGTGGCATCTGCTCACACGGCAGAAGGACCAGCAGGGAAAGCTAGTGCTGTGTCTCTTCAGCACACAAGCAGCTTTGCAACGGGGTCACCATCATTGCAGTCTCTCCTCGGTTTCATACCTAAAAGTCCATTTGAATCCAAATTCTCAGGTGGTGTCTCTCAGCTGCCCAGCAGCACAGTGAGTACAGCACGAACGTTTGGCCTCTGCTCCCACAGCAGAAGAGCCAGGATTGAAAGCTGGTGCTGGACCTGTTCAGCACACAATCCCCTTTACATTGGTGCCTCCATCGTTGCTTTCACTGCTCACTTTCATACAGGAAAAGCATTTGAAAGGAATCAGTCCAGAGCCTGCTCTCTGCTGCGCAGGAACACAGTCAGCACAGAATGAACAGTGGCATCTGCTCACACGGCAGAAGGACCAGCAGGGAAAGCTAGTGCTGTGTCTCTTCAGCACACAAGCAGCTTTGCAACGGGGTCACCATCATTGCAGTCTCTCCTCGGTTTCATACCTAAAAGTCCATTTGAATCCAAATTCTCAGGTGGTGTCTCTCAGCTGCCCAGCAGCACAGTGAGTACAGCACGAACGTTTGGCCTCTGCTCCCACAGCAGAAGAGCCAGGATTGAAAGCTGGTGCTGGACCTGTTCAGCACACAATCCCCTTTACATTGGTGCCTCCATCGTTGCTTTCACTGCTCACTTTCATACAGGAAAAGCATTTGAATGGAATCAGTCCAGAGCCTGCTCTCTGCTGCGCAGGAACACAGTCAGCACAGAATGAACAGTGGCATCTGCTCCCACGGCAGAAGGACCAGCAGGGAAAGCTAGTGCTCTGCTACTTCAGCACACAAGCAGCTTTGCAACGGGGTCACCATCATTGCAGTCTCTCCTCGGTTTCCTACCTAAAAGTCCATTTGAATCCAAATTCTCAGGTGGTCTCAGCTGCCCAGTAGCACAGTGAGTACAGCACGAACGTTTGGCCTCTGCTCCCACAGCAGAAGAGCAAGGATTGAAAGCTGGTGCTGGACCTGTTCAGCACACAATCACTTTTACATTGGTGCATTCATCGTTGCTTTCACTGCTCACTTTCATACAAGAAAAGCTTTTGAATGGAATCAGTCCAGAGCCTGCTCCCTGCTGGCAGCAACACAGTCAGCACAGAATGAACAGTGGCATCTGCTCACACGGCAGAAGGACCAGCAGGGAAAGCTAGTGCTGTGTCTCTTCAGCACACAAGCAGCTTTGCAACGGGGTCACCATCATTGCAGTCTCTCCTCGGTTTCCTACCTAAAAGTACATTTGAATCCAAATACTCAGGTGGTGTCGCTCAGCTGCCCAGCAGCACAGTGAGTACAGCACGAACGTTTGGCCTCTGCTCCCACAGCAGAAGAGCCAGGATTGAAAGCTGGTGCTGGACCTGTTCAGCACACAATCCCCTTTACATTGGTGCCTCCATCGTTGCTTTCACTGCTAACACTCATACAGGAAAAGCATTTGAATAGAATCAGTCCAGAGCCTGCTCCCTGCTGGCAGCAACACAGCACAGAATGAACAGTGGCATCTGCTCACACGGCAGAAGGACCAGCAGGGAAAGCTAGTGCTCTGCTTCTTCAGCACACAAGCAACTTTGCAACGGGGTCACCATCATTGCAGTCTCTCCTCGGCTTCATACCTAAAAGTCCATTTGAATCCAAATTCTCAGGTGGTCTCAGCTGCCCAGTAGCACAGTTAGTACAGCACGAACGTTTGGCCTCTGCTCCCACAGCAGAAGAGCAAGGATTGAAAGCTGGTGCTGGACCTGTTCAGCACACAATCCCCTTTACATTGGTGCATCCATCGTTGCTTTCACTGCTCACTTTCATACAGGAAAAGCATTTGAATAGAATCAGTCCAGAGCCTGCTCTCTGCTGCGCAGGAACACAGTCAGCACAGAATGAACAGTGGCATCTGCTCACACGGCAGAAGGACCAGCAGGGAAAGCTAGTGCTCTGCTTCTTCAGCACACAAGCAGCTTTGCAACGGGGTCACCATCATTGCAGTCTCTCCTCGGCTTCATACCTAAAAGTCCATTTGAATCCGAATTCTCAGGTGGTGTCGCTCAGCTGCCCAGCAGCACAGTGAGTACAGCACGAACGTTTGGCCTCTGCTCCCACAGCAGAAGAGCCAGGATTGAAAGCTGGTGCTGGACCTGTTCAGCACACAATCCCCTTTACATTGGTGCCTCCATCGTTGCTTTCACTGCTCACTTTCATACAGGAAAAGCATTTGAATGGAATCAGTCCAGAGCCTGCTCTCTGCTGCGCAGGAACACAGTCAGCACAGAATGAACAGTGGCATCTGCTCACACGGCAGAAGGACCAGCAGGGAAAGCTAGTGCTCTGCTTCTTCAGCACACAAGCAGCATTGCAACGGGGTCACCATCATTGCAGTCTCTCCTCGGTTTCCTACCTAAAAGTCCATTTGAATCCAAATTCTCAGGTGGTCTCAGCTGCCCAGCAGCACAGTGAGTACAGCACGAACGTTTGGCCTCTGCTCCCACAGCAGAAGAGCCAGGATTGAAAGCTGGTGCTGGACCTGTTCAGCACACAATCCCCTTTACATTGGTGCCCCCATCGTTGCTTTCACTGCTAACACTCATACAGGAAAAGCATTTGAATGGAATCAGTCCAGAGCCTGCTCTCTGCTGGCAGCAACACACTCAGCACAGAATGAACAGTGGATTCTGCTCAAACAGCAGAAGGACCAGCAGGGAAAGCTATTTCTGGGCTTCTTCAGCACACAAGCAGCTTTGCAACGGGGTCACCATCATTGCAGTCTCTCCTCGGTTTCATACCTAAAAGTCCATTTGAATCCAAATTCTCAGGTGGTGTCTCTCAGCTGCCCAGCAGCACAGTTAGTACAGCACGAACGTTTGGCCTCTGCTCCCACAGCAGAAGAGCCAGGATCGAAAGCTGGTGCTGGACCTGTTCAGCACACAATCACTTTTACATTGGTGCATTCATCGTTGCTTTCACTGCTCACTTTCATACAAGAAAAGCTTTTGAATGGAATCAGTCCAGAGGCTGCTCTCTGCTGCGCAGCAACACAGTCAGCACAGAATGAACAGTGGCATCTGCTCACACGGCAGAAGGAGCAGCAGGGAAAGCTAGTGCTGTGTCTCTTCAGCACACAAGCAGCTTTGCAACGGGGTCACCATCATTGCAGTCTCTCCTCGGTTTCCTACCTAAAAGTACATTTGAATCCAAATTCTCAGGTGGTCTCAGCTGCCCAGCAGCACAGTGAGTACAGCACGAACGTTTGGCCTCTGCTCCCACAGCAGAAGAGCCAGGATCGAAAGCTGGTGCTGGACCTGTTCAGCACACAATCACTTTTACATTGGTGCATTCATCGTTGCTTTCACTGCTCACTTTCATACAAGAAAAGCTTTTGAATGGAATCAGTCCAGAGCCTGCTCTCTGCTGCGCAGCAACACAGTCAGCACAGAATGAACAGTGGCATCTGCTCACACGGCAGAAGGACCAGCAGGGAAAGCTAGTGCTGTGTCTCTTCAGCACACAAGCAGCTTTGCAACGGGGTCACCATCATTGCAGTCTCTCCTCGGTTTCATACCTAAAAGTCCATTTGAATCCAAATTCTCAGGTGGTGTCTCTCAGCTGCCCAGCAGCACAGTGAGTACAGCACGAACGTTTGGCCTCTGCTCCCACAGCAGAAGAGCCAGGATTGAAAGCTGCTGCTGGACCTGTTCAGCACACAATCCCCTTTACATTGGTGCCTCCATCGTTGCTTTCACTGCTCACTTTCATACAGGAAAAGCATTTGAATGGAATCAGTCCAGAGCCTGCTCTCTGCTGCGCAGGAACACAGTCAGCACAGAATGAACAGTGGCATCTGCTCACACGGCAGAAGGACCAGCAGGGAAAGCTAGTGCTCTGCTACTTCAGCACACAAGCAGCTTTGCAACGGGGTCACCATCATTGCAGTCTCTCCTCGGCTTCATACCTAAAAGTCCATTTGAATCCAAATTCTCAGGTGGTCTCAGCTGCCCAGTAGCACAGTGAGTACAGCACGAACGTTTGGCCTCTGCTCCCACAGCAGAAGAGCAAGGATTGAAAGCTGGTGCTGGACCTGTTCAGCACACAATCACTTTTACATTGGTGCATTCATCGTTGCTTTCACTGCTCACTTTCATACAGGAAAAGCATTTGAATGGAATCAGTCCAGAGGCTGCTCTCTGCTGCGCAGCAACACAGCACAGAATGAACAGTGGCATCTGCTCACACGGCAGAAGGAGCGGCAGGGAAAGCTAGTGCTGTGTCTCTTCAGCACACAAGCAGCTTTGCAACGGGGTCACCATCATTGCAGTCTCTCCTCGGTTTCCTACCTAAAAGTCCATTTGAATCCAAATTCTCAGGTGGTCTCAGCTGCCCAGTAGCACAGTGAGTACAGCACGAACGTTTGGCCTCTGCTCCCACAGCAGAAGAGCAAGGATTGAAAGCTGGTGCTGGACCTGTTCAGCACACAATCACTTTTACATTGGTGCATTCATCGTTGCTTTCACTGCTCACTTTCATACAAGAAAAGCTTTTGAATGGAATCAGTCCAGAGCCTGCTCCCTGCTGGCAGCAACACAGTCAGCACAGAATGAACAGTGGCATCTGCTCACACGGCAGAAGGACCAGCAGGGAAAGCTAGTGCTGTGTCTCTTCAGCACACAAGCAGCTTTGCAACGGGGTCACCATCATTGCAGTCTCTCCTCGGTTTCCTACCTAAAAGTACATTTGAATCCAAATACTCAGGTGGTGTCGCTCAGCTGCCCAGCAGCACAGTGAGTACAGCACGAACGTTTGGCCTCTGCTCCCACAGCAGAAGAGCCAGGATTGAAAGCTGGTGCTGGACCTGTTCAGCACACAATCCCCTTTACATTGGTGCCTCCATCGTTGCTTTCACTGCTAACACTCATACAGGAAAAGCATTTGAATAGAATCAGTCCAGAGCCTGCTCCCTGCTGGCAGCAACACAGCACAGAATGAACAGTGGCATCTGCTCACACGGCAGAAGGACCAGCAGGGAAAGCTAGTGCTCTGCTTCTTCAGCACACAAGCAACTTTGCAACGGGGTCACCATCATTGCAGTCTCTCCTCGGCTTCATACCTAAAAGTCCATTTGAATCCAAATTCTCAGGTGGTCTCAGCTGCCCAGTAGCACAGTTAGTACAGCACGAACGTTTGGCCTCTGCTCCCACAGCAGAAGAGCAAGGATTGAAAGCTGGTGCTGGACCTGTTCAGCACACAATCCCCTTTACATTGGTGCATCCATCGTTGCTTTCACTGCTCACTTTCATACAGGAAAAGCATTTGAATAGAATCAGTCCAGAGCCTGCTCTCTGCTGCGCAGGAACACAGTCAGCACAGAATGAACAGTGGCATCTGCTCACACGGCAGAAGGACCAGCAGGGAAAGCTAGTGCTCTGCTTCTTCAGCACACAAGCAGCTTTGCAACGGGGTCACCATCATTGCAGTCTCTCCTCGGCTTCATACCTAAAAGTCCATTTGAATCCGAATTCTCAGGTGGTGTCGCTCAGCTGCCCAGCAGCACAGTGAGTACAGCACGAACGTTTGGCCTCTGCTCCCACAGCAGAAGAGCCAGGATTGAAAGCTGGTGCTGGACCTGTTCAGCACACAATCCCCTTTACATTGGTGCCTCCATCGTTGCTTTCACTGCTCACTTTCATACAGGAAAAGCATTTGAATGGAATCAGTCCAGAGCCTGCTCTCTGCTGCGCAGGAACACAGTCAGCACAGAATGAACAGTGGCATCTGCTCACACGGCAGAAGGACCAGCAGGGAAAGCTAGTGCTCTGCTTCTTCAGCACACAAGCAGCATTGCAACGGGGTCACCATCATTGCAGTCTCTCCTCGGTTTCCTACCTAAAAGTCCATTTGAATCCAAATTCTCAGGTGGTCTCAGCTGCCCAGCAGCACAGTGAGTACAGCACGAACGTTTGGCCTCTGCTCCCACAGCAGAAGAGCCAGGATTGAAAGCTGGTGCTGGACCTGTTCAGCACACAATCCCCTTTATACTGGTGCCCCCATCGTTGCTTTCACTGCTAACACTCATACAGGAAAAGCATTTGAATGGAATCAGTCCAGAGCCTGCTCTCTGCTGGCAGCAACACACTCAGCACAGAATGAACAGTGGATTCTGCTCAAACAGCAGAAGGACCAGCAGGGAAAGCTATTGCTGGGCTTCTTCAGCACACAAGCAGCTTTGCAACGGGGTCACCATCATTGCAGTCTCTCCTCGGTTTCATACCTAAAAGTCCATTTGAATCCAAATTCTCAGGTGGTGTCTCTCAGCTGCCCAGCAGCACAGTTAGTACAGCACGAACGTTTGGCCTCTGCTCCCACAGCAGAAGAGCCAGGATCGAAAGCTGGTGCTGGACCTGTTCAGCACACAATCACTTTTACATTGGTGCATTCATCGTTGCTTTCACTGCTCACTTTCATACAAGAAAAGCTTTTGAATGGAATCAGTCCAGAGGCTGCTCTCTGCTGCGCAGCAACACAGTCAGCACAGAATGAACAGTGGCATCTGCTCACACGGCAGAAGGAGCAGCAGGGAAAGCTAGTGCTGTGTCTCTTCAGCACACAAGCAGCTTTGCAACGGGGTCACCATCATTGCAGTCTCTCCTCGGTTTCCTACCTAAAAGTACATTTGAATCCAAATTCTCAGGTGGTCTCAGCTGCCCAGCAGCACAGTGAGTACAGCACGAACGTTTGGCCTCTGCTCCCACAGCAGAAGAGCCAGGATCGAAAGCTGGTGCTGGACCTGTTCAGCACACAATCACTTTTACATTGGTGCATTCATCGTTGCTTTCACTGCTCACTTTCATACAAGAAAAGCTTTTGAATGGAATCAGTCCAGAGCCTGCTCTCTGCTGCGCAGCAACACAGTCAGCACAGAATGAACAGTGGCATCTGCTCACACGGCAGAAGGACCAGCAGGGAAAGCTAGTGCTGTGTCTCTTCAGCACACAAGCAGCTTTGCAACGGGGTCACCATCATTGCAGTCTCTCCTCGGTTTCATACCTAAAAGTCCATTTGAATCCAAATTCTCAGGTGGTGTCTCTCAGCTGCCCAGCAGCACAGTGAGTACAGCACGAACGTTTGGCCTCTGCTCCCACAGCAGAAGAGCCAGGATTGAAAGCTGCTGCTGGACCTGTTCAGCACACAATCCCCTTTACATTGGTGCCTCCATCGTTGCTTTCACTGCTCACTTTCATACAGGAAAAGCATTTGAATGGAATCAGTCCAGAGGCTGCTCTCTGCTGCGCAGCAACACAGTCAGCACAGAATGAACAGTGGCATCTGCTCACACGGCAGAAGGAGCAGCAGGGAAAGCTAGTGCTGTGTCTCTTCAGCACACAAGCAGCTTTGCAACGGGGTCACCATCATTGCAGTCTCTCCTCGGTTTCCTACCTAAAAGTACATTTGAATCCAAATTCTCAGGTGGTGTCTCTCAGCTGCCCAGCAGCACAGTGAGTACAGCACGAACGTTTGGCCTCTGCTCCCACAGCAGAAGAGCCAGGATTGAAAGCTGGTGCTGGACCTGTTAAGCACACAATCCCCTTTACATTGGTGCCTCCATCGTTGCTTTCACTGCTAACACTCATACAGGAAAAGCATTTGAATAGAATCAGTCCAGAGCCGGCTCCCTGCTGGCAGCAACACAGCACAGAATGAACAGTGGCATCTGCTCACACGGCAGAAGGAGCAGCAGGGAAAGCTAGTGCTGTGTCTCTTCAGCACACAAGCAGCTTTGCAACGGGGTCACCATCATTGCAGTCTCTCCTCGGTTTCCTACCTAAAAGTCCATTTGAATCCAAATTCTCAGGTGGTCTCAGCTGCCCAGCAGCACAGTGAGTACAGCACGAACGTTTGGCCTCTGCTCCCACAGCAGAAGAGCCAGGATTGAAAGCTGGTGCTGGACCTGTTCAGCACACAATCCCCTTTATACTGGTGCCCCCATCGTTGCTTTCACTGCTAACACTCATACAGGAAAAGCATTTGAATGGAATCAGTCCAGAGCCTGCTCTCTGCTGGCAGCAACACACTCAGCACAGAATGAACAGTGGATTCTGCTCAAACAGCAGAAGGACCAGCAGGGAAAGCTATTGCTGGGCTTCTTCAGCACACAAGCAGCTTTGCAACGGGGTCACCATCATTGCAGTCTCTCCTCGGTTTCATACCTAAAAGTCCATTGGAATCCAAATTCTCAGGTGGTGTCTCTCAGCTGCCCAGCAGCACAGTTAGTACAGCACGAACTTTTGGCCTCTGCTAACACAGCAGAAGAGCCAGGATTGAAAGCTGGTGCTGGACCTGTTCAGCACACAATCACTTTTACATTGGTGCATTCATCGTTGCTTTCACTGCTCACTTTCATACAAGAAAAGCTTTTGAATGGAATCAGTCCAGAGCCTGCTCTCTGCTGCGCAGCAACACAGTCAGCACAGAATGAACAGTGGCATCTGCTCACACGGCAGAAGGACCAGCAGGGAAAGCTAGTGCTCTGCTTCTTCAGCACACAAGCAGCTTTGCAACGGGGTCACCATCATTGCAGTCTCTCCTCGGCTTCATACCTAAAAGTCCATTTGAATCCGAATTCTCAGGTGGTGTCGCTCAGCTGCCCAGCAGCACAGTGAGTACAGCACGAACGTTTGGCCTCTGCTCCCACAGCAGAAGAGCCAGTATTGAAAGCTGGTGCTGGACCTGTTCAGCACACAATCCCCTTTACATTGGTGCCTCCATCGTTGCTTTCACTGCTCACTTTCATACAGGAAAAGCATTTGAATGGAATCAGTCCAGAGCCTGCTCTCTGCTGCGCAGAAACACAGTCAGCACAGAATGAACAGTGGCATCTGCTCACACGGCAGAAGGACCATCAGGGAAAGCTAGTGCTGTGTCTCTTCAGCACACAAGCAGCTTTGCAACGGGGTCACCATCATTGCAGTCTCTCCTCGGTTTCATACCTAAAAGTCCATTGGAATCCAAATTCTCTGGTGGTGTCTCTCAGCTGCCCAGCAGCACAGTGAGTACAGCACGAACGTTTGGCCTCTGCTCCCACAGCAGAAGAGCCAGGATTGAAAGCTGGTGCTGGACCTGTTCAGCACACAATCCCCTTTACATTGGTGCCTCCATCGTTGCTTTCACTGCTCACTTTCATACAGGAAAAGCATTTGAATGGAATCAGTCCAGAGCCTGCTCTCTGCTGCGCAGGAACACAGTCAGCACAGAATGAACAGTGGCATCTGCTCACACGGCAGAAGGACCAGCAGGGAAAGCTAGTGCTGTGTCTCTTCAGCACACAAGCAGCTTTGCAACGGGGTCACCATCATTGCAGTCTCTCCTCGGATTCCTACCTAAAAGTCCATTTGAATCCGAATTCTCAGGTGGTGTCTCTCAGCTGCCCAGCAGCACAGTTAGTACAGCACGAACGTTTGGCCTCTGCTCCCACAGCAGAAGAGCCAGGATTGAAAGCTGGTGCTGGACCTGTTCAGCACACAATCAGCTTTACATTGGTGCATCCATCGTTGCTTTCACTGCTCACTTTCATACAGGAAAAGCATTTGAATGGAATCAGTCCAGAGCCTGCTCTCTGCTGCGCAGGAACACAGTCAGCACAGAATGAACAGTGGCATCTGCTCACACGGCAGAAGGACCAGCAGGGAAAGCTAGTGCTCTGCTTCTTCAGCACACAAGCAGCTTTGCAACGGGGTCACCATCATTGCAGTCTCTCCTCGGCTTCATACCTAAAAGTCCATTTGAATCCGAATTCTCAGGTGGTGTTTCTCAGCTGCCCAGCAGCACAGTGAGTACAGCACGAACGTTTGGCCTCTGCTCCCACAGCAGAAGAGCCAGGATTGAAAGCTGGTGCTGGACCTGTTCAGCACACAATCCCCTTTACATTGGTGCCTCCATCGTTGCTTTCACTGCTCACTTTCTTACAGGAAAAGCATTTGAATGGAATCAGTCCAGAGCCTGCTCTCTGCTGCGCAGGAACACAGTCAGCACAGAATGAACAGTGGCATCTGCTCACACGGCAGAAGGACCAGCAGGGAAAGCTAGTGCTCTGCTTCTTCAGCACACAAGCAGCTTTGCAACGGGGTCACCATCATTGCAGTCTCTCCTCGGTTTCATACCTAAAAGTCCATTTGAATCCAAATTCTCAGGTGGTCTCAGCTGCCCAGTAGCACAGTGAGTACAGCACGAACGTTTGGCCTCTGCTCCCACAGCAGAAGAGCCAGGATTGAAAGCTGGTGCTGGACCTGTTCAGCACACAATCCCCTTTACATTGGTGCCTCCATCGTTGCTTTCACTGCTCACTTTCATACAGGAAAAGCATTTGAATGGAATCAGTCCAGAGCCTGCTCTCTGCTGCGCAGCAACACAGTCAGCACAGAATGAACAGTGGCATCTGCTCACACGGCAGAAGGACCAGCAGGGAAAGCTAGTGCTGTGTCTCTTCAGCACACAAGCAGCTTTGCAACGGGGTCACCATCATTGCAGTCTCTCCTCGGTTTCATACCTAAAAGTCCATTTGAATCCAAATTCTCAGGTGGTGTCTCTCAGCTGCCCAGCAGCACAGTGAGTACAGCACGAACGTTTGGCCTCTGCTCCCACAGCAGAAGAGCCAGGATTGAAAGCTGGTGCTGGACCTGTTCAGCACACAATCCCCTTTACATTGGTGCCTCCATCGTTGCTTTCACTGCTCACTTTCATACAGGAAAAGCATTTGAATGGAATCAGTCCAGAGCCTGCTCTCTGCTGCGCAGGAACACAGTCAGCACAGAATGAACAGTGGCATCTGCTCACACGGCAGAAGGACCAGCAGGGAAAGCTAGTGCTCTGCTACTTCAGCACACAAGCAGCTTTGCAACGGGGTCACCATCATTGCAGTCTCTCCTCGGTTTCCTACCTAAAAGTCCATTTGAATCCAAATTCTCAGGTGGTCTCAGCTGCCCAGTAGCACAGTGAGTACAGCACGAACGTTTGGCCTCTGCTCCCACAGCAGAAGAGCAAGGATTGAAAGCTGGTGCTGGACCTGTTCAGCACACAATCACTTTTACATTGGTGCATTCATCGTTGCTTTCACTGCTCACTTTCATACAAGAAAAGCATTTGAATGGAATCAGTCCAGAGGCTGCTCTCTGCTGCGCAGCAACACAGCACAGAATGAACAGTGGCATCTGCTCACACGGCAGAAGGAGCAGCAGGGAAAGCTAGTGCTGTGTCTCTTCAGCACACAAGCAGCTTTGCAACGGGGTCACCATCATTGCAGTCTCTCCTCGGTTTCCTACCTAAAAGTACATTTGAATCCAAATTCTCAGGTGTTGTCGCTCAGCTGCCCAGCAGCACAGTGAGTACAGCACGAACGTTTGGCCTCTGCTCCCACAGCAGAAGAGCCAGGATTGAAAGCTGGTGCTGGACCTGTTCAGCACACAATCCCCTTTACATTGGTGCATCCATCGTTGCTTTCACTGCTAACACTCATACAGGAAAAGCATTTGAATAGAATCAGTCCAGAGCCTGCTCCCTGCTGGCAGCAACACAGCACAGAATGAACAGTGGCATCTGCTCACACGGCAGAAGGACCAGCAGGGAAAGCTAGTGCTCTGCTTCTTCAGCACACAAGCAGCTTTGCAACGGGGTCACCATCATTGCAGTCTCTCCTCGGCTTCATACCTAAAAGTCCATTTGAATCCGAATTCTCAGGTGGTGTTTCTCAGCTGCCCAGCAGCACAGTGAGTACAGCACGAACTTTTGGCCTCTGCTCCCACAGCAGAAGAGCCAGGATTGAAAGCTGGTGCTGGACCTGTTCAGCACACAATCCCCTTTACATTGGTGCCTCCATCGTTGCTTTCACTGCTCACTTTCATACAGGAAAAGCATTTGAATAGAATCAGTCCAGAGCCTGCTCCCTGCTGGCAGCAACACAGCACAGAATGAACAGTGGCATCTGCTCACACGGCAGAAGGACCAGCAGGGAAAGCTAGTGCTCTGCTTCTTCAGCACACAAGCAGCTTTGCAACGGGGTCACCATCATTGCAGTCTCTCCTCGGATTCCTACCTAAAAGTCCATTTGAATCCAAATTCTCAGGTGGTGTCTCTCACCTGCCCAGCAGCACAGTTAGTACAGCACGAACGTTTGGCCTCTGCTCCCACAGCAGAAGAGCCAGGATTGAAAGCTGGTGCTGGACGTGTTCAGCACACAATCAGCTTTACATTGGTGCATCCATCGTTGCTTTCACTGCTCACTTTCATACAGGAAAAGCATTTGAATGGAATCAGTCCAGAGCCTGCTCTCTGCTGCGCAGGAACACAGTCAGCACAGAATGAACAGTGGCATCTGCTCACACGGCAGAAGGACCATCAGGGAAAGCTAGTGCTGTGTCTCTTCAGCACACAAGCAGCTTTGCAACGGGGTCACCATCATTGCAGTCTCTCCTCGGTTTCATACCTAAAAGTCCATTGGAATCCAAATTCTCAGGTGGTGTCTCTCAGCTGCCCAGCAGCACAGTGAGTACAGCACGAACGTTTGGCCTCTGCTCCCACAGCAGAAGAGCCAGGATTGAAAGCTGGTGCTGGACCTGTTCAGCACACAATCCCCTTTACATTGGTGCCTCCATCGTTGCTTTCACTGCTCACTTTCATACAGGAAAAGCATTTGAATGGAATCAGTCCAGAGCCTGCTCTCTGCTGCGCAGGAACACAGTCAGCACAGAATGAACAGTGGCATCTGCTCACACGGCAGAAGGACCATCAGGGAAAGCTAGTGCTGTGTCTCTTCAGCACACAAGCAGCTTTGCAACGGGGTCACCATCATTGCAGTCTCTCCTCGGTTTCATACCTAAAAGTCCATTGGAATCCAAATTCTCAGGTGGTGTCTCTCAGCTGCCCAGCAGCACAGTGAGTACAGCACGAACGTTTGGCCTCTGCTCCCACAGCAGAAGAGCCAGGATTGAAAGCTGGTGCTGGACCTGTTCAGCACACAATCCCCTTTACATTGGTGCCTACATCGTTGCTTTCACTGCTCACTTTCATACAGGAAAAGCATTTGAATGGAATCAGTCCAGAGCCTGCTCTCTGCTGCGCAGGAACACAGTCAGCACAGAATGAACAGTGGCATCTGCTCACACGGCAGAAGGACCAGCAGGGAAAGCTAGTGCTGTGTCTCTTCAGCACACAAGCAGCTTGGCAACGGGGTCACCATCATTGCAGTCTCTCCTCGGTTTCATACCTAAAAGTCCATTTGAATCCAAATTCTCAGGTGGTGTCTCTCAGCTGCCCAGCAGCACAGTGAGTACAGCACGAACGTTTGGCCTCTGCTCCCACAGCAGAAGAGCCAGGATTGAAAGCTGGTGCTAGACCTGTTCAGCACACAATCCCCTTTACATTGGTGCCTCCATCGTTGCTTTCACTGCTCACTTTCATACAGGAAAAGCATTTGAATGGAATCAGTCCAGAGCCTGCTCTCTGCTGCGCAGGAACACAGTCAGCACAGAATGAACAGTGGCATCTGCTCACACGGCAGAAGGACCAGCAGGGAAAGCTAGTGCTCTGCTACTTCAGCACACAAGCAGCTTTGCAACGGGGTCACCATCATTGCAGTCTCTCCTCGGTTTCCTACCTAAAAGTCCATTTGAATCCAAATTCTCAGGTGGTCTCAGCTGCCCAGTAGCACAGTGACTACAGCACGAACGTTTGGCCTCGCTCCCACAGCAGAAGAGCAAGGATTGAAAGCTGGTGCTGGACCTGTTCAGCACACAATCACTTTTACATTGGTGCATTCATCGTTGCTTTCACTGCTCACTTTCATACAAGAAAAGCATTTGAATGGAATCAGTCCAGAGGCTGCTCTCTGCTGCGCAGCAACACAGCACAGAATGAACAGTGGCATCTGCTCACACGGCAGAAGGAGCAGCAGGGAAAGCTAGTGCTGTGTCTCTTCAGCACACAAGCAGCTTTGCAACGGGGTCACCATCATTGCAGTCTCTCCTCGGTTTCCTACCTAAAAGTACATTTGAATCCAAATTCTCAGGTGTTGTCGCTCAGCTGCCCAGCAGCACAGTGAGTACAGCACGAACGTTTGGCCTCTGCTCCCACTGCAGAAGAGCCAGTATTGAAAGCTGGTGCTGGACCTGTTCAGCACACAATCCCCTTTACATTGGTGCCTCCATCGTTGCTTTCACTGCTAACACTCATACAGGAAAAGCATTTGAATAGACTCAGTCCAGAGCCTGCTCCCTGCTGGCAGCAACACAGCACAGAATGAACAGTGGCATCTGCTCACACGGCAGAAGGACCAGCAGGGAAAGCTAGTGCTCTGCTTCTTCAGCACACAAGCAGCTTTGCAACGGGGTCACCATCATTGCAGTCTCTCCTCGGCTTCATACCTAAAAGTCCATTTGAATCCGAATTCTCAGGTGGTGTCGCTCAGCTGCCCAGCAGCACAGTGAGTACAGCACGAACGTTTGGCCTCTGCTCCCACAGCAGAAGAGCCAGTATTGAAAGCTGGTGCTGGACCTGTTCAGCACACAATCCCCTTTACATTGGTGCATCCATCGTTGCTTTCACTGCTCACTTTCATACAGGAAAAGCATTTGAATGGAATCAGTCCAGAGCCTGCTCTCTGCTGCGCAGAAACACAGTCAGCACAGAATGAACAGTGGCATCTGCTCACACGGCAGAAGGACCATCAGGGAAAGCTAGTGCTGTGTCTCTTCAGCACACAAGCAGCTTTGCAACGGGGTCACCATCATTGCAGTCTCTCCTCGGTTTCCTACCTAAAAGTCCATTTGAATCCAAATTCTCAGGTGGTGTCTCTCAGCTGCCCAGCAGCACAGTGAGTACAGCACGAACGTTTGGCCTCTGCTCCCACAGCTGAAGAGCCAGGATTGAAAGCTGGTGCTGGACCTGTTCAGCACACAATCCCCTTTACATTGGTGCCTCCATCGTTGCTTTCACTGCTAACACTCATACAGGAAAAGCATTTGAATAGACTCAGTCCAGAGCCTGCTCCCTGCTGGCAGCAACACAGCACAGAATGAACAGTGGCATCTGCTCACACGGCAGAAGGACCAGCAGGGAAAGCTAGTGCTCTGCTTCTTCAGCACACAAGCAGCTTTGCAACGGGGTCACCATCATTGCAGTCTCTCCTCGGCTTCATACCTAAAAGTCCATTTGAATCCGAATTATCAGGTGGTGTTTCTCAGCTGCCCAGCAGCACAGTGAGTACAGCACGAACTTTTGGCCTCTGCTCCCACAGCAGAAGAGCCAGGATTGAAAGCTGGTGCTGGACCTGTTCAGCACACAATCCCCTTTACATTGGTGCCTCCATCGTTGCTTTCACTGCTCACTTTCATACAGGAAAAGCATTTGAATAGAATCAGTCCAGAGCCTGCTCCCTGCTGGCAGCAACACAGCACAGAATGAACAGTGGCATCTGCTCACACGGCAGAAGGACCAGCAGGGAAAGCTAGTGCTCTGCTTCTTCAGCACACAAGCAGCTTTGCAACGGGGTCACCATCATTGCAGTCTCTCCTCGGATTCCTACCTAAAAGTCCATTTGAATCCAAATTCTCAGGTGGTGTCTCTCAGCTGCCCAGCAGCACAGTTAGTACAGCACGAACGTTTGGCCTCTGCTCCCACAGCAGAAGAGCCAGGATTGAAAGCTGGTGCTGGACCTGTTCAGCACACAATCAGCTTTACATTGGTGCATCCATCGTTGCTTTCACTGCTCACTTTCATACAGGAAAAGCATTTGAATGGAATCAGTCCAGAGCCTGCTCTCTGCTGCGCAGGAACACAGTCAGCACAGAATGAACAGTGGCATCTGCTCACACGGCAGAAGGACCAGCAGGGAAAGCTAGTGCTCTGCTTCTTCAGCACACAAGCAGCTTTGCAACGGGGTCACCATCATTGCAGTCTCTCCTCGGTTTCATACCTAAAAGTCCATTTGAATCCAAATTCTCAGGTGGTCTCAGCTGCCCAGTAGCACAGTTAGTACAGCACGAACTTTTGGCCTCTGCTCCCACAGCAGAAGAGCCAGGATTGAAAGCTGGTGCTGGACCTGTTCAGCACACAATCCCCTTTACATTGGTGCATCCATCGTTGCTTTCACTGCTCACTTTCATACAGGAAAAGCATTTGAATAGAATCAGTCCAGAGCCTGCTCTCTGCTGCGCAGCAACACAGTCAGCACAGAATGAACAGTGGCATCTGCTCACACGGCAGAAGGACCATCAGGGAAAGCTAGTGCTGTGTCTCTTCAGCACACAAGCAGCTTTGCAACGGGGTCACCATCATTGCAGTCTCTCCTCGGTTTCATACCTAAAAGTCCATTGGAATCCAAATTCTCAGGTGGTGTCTCTCAGCTGCCCAGCAGCACAGTGAGTACAGCACGAACGTTTGGCCTCTGCTCCCACAGCAGAAGAGCCAGGATTGAAAGCTGGTGCTGGACCTGTTCAGCACACAATCCCCTTTACATTGGTGCCTCCATCGTTGCTTTCACTGCTCACTTTCATACAGGAAAAGCATTTGAATGGAATCAGTCCAGAGCCTGCTCTCTGCTGCGCAGGAACACAGTCAGCACAGAATGAACAGTGGCATCTGCTCACACGGCAGAAGGACCAGCAGGGAAAGCTAGTGCTGTGTCTCTTCAGCACACAAGCACCTTGGCAACGGGGTCACCATCATTGCAGTCTCTCCTCGGTTTCATACCTAAAAGTCCATTTGAATCCAAATTCTCAGGTGGTGTCTCTCAGCTGCCCAGCAGCACAGTGAGTACAGCACGAACGTTTGGCCTCTGCTCCCACAGCAGAAGAGCCAGGATTGAAAGCTGGTGCTAGACCTGTTCAGCACACAATCCCCTTTACATTGGTGCCTCCATCGTTGCTTTCACTGCTCACTTTCATACAGGAAAAGCATTTGAATGGAATCAGTCCAGAGCCTGCTCTCTGCTGCGCAGGAACACAGTCAGCACAGAATGAACAGTGGCATCTGCTCACACGGCAGAAGGACCAGCAGGGAAAGCTAGTGCTCTGCTACTTCAGCACACAAGCAGCTTTGCAACGGGGTCACCATCATTGCAGTCTCTCCTCGGTTTCCTACCTAAAAGTCCATTTGAATCCAAATTCTCAGGTGGTCTCAGCTGCCCAGTAGCACAGTGACTACAGCACGAACGTTTGGCCTCGCTCCCACAGCAGAAGAGCAAGGATTGAAAGCTGGTGCTGGACCTGTTCAGCACACAATCACTTTTACATTGGTGCATTCATCGTTGCTTTCACTGCTCACTTTCATACAAGAAAAGCATTTGAATGGAATCAGTCCAGAGGCTGCTCTCTGCTGCGCAGCAACACAGCACAGAATGAACAGTGGCATCTGCTCACACGGCAGAAGGAGCAGCAGGGAAAGCTAGTGCTGTGTCTCTTCAGCACACAAGCAGCTTTGCAACGGGGTCACCATCATTGCAGTCTCTCCTCGGTTTCCTACCTAAAAGTACATTTGAATCCAAATTCTCAGGTGTTGTCGCTCAGCTGCCCAGCAGCACAGTGAGTACAGCACGAACGTTTGGCCTCTGCTCCCACTGCAGAAGAGCCAGTATTGAAAGCTGGTGCTGGACCTGTTCAGCACACAATCCCCTTTACATTGGTGCCTCCATCGTTGCTTTCACTGCTAACACTCATACAGGAAAAGCATTTGAATAGACTCAGTCCAGAGCCTGCTCCCTGCTGGCAGCAACACAGCACAGAATGAACAGTGGCATCTGCTCACACGGCAGAAGGACCAGCAGGGAAAGCTAGTGCTCTGCTTCTTCAGCACACAAGCAGCTTTGCAACGGGGTCACCATCATTGCAGTCTCTCCTCGGCTTCATACCTAAAAGTCCATTTGAATCCGAATTCTCAGGTGGTGTCGCTCAGCTGCCCAGCAGCACAGTGAGTACAGCACGAACGTTTGGCCTCTGCTCCCACAGCAGAAGAGCCAGTATTGAAAGCTGGTGCTGGACCTGTTCAGCACACAATCCCCTTTACATTGGTGCCTCCATCGTTGCTTTCACTGCTCACTTTCATACAGGAAAAGCATTTGAATGGAATCAGTCCAGAGCCTGCTCTCTGCTGCGCAGAAACACAGTCAGCACAGAATGAACAGTGGCATCTGCTCACACGGCAGAAGGACCATCAGGGAAAGCTAGTGCTGTGTCTCTTCAGCCCACAAGCAGCTTTGCAACGGGGTCACCATCATTGCAGTCTCTCCTCGGTTTCCTACCTAAAAGTCCATTTGAATCCAAATTCTCAGGTGGTGTCTCTCAGCTGCCCAGCAGCACAGTGAGTACAGCACGAACGTTTGGCCTCTGCTCCCACAGCTGAAGAGCCAGGATTGAAAGCTGGTGCTGGACCTGTTCAGCACACAATCCCCTTTACATTGGTGCCTCCATCGTTGCTTTCACTGCTAACACTCATACAGGAAAAGCATTTGAATAGACTCAGTCCAGAGCCTGCTCCCTGCTGGCAGCAACACAGCACAGAATGAACAGTGGCATCTGCTCACACGGCAGAAGGACCAGCAGGGAAAGCTAGTGCTCTGCTTCTTCAGCACACAAGCAGCTTTGCAACGGGGTCACCATCATTGCAGTCTCTCCTCGGCTTCATACCTAAAAGTCCATTTGAATCCGAATTATCAGGTGGTGTTTCTCAGCTGCCCAGCAGCACAGTGAGTACAGCACGAACTTTTGGCCTCTGCTCCCACAGCAGAAGAGCCAGGATTGAAAGCTGGTGCTGGACCTGTTCAGCACACAATCCCCTTTACATTGGTGCCTCCATCGTTGCTTTCACTGCTCACTTTCATACAGGAAAAGCATTTGAATAGAATCAGTCCAGAGCCTGCTCCCTGCTGGCAGCAACACAGCACAGAATGAACAGTGGCATCTGCTCACACGGCAGAAGGACCATCAGGGAAAGCTAGTGCTGTGTCTCTTAGGCACACAAGCAGCTTTGCAACGGGGTCACCATCATTGCAGTCTCTCCTCGGATTCCTACCTAAAAGTCCATTTGAATCCAAATTCTCAGGTGGTGTCTCTCAGCTGCCCAGCAGCACAGTTAGTACAGCACGAACGTTTGGCCTCTGCTCCCACAGCAGAAGAGCCAGGATTGAAAGCTGGTGCTGGACCTGTTCAGCACACAATCAGCTTTACATTGGTGCATCCATCGTTGCTTTCACTGCTCACTTTCATACAGGAAAAGCATTTGAATGGAATCAGTCCAGAGCCTGCTCTCTGCTGCGCAGGAACACAGTCAGCACAGAATGAACAGTGGCATCTGCTCACACGGCAGAAGGACCAGCAGGGAAAGCTAGTGCTCTGCTTCTTCAGCACACAAGCAGCTTTGCAACGGGGTCACCATCATTGCAGTCTCTCCTCGGTTTCATACCTAAAAGTCCATTTGAATCCAAATTCTCAGGTGGTCTCAGCTGCCCAGTAGCACAGTTAGTACAGCACGAACTTTTGGCCTCTGCTCCCACAGCAGAAGAGCCAGGATTGAAAGCTGGTGCTGGACCTGTTCAGCACACAATCCCCTTTACATTGGTGCATCCATCGTTGCTTTCACTGCTCACTTTCATACAGGAAAAGCATTTGAATAGAATCAGTCCAGAGCCTGCTCTCTGCTGCGCAGCAACACAGTCAGCACAGAATGAACAGTGGCATCTGCTCACACGGCAGAAGGACCAGCAGGGAAAGCTAGTGCTCTGCTTCTTCAGCACACAAGCAGCTTTGCAAAGGGGTCACCATCATTGCAGTCTCTCCTCGGCTTCATACCTAAAAGTCCATTTGAATCCGAATTCTCAGGTGGTGTCTCTCAGCTGCCCAGCAGCACAGTGAGTACAGCACGAACGTTTGGCCTTTGCTCCCACAGCAGAAGAGCCAGTATTGAAAGCTGGTGCTGGACCTGTTCAGCACACAATCCCCTTTACATTGGTGCCTCCATCGTTGCTTTCACTGCTCACTTTCATACAGGAAAAGCATTTGAATGGAATCAGTCCAGAGCCTGCTCTCTGCTGCGCAGAAACACAGTCAGCACAGAATGAACAGTGGCATCTGCTCACACGGCAGAAGGACCAGCAGGGAAAGCTAGTGCTGTGTCTCTTCAGCACACAAGCAGCTTTGCAACGGGGTCACCATCATTGCAGTCTCTCCTCGGTTTCATACCTAAAAGTCCATTGGAATCCAAATTCTCAGGTGGTGTCTCTCAGCTGCCCAGCAGCACAGTGAGTACAGCACGAACGTTTGGCCTCTGCTCCCACAGCAGAAGAGCCAGGATTGAAAGCTGGTGCTGGACCTGTTCAGCACACAATCCCCTTTACATTGGTGCCTCCATCGTTGCTTTCACTGCTCACTTTCATACAGGAAAAGCATTTGAATGGAATCAGTCCAGAGCCTGCTCTCTGCTGCGCAGGAACACAGTCAGCACAGAATGAACAGTGGCATCTGCTCACACGGCAGAAGGACCAGCAGGGAAAGCTAGTGCTCTGCTTCTTCAGCACACAAGCAGCTTTGCAACGGGGTCACCATCATTGCAGTCTCTCCTCGGCTTCATACCTAAAAGTCCATTTGAATCCGAATTCTCAGGTGGTGTCGCTCAGCTGCCCAGCAGCACAGTGAGTACAGCACGAACGTTTGGCCTCTGCTCCCACAGCAGAAGAGCCAGTATTGAAAGCTGGTGCTGGACCTGTTCAGCACACAATCCCCTTTACATTGGTGCCTCCATCGTTGCTTTCACTGCTCACTTTCATACAGGAAAAGCATTTGAATGGAATCAGTCCAGAGCCTGCTCTCTGCTGCGCAGAAACACAGTCAGCACAGAATGAACAGTGGCATCTGCTCACACGGCAGAAGGACCATCAGGGAAAGCTAGTGCTGTGTCTCTTCAGCACACAAGCAGCTTTGCAACGGGGTCACCATCATTGCAGTCTCTCCTCGGTTTCCTACCTAAAAGTCCATTTGAATCCAAATTCTCAGGTGGTGTCTCTCAGCTGCCCAGCAGCACAGTGAGTACAGCACGAACGTTTGGCCTCTGCTCCCACAGCTGAAGAGCCAGGATTGAAAGCTGGTGCTGGACCTGTTCAGCACACAATCCCCTTTACATTGGTGCCTCCATCGTTGCTTTCACTGCTAACACTCATACAGGAAAAGCATTTGAATGGAATCAGTCCAGAGCCTGCTCTCTGCTGCGCAGCAACACAGTCAGCACAGAATGAACAGTGGCATCTGCTCACACGGCAGAAGGACCAGCAGGGAAAGCTAGTGCTCTGCTTCTTCAGCACACAAGCAGCTTTGCAACGGGGTCACCATCATTGCAGTCTCTCCTCGGTTTCATACCTAAAAGTCCATTTGAATCCAAATTCTCAGGTGGTCTCAGCTGCCCAGTAGCACAGTGAGTACAGCACGAACGTTTGGCCTCTGCTCCCACAGCAGAAGAGCCAGGATTGAAAGCTGGTGCTGGACCTGTTCAGCACACAATCCCCTTTACATTGGTGCCTCCATCGTTGCTTTCACTGCTCACTTTCATACAGGAAAAGCATTTGAATGGAATCAGTCCAGAGGCTGCTCTCTGCTGCGCAGCAACACAGTCAGCACAGAATGAACAGTGGCATCTGCTCACACGGCAGAAGGACCAGCAGGGAAAGCTAGTGCTCTGCTACTTCAGCACACAAGCAGCTTTGCAACGGGGTCACCATCATTGCAGTCTCTCCTCGGTTTCCTACCTAAAAGTCCATTTGAATCCAAATTCTCAGGTGGTCTCAGCTGCCCAGTAGCACAGTGAGTACAGCACGAACGTTTGGCCTCTGCTCCCACAGCAGAAGAGCAAGGATTGAAAGCTGGTGCTGGACCTGTTCAGCACACAATCACTTTTACATTGGTGCATTCATCGTTGCTTTCCCTGCTCACTTTCATACAAGAAAAGCATTTGAATGGAATCAGTCCAGAGGCTGCTCTCTGCTGCGCAGCAACACAGCACAGAATGAACAGTGGCATCTGCTCACACGGCAGAAGGAGCAGCAAGGAAAGCTAGTGCTGTGTCTCTTCAGCACACAAGCAGCTTTGCAACGGGGTCACCATCATTGCAGTCTCTCCTCGGTTTCCTACCTAAAAGTACATTTGAATCCAAATTCTCAGGTGGTGTCGCTCAGCTGCCCAGCAGCACAGTGAGTACAGCACGAACGTTTGGCCTCTGCTCCCACAGCAGAAGAGCCAGGATTGAAAGCTGGTGCTGGACCTGTTCAGCACACAATCCCCTTTACATTGGTGCCTCCATCGTTGCTTTCACTGCTAACACTCATACAGGAAAAGCATTTGAATAGAATCAGTCCAGAGCCTGCTCCCTGCTGGCAGCAACACAGCACAGAATGAACAGTGGCATCTGCTCACACGGCAGAAGGACCAGCAGGGAAAGCTAGTGCTCTGCTTCTTCAGCACACAAGCAGCTTTGCAACGGGGTCACCATCATTGCAGTCTCTCCGCGCCTTCATACCTAAAAGTCCATTTGAATCCGAATTATCAGGTGGTGTTTCTCAGCTGCCCAGCAGCACAGTGAGTACAGCACGAACGTTTGGCCTCTGCTCCCACAGCAGAAGAGCCAGGATTGAAAGCTGGTGCTGGACCTGTTCAGCACACAATCCCCTTTACATTGGTGCCTCCATCGTTGCTTTCACTGCTCACTTTCATACAGGAAAAGCATTTGAATGGAATCAGTCCAGAGCCTGCTCTCTGCTGCGCAGCAACACAGTCAGCACAGAATGAACAGTGGCATCTGCTCACACGGCAGAAGGAGCAGCAGGGAAAGCTAGTGCTGTGTCTCTTCAGCACACAAGCAGCTTTGCAACGGGGTCACCATCATTGCAGTCTCTCCTCGGTTTCCTACCTAAAAGTACATTTGAATCCAAATTCTCAGGTGGTGTCTCTCAGCTGCCCAGCAGCACAGTGAGTACAGCACGAACGTTTGGCCTCTGCTCCCACAGCAGAAGAGCCAGGATTGAAAGCTGGTGCTGGACCTGTTCAGCACACAATCCCCTTTACATTGGTGCCTCCATCGTTGCTTTCACTGCTCACTTTCATACAGGAAAAGCATTTGAATAGAATCAGTCCAGAGCCTGCTCCCTGCTGGCAGCAACACAGCACAGAATGAACAGTGGCATCTGCTCACACGGCAGAAGGACCATCAGGGAAAGCTAGTGCTGTGTCTCTTCAGCACACAAGCAGCTTTGCAACGGGGTCACCATCATTGCAGTCTCTCCTCGGATTCCTACCTAAAAGTCCATTTGAATCCAAATTCTCAGGTGGTGTCTCTCAGCTGCCCAGCAGCACAGTTAGTACAGCACGAACGTTTGGCCTCTGCTCCCACAGCAGAAGAGCCAGGATTGAAAGCTGGTGCTGGACCTGTTCAGCACACAATCAGCTTTACATTGGTGCATCCATCGTTGCTTTCACTGCTCACTTTCATACAGGAAAAGCATTTGAATGGAATCAGTCCAGAGCCTGCTCTCTGCTGCGCAGGAACACAGTCAGCACAGAATGAACAGTGGCATCTGCTCACACGGCAGAAGGACCAGCAGGGAAAGCTAGTGCTCTGCTTCTTCAGCACACAAGCAGCTTTGCAACGGGGTCACCATCATTGCAGTCTCTCCTCGGTTTCATACCTAAAAGTCCATTTGAATCCAAATTCTCAGGTGGTCTCAGCTGCCCAGTAGCACAGTGAGTACAGCACGAACGTTTGGCCTCTGCTCCCACAGCAGAAGAGCAAGGATTGAAAGCTGGTGCTGGACCTGTTCAGCACACAATCACTTTTACATTGGTGCATTCATCGTTGCTTTCCCTGCTCACTTTCATACAAGAAAAGCATTTGAATGGAATCAGTCCAGAGGCTGCTCTCTGCTGCGCAGCAACACAGCACAGAATGAACAGTGGCATCTGCTCACACGGCAGAAGGAGCAGCAAGGAAAGCTAGTGCTGTGTCTCTTCAGCACACAAGCAGCTTTGCAACGGGGTCACCATCATTGCAGTCTCTCCTCGGTTTCCTACCTAAAAGTACATTTGAATCCAAATTCTCAGGTGGTGTCGCTCAGCTGCCCAGCAGCACAGTGAGTACAGCACGAACGTTTGGCCTCTGCTCCCACAGCAGAAGAGCCAGGATTGAAAGCTGGTGCTGGACCTGTTCAGCACACAATCCCCTTTACATTGGTGCCTCCATCATTGCTTTCACTGCTAACACTCATACAGGAAAAGCATTTGAATAGAATCAGTCCAGAGCCTGCTCCCTGCTGGCAGCAACACAGCACAGAATGAACAGTGGCATCTGCTCACACGGCAGAAGGAGCAGCAGGGAAAGCTAGTGCTCTGCTTCTTCAGCACACAAGCAGCTTTGCAACGGGGTCACCATCATTGCAGTCTCTCCGCGCCTTCATACCTAAAAGTCCATTTGAATCCGAATTATCAGGTGGTGTTTCTCAGCTGCCCAGCAGCACAGTGAGTACAGCACGAACGTTTGGCCTCTGCTCCCACAGCAGAAGAGCCAGGATTGAAAGCTGGTGCTGGACCTGTTCAGCACACAATCCCCTTTACATTGGTGCCTCCATCGTTGCTTTCACTGCTCACTTTCATACAGGAAAAGCATTTGAATGGAATCAGTCCAGAGGCTGCTCTCTGCTGCGCAGCAACACAGTCAGCACAGAATGAACAGTGGCATCTGCTCACACGGCAGAAGGAGCAGCAGGGAAAGCTAGTGCTGTGTCTCTTCAGCACACAAGCAGCTTTGCAACGGGGTCACCATCATTGCAGTCTCTCCTCGGTTTCCTACCTAAAAGTCCATTTGAATCCAAATTCTCAGGTGGTGTCTCTCAGCTGCCCAGCAGCACAGTTAGTACAGCACGAACGTTTGGCCTCTGCTCCCACAGCAGAAGAGCCAGGATTGAAAGCTGGTGCTGGACCTGTTCAGCACACAATCCCCTTTACATTGGTGCCTCCATCGTTGCTTTCACTGCTCACTTTCATACAGGAAAAGCATTTGAATAGAATCAGTCCAGAGCCTGCTCCCTGCTGGCAGCAACACAGCACAGAATGAACAGTGGCATCTGCTCACACGGCAGAAGGACCATCAGGGAAAGCTAGTGCTGTGTCTCTTCAGCACACAAGCAGCTTTGCAACGGGGTCACCATCATTGCAGTCTCTCCTCGGATTCCTACCTAAAAGTCCATTTGAATCCAAATTCTCAGGTGGTGTCTCTCAGCTGCCCAGCAGCACAGTTAGTACAGCACGAACGTTTGGCCTCTGCTCCCACAGCAGAAGAGCCAGGATTGAAAGCTGGTGCTGGACCTGTTCAGCACACAATCAGCTTTACATTGGTGCATCCATCGTTGCTTTCACTGCTCACTTTCATACAGGAAAAGCATTTGAATGGAATCAGTCCAGAGCCTGCTCTCTGCTGCGCAGGAACACAGTCAGCACAGAATGAACAGTGGCATCTGCTCACACGGCAGAAGGACCAGCAGGGAAAGCTAGTGCTCTGCTTCTTCAGCACACAAGCAGCTTTGCAACGGGGTCACCATCATTGCAGTCTCTCCTCGGTTTCATACCTAAAAGTCCATTTGAATCCAAATTCTCAGGTGGTCTCAGCTGCCCAGTAGCACAGTGAGTACAGCACGAACGTTTGGCCTCTGCTCCCACAGCAGAAGAGCAAGGATTGAAAGCTGGTGCTGGACCTGTTCAGCACACAATCACTTTTACATTGGTGCATTCATCGTTGCTTTCCCTGCTCACTTTCATACAAGAAAAGCATTTGAATGGAATCAGTCCAGAGGCTGCTCTCTGCTGCGCAGCAACACAGCACAGAATGAACAGTGGCATCTGCTCACACGGCAGAAGGAGCAGCAAGGAAAGCTAGTGCTGTGTCTCTTCAGCACACAAGCAGCTTTGCAACGGGGTCACCATCATTGCAGTCTCTCCTCGGTTTCCTACCTAAAAGTACATTTGAATCCAAATTCTCAGGTGGTGTCGCTCAGCTGCCCAGCAGCACAGTGAGTACAGCACGAACGTTTGGCCTCTGCTCCCACAGCAGAAGAGCCAGGATTGAAAGCTGGTGCTGGACCTGTTCAGCACACAATCCCCTTTACATTGGTGCCTCCATCGTTGCTTTTACTGCTAACACTCATACAGGAAAAGCATTTGAATAGAATCAGTCCAGAGCCTGCTCCCTGCTGGCAGCAACACAGCACAGAATGAACAGTGGCATCTGCTCACACGGCAGAAGGACCAGCAGGGAAAGCTAGTGCTCTGCTTCTTCAGCACACAAGCAGCTTTGCAACGGGGTCACCATCATTGCAGTCTCTCCGCGCCTTCATACCTAAAAGTCCATTTGAATCCGAATTATCAGGTGGTGTCGCTCAGCTGCCCAGCAGCACAGTGAGTACAGCACGAACGTTTGGCCTCTGCTCCCACAGCAGAAGAGCCAGGATTGAAAGCTGGTGCTGGACCTGTTCAGCACACAATCCCCTTTACATTGGTGCCTCCATCGTTGCTTTCACTGCTCACTTTCATACAGGAAAAGCATTTGAATGGAATCAGTCCAGAGGCTGCTCTCTGCTGCGCAGCAACACAGTCAGCACAGAATGAACAGTGGCATCTGCTCACACGGCAGAAGGAGCAGCAGGGAAAGCTAGTGCTGTGTCTCTTCAGCACACAAGCAGCTTTGCAACGGGGTCACCATCATTGCAGTCTCTCCTCGGCTTCATACCTAAAAGTCCATTTGAATCCGAATTCTCAGGTGGTGTCGCTCAGCTGCCCAGCAGCACAGTGAGTACAGCACGAACGTTTGGCCTCTGCTCCCACAGCAGAAGAGCCAGGATTGAAAGCTGGTGCTGGACCTGTTCAGCACACAATCCCCTTTACATTGGTGCCTCCATCGTTGCTTTCACTGCTAACACTCATACAGGAAAAGCATTTGAATAGAATCAGTCCAGAGCCTGCTCCCTGCTGGCAGCAACACAGCACAGAATGAACAGTGGCATCTGCTCACACGGCAGAAGGACCAGCAGGGAAAGCTAGTGCTCTGCTTCTTCAGCACACAAGCAGCTTTGCAACGGGGTCACCATCATTGCAGTCTCTCCTCGGCTTCATACCTAAAAGTCCATTTGAATCCGAATTCTCAGGTGGTGTCGCTCAGCTGCCCAGCAGCACAGTGAGTACAGCACGAACGTTTGGCCTCTGCTCCCACAGCAGAAGAGCCAGTATTGAAAGCTGGTGCTGGACCTGTTCAGCACACAATCCCCTTTACATTGGTGCCTCCATCGTTGCTTTCACTGCTCACATTCATACAGGAAAAGCATTTGAATGGAATCAGTCCAGAGCCTGCTCTCTGCTGCGCAGCAACACAGTCAGCACAGAATGAACAGTGGCATCTGCTCACACGGCAGAAGGAGCAACAGGGAAAGCTAGTGCTGTGTCTCTTCAGCACACAAGCAGCTTTGCAACGGGGTCACCATCATTGCAGTCTCTCCTCGGCTTCATACCTAAAAGTCCATTTGAATCCAAATTCTCAGGTGGTCTCAGCTGCCCAGTAGCACAGTGAGTACAGCACGAACGTTTGGCCTCTGCTCCCACAGCAGAAGAGCCAGGATTGAAAGCTGGTGCTGGACCTGTTCAGCACACCATCACTTTTACATTGGTGCATTCATTGTTGCTTTCACTGCTAACACTCATACAGGAAAAGCATTTGAATAGAATCAGTCCAGAGCCTGCTCCCTGCTGGCAGCAACACAGCACAGAATGAACAGCGGCATCTGCTCACACGGCAGAAGGACCAGCAGGGAAAGCTAGTGCTCTGCTTCTTCAGCACACAAGCAGCTTTGCAACGGGGTCACCATCATTGCAGTCTCTCCTCGGCTTCATACCTAAAAGTCCATTTGAATCCGAATTCTCAGGTGGTGTCTCTCAGCTGCCCAGCAGCACAGTGAGTACAGCACGAACGTTTGGCCTCTGCTCCCACAGCAGAAGAGCCAGGATTGAAAGCTGGTGCTGGACCTGTTCAGCACACAATCCCCTTTACATTGGTGCCTCCATCGTTGCTTTCACTGCTCACTTTCATACAGGAAAAGCATTTGAATGGAATCAGTCCAGAGCCTGCTCTCTGCTGCGCAGGAACACAGCACAGAATGAACAGTGGCATCTGCTCACACGGCAGAAGGACCAGCAGGGAAAGCTAGTGCTCTGCTTCTTCAGCACACAAGCAGCTTTGCAACGGGGTCACCATCATTGCAGTCTCTCCTCGGTTTCATACCTAAAAGTCCATTTGAATCCAAATTCTCAGGTGGTCTCAGCTGCCCAGTAGCACAGTGAGTACAGCACGAACGTTTGGCCTCTGCTCCCACAGCAGAAGAGCAAGGATTGAAAGCTGGTGCTGGACCTGTTCAGCACACAATCCCCTTTACATTGGTGCATCCATCGTTGCTTTCACTGCTCACTTTCATACAGGAAAAGCATTTGAATAGAATCAGTCCAGAGCCTGCTCTCTGCTGCGCAGCAACACAGTCAGCACAGAATGAACAGTGGCATCTGCTCACACGGCAGAAGGACCAGCAGGGAAAGCTAGTGCTCTGCTTCTTCAGCACACAAGCAGCTTTGCAAAGGGGTCACCATCATTGCAGTCTCTCCTCGGCTTCATACCTAAAAGTCCATTTGAATCCGAATTCTCAGGTGGTGTTTCTCAGCTGCCCAGCAGCACAGTGAGTACAGCACGAACGTTTGGCCTCTGCTCCCACAGCAGAAGAGCCAGGATTGAAAGCTGGTGCTGGACCTGTTCAGCACACAATCCCCTTTACATTGGTGCCTCCATCGTTGCTTTCACTGCTAACACTCATACAGGAAAAGCATTTGAATAGAATCAGTCCAGAGCCTGCTCCCTGCTGGCAGCAACACAGCACAGAATGAACAGTGGCATCTGCTCACACGGCAGAAGGAGCAGCAGGGAAAGCTAGTGCTGTGTCTCTTCAGCACACAAGCAGCTTTGCAACGGGGTCACCATCATTGCAGTCTCTCCTCGGCTTCATACCTAAAAGTCCATTTGAATCCAAATTCTCAGGTGGTGTCTCTCTGCTGCGCAGCAGCACAGTGAGTACAGCACGAACGTTTGGCCTCTGCTCCCACAGCAGAAGAGCCAGGATTGAATGCTGGTGCTGGACCTGTTCAGCACACAATCCCCTTTACATTGGTGCCTCCATCGTTGCTTTCACTGCTCACTTTCATACAGGAAAAGCATTTGAATGGAATCAGTCCAGAGGCTGCTCTCTGCTGCGCAGCAACACAGTCAGCACAGAATGAACAGTGGCATCTGCTCACACGGCAGAAGGACCAGCAGGGAAAGCTAGTGCTCTGCTTCTTCAGCACACAAGCAGCTTTGCAACGGGGTCACCATCATTGCAGTCTCTCCTCGGTTTCATACCTAAAAGTCCATTTGAATCCAAATTCTCAGGTGGTCTCAGCTGCCCAGTAGCACAGTGAGTACAGCACGAACGTTTGGCCTCTGCTCCCACAGCAGAAGAGCCAGGATTGAAAGCTGGTGCTGGACCTGTTCAGCACACAATCACTTTTACATTGGTGCATTCATTGTTGCTTTCACTGCTCACTTTCATACAAGAAAAGCATTTGAATGGAATCAGTCCAGAGCCTGCTCTCTGCTGCGCAGGAACACAGTCAGCACAGAATGAACAGTGGCATCTGCTCACACGGCAGAAGGACCAGCAGGGAAAGCTAGTGCTCTGCTTCTTCAGCACATAAGCAGCTTTGCAACGGGGTCACCATCATTGCAGTCTCTCCTCGGCTTCATACCTAAAAGTCCATTTGAATCCGAATTCCAGGTGGTGTCGCTCAGCTGCCCAGCAGCACAGTGAGTACAGCACGAACGTTTGGCCTCTGCTCCCACAGCAGAAGAGCCAGGATTGAAAGCTGGTGCTGGACCTGTTCAGCACACAATCCCCTTTACATTGGTGCCTCCATCGTTGCTTTCACTGCTCACTTTCATACAGGAAAAGCATTTGAATGGAATCAGTCCAGAGCCTGCTCCCTGCTGGCAGCAACACAGCACAGAATGAACAGTGGCATCTGCTCACACGGCAGAAGGAGCAGCAGGGAAAGCTAGTGCTCTGCTTCTTCAGCACACAAGCAGCTTTGCAACGGGGTCACCATCATTGCAGTCTCTCCTCGGTTTCATACCTAAAAGTCCATTTGAATCCGAATTCTCAGGTGGTGTCGCTCAGCTGCCCAGCAGCACAGTGAGTACAGCACGAACGTTTGGCCTCTGCTCCCACAGCAGAAGAGCCAGTATTGAAAGCTGGTGCTGGACCTGTTCAGCACACAATCCCCTTTACATTGGTGCCTCCATCGTTGCTTTCACTGCTCACATTCATACAGGAAAAGCATTTGAATGGAATCAGTCCAGAGCCTGCTCTCTGCTGCGCAGCAACACAGTCAGCACAGAATGAACAGTGGCATCTGCTCACACGGCAGAAGGAGCAACAGGGAAAGCTAGTGCTGTGTCTCTTCAGCACACAAGCAGCTTTGCAACGGGGTCACCATCATTGCAGTCTCTCCTCGGCTTCATACCTAAAAGTCCATTTGAATCCAAATTCTCAGGTGGTCTCAGCTGCCCAGCAGCACAGTGAGTACAGCACGAACGTTTGGCCTCTGCTCCCACAGCAGAAGAGCCAGGATTGAAAGCTGGTGCTGGACCTGTTCAGCACACCATCACTTTTACATTGGTGCATTCATTGTTGCTTTCACTGCTAACACTCATACAGGAAAAGCATTTGAATAGAATCAGTCCAGAGCCTGCTCCCTGCTGGCAGCAACACAGCACAGAATGAACAGCGGCATCTGCTCACACGGCAGAAGGACCAGCAGGGAAAGCTAGTGCTCTGCTTCTTCAGCACACAAGCAGCTTTGCAACGGGGTCACCATCATTGCAGTCTCTCCTCGGCTTCATACCTAAAAGTCCATTTGAATCCGAATTCTCAGGTGGTGTCTCTCAGCTGCCCAGCAGCACAGTGAGTACAGCACGAACGTTTGGCCTCTGCTCCCACAGCAGAAGAGCCAGGATTGAAAGCTGGTGCTGGACCTGTTCAGCACACAATCCCCTTTACATTGGTGCCTCCATCGTTGCTTTCACTGCTCACTTTCATACAGGAAAAGCATTTGAATGGAATCAGTCCAGAGCCTGCTCTCTGCTGCGCAGGAACACAGCACAGAATGAACAGTGGCATCTGCTCACACGGCAGAAGGACCAGCAGGGAAAGCTAGTGCTCTGCTTCTTCAGCACACAAGCAGCTTTGCAACGGGGTCACCATCATTGCAGTCTCTCCTCGGTTTCATACCTAAAAGTCCATTTGAATCCAAATTCTCAGGTGGTCTCAGCTGCCCAGTAGCACAGTGAGTACAGCACGAACGTTTGGCCTCTGCTCCCACAGCAGAAGAGCAAGGATTGAAAGCTGGTGCTGGACCTGTTCAGCACACAATCCCCTTTACATTGGTGCATCCATCGTTGCTTTCACTGCTCACTTTCATACAGGAAAAGCATTTGAATAGAATCAGTCCAGAGCCTGCTCTCTGCTGCGCAGCAACACAGTCAGCACAGAATGAACAGTGGCATCTGCTCACACGGCAGAAGGACCAGCAGGGAAAGCTAGTGCTCTGCTTCTTCAGCACACAAGCAGCTTTGCAAAGGGGTCACCATCATTGCAGTCTCTCCTCGGCTTCATACCTAAAAGTCCATTTGAATCCGAATTCTCAGGTGGTGTTTCTCAGCTGCCCAGCAGCACAGTGAGTACAGCACGAACGTTTGGCCTCTGCTCCCACAGCAGAAGAGCCAGGATTGAAAGCTGGTGCTGGACCTGTTCAGCACACAATCCCCTTTACATTGGTGCCTCCATCGTTGCTTTCACTGCTAACACTCATACAGGAAAAGCATTTGAATAGAATCAGTCCAGAGCCTGCTCCCTGCTGGCAGCAACACAGCACAGAATGAACAGTGGCATCTGCTCACACGGCAGAAGGACCAGCAGGGAAAGCTAGTGCTGTGTCTCTTCAGCACACAAGCAGCTTTGCAACGGGGTCACCATCATTGCAGTCTCTCCTCGGCTTCATACCTAAAAGTCCATTTGAATCCAAATTCTCAGGTGGTGTCTCTCTGCTGCGCAGCAGCACAGTGAGTACAGCACGAACGTTTGGCCTCTGCTCCCACAGCAGAAGAGCCAGGATTGAATGCTGGTGCTGGACCTGTTCAGCACACAATCCCCTTTACATTGGTGCCTCCATCGTTGCTTTCACTGCTCACTTTCATACAGGAAAAGCATTTGAATGGAATCAGTCCAGAGGCTGCTCTCTGCTGCGCAGCAACACAGTCAGCACAGAATGAACAGTGGCATCTGCTCACACGGCAGAAGGACCAGCAGGGAAAGCTAGTGCTCTGCTTCTTCAGCACACAAGCAGCTTTGCAACGGGGTCACCATCATTGCAGTCTCTCCTCGGTTTCATACCTAAAAGTCCATTTGAATCCAAATTCTCAGGTGGTCTCAGCTGCCCAGTAGCACAGTGAGTACAGCACGAACGTTTGGCCTCTGCTCCCACAGCAGAAGAGCCAGGATTGAAAGCTGGTGCTGGACCTGTTCAGCACACAATCACTTTTACATTGGTGCATTCATTGTTGCTTTCACTGCTCACTTTCATACAAGAAAAGCATTTGAATGGAATCAGTCCAGAGCCTGCTCTCTGCTGCGCAGGAACACAGTCAGCACAGAATGAACAGTGGCATCTGCTCACACGGCAGAAGGACCAGCAGGGAAAGCTAGTGCTCTGCTTCTTCAGCACACAAGCAGCTTTGCAACGGGGTCACCATCATTGCAGTCTCTCCTCGGCTTCATACCTAAAAGTCCATTTGAATCCAAATTCTCAGGTGGTCTCAGCTGCCCAGCAGCACAGTGAGTACAGCACGAACGTTTGGCCTCTGCTCCCACAGCAGAAGAGCCAGGATTGAAAGCTGGTGCTGGACCTGTTCAGCACACCATCACTTTTACATTGGTGCATTCATTGTTGCTTTCACTGCTAACACTCATACAGGAAAAGCATTTGAATAGAATCAGTCCAGAGCCTGCTCCCTGCTGGCAGCAACACAGCACAGAATGAACAGCGGCATCTGCTCACACGGCAGAAGGACCAGCAGGGAAAGCTAGTGCTCTGCTTCTTCAGCACACAAGCAGCTTTGCAACGGGGTCACCATCATTGCAGTCTCTCCTCGGCTTCATACCTAAAAGTCCATTTGAATCCGAATTCTCAGGTGGTGTCTCTCAGCTGCCCAGCAGCACAGTGAGTACAGCACGAACGTTTGGCCTCTGCTCCCACAGCAGAAGAGCCAGGATTGAAAGCTGGTGCTGGACCTGTTCAGCACACAATCCCCTTTACATTGGTGCCTCCATCGTTGCTTTCACTGCTCACTTTCATACAGGAAAAGCATTTGAATGGAATCAGTCCAGAGCCTGCTCTCTGCTGCGCAGGAACACAGCACAGAATGAACAGTGGCATCTGCTCACACGGCAGAAGGACCAGCAGGGAAAGCTAGTGCTCTGCTTCTTCAGCACACAAGCAGCTTTGCAACGGGGTCACCATCATTGCAGTCTCTCCTCGGTTTCATACCTAAAAGTCCATTTGAATCCAAATTCTCAGGTGGTCTCAGCTGCCCAGTAGCACAGTGAGTACAGCACGAACGTTTGGCCTCTGCTCCCACAGCAGAAGAGCAAGGATTGAAAGCTGGTGCTGGACCTGTTCAGCACACAATCCCCTTTACATTGGTGCATCCATCGTTGCTTTCACTGCTCACTTTCATACAGGAAAAGCATTTGAATAGAATCAGTCCAGAGCCTGCTCTCTGCTGCGCAGCAACACAGTCAGCACAGAATGAACAGTGGCATCTGCTCACACGGCAGAAGGACCAGCAGGGAAAGCTAGTGCTCTGCTTCTTCAGCACACAAGCAGCTTTGCAAAGGGGTCACCATCATTGCAGTCTCTCCTCGGCTTCATACCTAAAAGTCCATTTGAATCCGAATTCTCAGGTGGTGTTTCTCAGCTGCCCAGCAGCACAGTGAGTACAGCACGAACGTTTGGCCTCTGCTCCCACAGCAGAAGAGCCAGGATTGAAAGCTGGTGCTGGACCTGTTCAGCACACAATCCCCTTTACATTGGTGCCTCCATCGTTGCTTTCACTGCTAACACTCATACAGGAAAAGCATTTGAATAGAATCAGTCCAGAGCCTGCTCCCTGCTGGCAGCAACACAGCACAGAATGAACAGTGGCATCTGCTCACACGGCAGAAGGAGCAGCAGGGAAAGCTAGTGCTGTGTCTCTTCAGCACACAAGCAGCTTTGCAACGGGGTCACCATCATTGCAGTCTCTCCTCGGCTTCATACCTAAAAGTCCATTTGAATCCAAATTCTCAGGTGGTGTCTCTCTGCTGCGCAGCAGCACAGTGAGTACAGCACGAACGTTTGGCCTCTGCTCCCACAGCAGAAGAGCCAGGATTGAATGCTGGTGCTGGACCTGTTCAGCACACAATCCCCTTTACATTGGTGCCTCCATCGTTGCTTTCACTGCTCACTTTCATACAGGAAAAGCATTTGAATGGAATCAGTCCAGAGGCTGCTCTCTGCTGCGCAGCAACACAGTCAGCACAGAATGAACAGTGGCATCTGCTCACACGGCAGAAGGACCAGCAGGGAAAGCTAGTGCTCTGCTTCTTCAGCACACAAGCAGCTTTGCAACGGGGTCACCATCATTGCAGTCTCTCCTCGGTTTCATACCTAAAAGTCCATTTGAATCCAAATTCTCAGGTGGTCTCAGCTGCCCAGTAGCACAGTGAGTACAGCACGAACGTTTGGCCTCTGCTCCCACAGCAGAAGAGCCAGGATTGAAAGCTGGTGCTGGACCTGTTCAGCACACAATCACTTTTACATTGGTGCATTCATTGTTGCTTTCACTGCTCACTTTCATACAAGAAAAGCATTTGAATGGAATCAGTCCAGAGCCTGCTCTCTGCTGCGCAGGAACACAGTCAGCACAGAATGAACAGTGGCATCTGCTCACACGGCAGAAGGACCAGCAGGGAAAGCTAGTGCTCTGCTTCTTCAGCACACAAGCAGCTTTGCAACGGGGTCACCATCATTGCAGTCTCTCCTCGGCTTCATACCTAAAAGTCCATTTGAATCCGAATTCCAGGTGGTGTCGCTCAGCTGCCCAGCAGCACAGTGAGTACAGCACGAACGTTTGGCCTCTGCTCCCACAGCAGAAGAGCCAGGATTGAAAGCTGGTGCTGGACCTGTTCAGCACACAATCCCCTTTACATTGGTGCCTCCATCGTTGCTTTCACTGCTCACTTTCATACAGGAAAAGCATTTGAATGGAATCAGTCCAGAGCCTGCTCTCTGCTGCGCAGCAACACAGCACAGAATGAACAGTGGCATCTGCTCACACGGCAGAAGGACCAGCAGGGAAAGCTAGTGCTCTGCTTCTTCAGCACACAAGCAGCTTTGCAACGGGGTCACCATCATTGCAGTCTCTCCTCGGTTTCATACCTAAAAGTCCATTTGAATCCAAATTCTCAGGTGGTCTCAGCTGCCCAGTAGCACAGTGAGTACAGCACGAACGTTTGGCCTCTGCTCCCACAGCAGAAGAGCAAGGATTGAAAGCTGGTGCTGGACCTGTTCAGCACACAATCCCCTTTACATTGGTGCATCCATCGTTGCTTTCACTGCTCACTTTCATACAGGAAAAGCATTTGAATAGAATCAGTCCAGAGCCTGCTCTCTGCTGCGCAGCAACACAGTCAGCACAGAATGAACAGTGGCATCTGCTCACACGGCAGAAGGACCAGCAGGGAAAGCTAGTGCTCTGCTTCTTCAGCACACAAGCAGCTTTGCAAAGGGGTCACCATCATTGCAGTCTCTCCTCGGCTTCATACCTAAAAGTCCATTTGAATCCGAATTCTCAGGTGGTGTTTCTCAGCTGCCCAGCAGCACAGTGAGTACAGCACGAACGTTTGGCCTCTGCTCCCACAGCAGAAGAGCCAGGATTGAAAGCTGGTGCTGGACCTGTTCAGCACACAATCCCCTTTACATTGGTGCCTCCATCGTTGCTTTCACTGCTAACACTCATACAGGAAAAGCATTTGAATAGAATCAGTCCAGAGCCTGCTCCCTGCTGGCAGCAACACAGCACAGAATGAACAGTGGCATCTGCTCACACGGCAGAAGGAGCAGCAGGGAAAGCTAGTGCTGTGTCTCTTCAGCACACAAGCAGCTTTGCAACGGGGTCACCATCATTGCAGTCTCTCCTCGGCTTCATACCTAAAAGTCCATTTGAATCCAAATTCTCAGGTGGTGTCTCTCTGCTGCGCTGCAGCACAGTGAGTACAGCACGAACGTTTGGCCTCTGCTCCCACAGCAGAAGAGCCAGGATTGAATGCTGGTGCTGGACCTGTTCAGCACACAATCCCCTTTACATTGGTGCCTCCATCGTTGCTTTCACTGCTCACTTTCATACAGGAAAAGCATTTGAATGGAATCAGTCCAGAGGCTGCTCTCTGCTGCGCAGCAACACAGTCAGCACAGAATGAACAGTGGCATCTGCTCACACGGCAGAAGGACCAGCAGGGAAAGCTAGTGCTCTGCTTCTTCAGCACACAAGCAGCTTTGCAACGGGGTCACCATCATTGCAGTCTCTCCTCGGTTTCATACCTAAAAGTCCATTTGAATCCAAATTCTCAGGTGGTCTCAGCTGCCCAGTAGCACAGTGAGTACAGCACGAACGTTTGGCCTCTGCTCCCACAGCAGAAGAGCCAGGATTGAAAGCTGGTGCTGGACCTGTTCAGCACACAATCACTTTTACATTGGTGCATTCATTGTTGCTTTCACTGCTCACTTTCATACAAGAAAAGCATTTGAATGGAATCAGTCCAGAGCCTGCTCTCTGCTGCGCAGGAACACAGTCAGCACAGAATGAACAGTGGCATCTGCTCACACGGCAGAAGGACCAGCAGGGAAAGCTAGTGCTCTGCTTCTTCAGCACACAAGCAGCTTTGCAACGGGGTCACCATCATTGCAGTCTCTCCTCGGCTTCATACCTAAAAGTCCATTTGAATCCGAATTCCAGGTGGTGTCGCTCAGCTGCCCAGCAGCACAGTGAGTACAGCACGAACGTTTGGCCTCTGCTCCCACAGCAGAAGAGCCAGGATTGAAAGCTGGTGCTGGACCTGTTCAGCACACAATCCCCTTTACATTGGTGCCTCCATCGTTGCTTTCACTGCTCACTTTCATACAGGAAAAGCATTTGAATGGAATCAGTCCAGAGCCTGCTCCCTGCTGGCAGCAACACAGCACAGAATGAACAGTGGCATCTGCTCACACGGCAGAAGGAGCAGCAGGGAAAGCTAGTGCTCTGCTTCTTCAGCACACAAGCAGCTTTGCAACGGGGTCACCATCATTGCAGTCTCTCCTCGGTTTCATACCTAAAAGTCCATTTGAATCCGAATTCTCAGGTGGTGTCGCTCAGCTGCCCAGCAGCACAGTGAGTACAGCACGAACGTTTGGCCTCTGCTCCCACAGCAGAAGAGCCAGGATTGAAAGCTGGTGCTGGACCTGTTCAGCACACAATCCCCTTTACATTGGTGCCTCCATCGTTGCTTTCACTGCTCACATTCATACAGGAAAAGCATTTGAATGGAATCAGTCCAGAGCCTGCTCTCTGCTGCGCAGCAACACAGTCAGCACAGAATGAACAGTGGCATCTGCTCACACGGCAGAAGGAGCAACAGGGAAAGCTAGTGCTGTGTCTCTTCAGCACACAAGCAGCTTTGCAACGGGGTCACCATCATTGCAGTCTCTCCTCGGCTTCATACCTAAAAGTCCATTTGAATCCAAATTCTCAGGTGGTCTCAGCTGCCCAGTAGCACAGTGAGTACAGCACGAACGTTTGGCCTCTGCTCCCACAGCAGAAGAGCCAGGATTGAAGCTGGTGCTGGACCTGTTCAGCACACCATCACTTTTACATTGGTGCATTCATTGTTGCTTTCACTGCTCACTTTCATACAAGAAAAGCATTTGAATGGAATCAGTCCAGAGGCTGCTCTCTGCTGCGCAGCAACACAGTCAGCACAGAATGAACAGTGGCATCTGCTCACACGGCAGAAGGAGCAACAGGGAAAGCTAGTGCTGTGTCTCTTCAGCACACAAGCAGCTTTGCAACGGGGTCACCATCATTGCAGTCTCTCCTCGGCTTCATACCTAAAAGTCCATTTGAATCCAAATTCTCAGGTGGTCTCAGCTGCCCAGCAGCACAGTGAGTACAGCACGAACGTTTGGCCTCTGCTCCCACAGCAGAAGAGCCAGGATTGAAAGCTGGTGCTGGACCTGTTCAGCACACCATCACTTTTACATTGGTGCATTCATTGTTGCTTTCACTGCTAACACTCATACAGGAAAAGCATTTGAATAGAATCAGTCCAGAGCCTGCTCCCTGCTGGCAGCAACACAGCACAGAATGAACAGCGGCATCTGCTCACACGGCAGAAGGACCAGCAGGGAAAGCTAGTGCTCTGCTTCTTCAGCACACAAGCAGCTTTGCAACGGGGTCACCATCATTGCAGTCTCTCCTCGGCTTCATACCTAAAAGTCCATTTGAATCCGAATTCTCAGGTGGTGTCTCTCAGCTGCCCAGCAGCACAGTGAGTACAGCACGAACGTTTGGCCTCTGCTCCCACAGCAGAAGAGCCAGGATTGAAAGCTGGTGCTGGACCTGTTCAGCACACAATCCCCTTTACATTGGTGCCTCCATCGTTGCTTTCACTGCTCACTTTCATACAGGAAAAGCATTTGAATGGAATCAGTCCAGAGCCTGCTCTCTGCTGCGCAGGAACACAGCACAGAATGAACAGTGGCATCTGCTCACACGGCAGAAGGACCAGCAGGGAAAGCTAGTGCTCTGCTTCTTCAGCACACAAGCAGCTTTGCAACGGGGTCACCATCATTGCAGTCTCTCCTCGGTTTCATACCTAAAAGTCCATTTGAATCCAAATTCTCAGGTGGTCTCAGCTGCCCAGTAGCACAGTGAGTACAGCACGAACGTTTGGCCTCTGCTCCCACAGCAGAAGAGCAAGGATTGAAAGCTGGTGCTGGACCTGTTCAGCACACAATCCCCTTTACATTGGTGCATCCATCGTTGCTTTCACTGCTCACTTTCATACAGGAAAAGCATTTGAATAGAATCAGTCCAGAGCCTGCTCTCTGCTGCGCAGCAACACAGTCAGCACAGAATGAACAGTGGCATCTGCTCACACGGCAGAAGGACCAGCAGGGAAAGCTAGTGCTCTGCTTCTTCAGCACACAAGCAGCTTTGCAAAGGGGTCACCATCATTGCAGTCTCTCCTCGGCTTCATACCTAAAAGTCCATTTGAATCCGAATTCTCAGGTGGTGTTTCTCAGCTGCCCAGCAGCACAGTGAGTACAGCACGAACGTTTGGCCTCTGCTCCCACAGCAGAAGAGCCAGGATTGAAAGCTGGTGCTGGACCTGTTCAGCACACAATCCCCTTTACATTGGTGCCTCCATCGTTGCTTTCACTGCTAACACTCATACAGGAAAAGCATTTGAATAGAATCAGTCCAGAGCCTGCTCCCTGCTGGCAGCAACACAGCACAGAATGAACAGTGGCATCTGCTCACACGGCAGAAGGACCAGCAGGGAAAGCTAGTGCTGTGTCTCTTCAGCACACAAGCAGCTTTGCAACGGGGTCACCATCATTGCAGTCTCTCCTCGGCTTCATACCTAAAAGTCCATTTGAATCCAAATTCTCAGGTGGTGTCTCTCTGCTGCGCAGCAGCACAGTGAGTACAGCACGAACGTTTGGCCTCTGCTCCCACAGCAGAAGAGCCAGGATTGAATGCTGGTGCTGGACCTGTTCAGCACACAATCCCCTTTACATTGGTGCCTCCATCGTTGCTTTCACTGCTCACTTTCATACAGGAAAAGCATTTGAATGGAATCAGTCCAGAGGCTGCTCTCTGCTGCGCAGCAACACAGTCAGCACAGAATGAACAGTGGCATCTGCTCACACGGCAGAAGGACCAGCAGGGAAAGCTAGTGCTCTGCTTCTTCAGCACACAAGCAGCTTTGCAACGGGGTCACCATCATTGCAGTCTCTCCTCGGTTTCATACCTAAAAGTCCATTTGAATCCAAATTCTCAGGTGGTCTCAGCTGCCCAGTAGCACAGTGAGTACAGCACGAACGTTTGGCCTCTGCTCCCACAGCAGAAGAGCCAGGATTGAAAGCTGGTGCTGGACCTGTTCAGCACACAATCACTTTTACATTGGTGCATTCATTGTTGCTTTCACTGCTCACTTTCATACAAGAAAAGCATTTGAATGGAATCAGTCCAGAGCCTGCTCTCTGCTGCGCAGGAACACAGTCAGCACAGAATGAACAGTGGCATCTGCTCACATGGCAGAAGGACCAGCAGGGAAAGCTAGTGCTCTGCTTCTTCAGCACACAAGCAGCTTTGCAACGGGGTCACCATCATTGCAGTCTCTCCTCGGCTTCATACCTAAAAGTCCATTTGAATCCGAATTCCAGGTGGTGTCGCTCAGCTGCCCAGCAGCACAGTGAGTACAGCACGAACGTTTGGCCTCTGCTCCCACAGCAGAAGAGCCAGGATTGAAAGCTGGTGCTGGACCTGTTCAGCACACAATCCCCTTTACATTGGTGCCTCCATCGTTGCTTTCACTGCTCACTTTCATACAGGAAAAGCATTTGAATGGAATCAGTCCAGAGCCTGCTCTCTGCTGCGCAGCAACACAGCACAGAATGAACAGTGGCATCTGCTCACACGGCAGAAGGACCAGCAGGGAAAGCTAGTGCTCTGCTTCTTCAGCACACAAGCAGCTTTGCAACGGGGTCACCATCATTGCAGTCTCTCCTCGGTTTCATACCTAAAAGTCCATTTGAATCCAAATTCTCAGGTGGTCTCAGCTGCCCAGTAGCACAGTGAGTACAGCACGAACGTTTGGCCTCTGCTCCCACAGCAGAAGAGCAAGGATTGAAAGCTGGTGCTGGACCTGTTCAGCACACAATCCCCTTTACATTGGTGCATCCATCGTTGCTTTCACTGCTCACTTTCATACAGGAAAAGCATTTGAATAGAATCAGTCCAGAGCCTGCTCTCTGCTGCGCAGCAACACAGTCAGCACAGAATGAACAGTGGCATCTGCTCACACGGCAGAAGGACCAGCAGGGAAAGCTAGTGCTCTGCTTCTTCAGCACACAAGCAGCTTTGCAAAGGGGTCACCATCATTGCAGTCTCTCCTCGGCTTCATACCTAAAAGTCCATTTGAATCCGAATTCTCAGGTGGTGTTTCTCAGCTGCCCAGCAGCACAGTGAGTACAGCACGAACGTTTGGCCTCTGCTCCCACAGCAGAAGAGCCAGGATTGAAAGCTGGTGCTGGACCTGTTCAGCACACAATCCCCTTTACATTGGTGCCTCCATCGTTGCTTTCACTGCTAACACTCATACAGGAAAAGCATTTGAATAGAATCAGTCCAGAGCCTGCTCCCTGCTGGCAGCAACACAGCACAGAATGAACAGTGGCATCTGCTCACACGGCAGAAGGAGCAGCAGGGAAAGCTAGTGCTGTGTCTCTTCAGCACACAAGCAGCTTTGCAACGGGGTCACCATCATTGCAGTCTCTCCTCGGCTTCATACCTAAAAGTCCATTTGAATCCAAATTCTCAGGTGGTGTCTCTCTGCTGCGCAGCAGCACAGTGAGTACAGCACGAACGTTTGGCCTCTGCTCCCACAGCAGAAGAGCCAGGATTGAATGCTGGTGCTGGACCTGTTCAGCACACAATCCCCTTTACATTGGTGCCTCCATCGTTGCTTTCACTGCTCACTTTCATACAGGAAAAGCATTTGAATGGAATCAGTCCAGAGGCTGCTCTCTGCTGCGCAGCAACACAGTCAGCACAGAATGAACAGTGGCATCTGCTCACACGGCAGAAGGACCAGCAGGGAAAGCTAGTGCTCTGCTTCTTCAGCACACAAGCAGCTTTGCAACGGGGTCACCATCATTGCAGTCTCTCCTCGGTTTCATACCTAAAAGTCCATTTGAATCCAAATTCTCAGGTGGTCTCAGCTGCCCAGTAGCACAGTGAGTACAGCACGAACGTTTGGCCTCTGCTCCCACAGCAGAAGAGCCAGGATTGAAAGCTGGTGCTGGACCTGTTCAGCACACAATCACTTTTACATTGGTGCATTCATTGTTGCTTTCACTGCTCACTTTCATACAAGAAAAGCATTTGAATGGAATCAGTCCAGAGCCTGCTCTCTGCTGCGCAGGAACACAGTCAGCACAGAATGAACAGTGGCATCTGCTCACACGGCAGAAGGACCAGCAGGGAAAGCTAGTGCTCTGCTTCTTCAGCACACAAGCAGCTTTGCAACGGGGTCACCATCATTGCAGTCTCTCCTCGGCTTCATACCTAAAAGTCCATTTGAATCCGAATTCCAGGTGGTGTCGCTCAGCTGCCCAGCAGCACAGTGAGTACAGCACGAACGTTTGGCCTCTGCTCCCACAGCAGAAGAGCCAGGATTGAAAGCTGGTGCTGGACCTGTTCAGCACACAATCCCCTTTACATTGGTGCCTCCATCGTTGCTTTCACTGCTCACTTTCATACAGGAAAAGCATTTGAATGGAATCAGTCCAGAGCCTGCTCCCTGCTGGCAGCAACACAGCACAGAATGAACAGTGGCATCTGCTCACACGGCAGAAGGAGCAGCAGGGAAAGCTAGTGCTCTGCTTCTTCAGCACACAAGCAGCTTTGCAACGGGGTCACCATCATTGCAGTCTCTCCTCGGCTTCATACCTAAAAGTCCATTTGAATCGGAATTCTCAGGAGGTGTCTCTCAGCTGCCCAGCAGCACAGTGAGTACAGCACGAACGTTTGGCCTCTGCTCCCACAGCAGAAGAGCCAGGATTGAAAGCTGGTGCTGGACCTGTTCAGCACACAATCCCCTTTACATTGGTGCCTCCATCGTTGCTTTCACTGCTCACTTTCATACAGGAAAAGCATTTGAATGGAATCAGTCCAGAGCCTGCTCTCTGCTGCGCAGGAACACAGTCAGCACAGAATGAACAGTGGCATCTGCTCACACGGCAGAAGGACCAGCAGGGAAAGCTAGTGCTCTGCTTCTTCAGCACACAAGCAGCTTTGCAACGGGGTCACCATCATTGCAGTCTCTCCTCGGCTTCATACCTAAAAGTCCATTTGAATCCGAATTCTCAGGTGGTGTCGCTCAGCTGCCCAGCAGCACAGTGAGTACAGCACGAACGTTTGGCCTCTGCTCCCACAGCAGAAGAGCCAGTATTGAAAGCTGGTGCTGGACCTGTTCAGCACACAATCCCCTTTACATTGGTGCCTCCATCGTTGCTTTCACTGCTCACATTCATACAGGAAAAGCATTTGAATGGAATCAGTCCAGAGCCTGCTCTCTGCTGCGCAGCAACACAGTCAGCACAGAATGAACAGTGGCATCTGCTCACACGGCAGAAGGAGCAACAGGGAAAGCTAGTGCTGTGTCTCTTCAGCACACAAGCAGCTTTGCAACGGGGTCACCATCATTGCAGTCTCTCCTCGGCTTCATACCTAAAAGTCCATTTGAATCCAAATTCTCAGGTGGTCTCAGCTGCCCAGTAGCACAGTGAGTACAGCACGAACGTTTGGCCTCTGCTCCCACAGCAGAAGAGCCAGGATTGAAAGCTGGTGCTGGACCTGTTCAGCACACCATCACTTTTACATTGGTGCATTCATTGTTGCTTTCACTGCTCACTTTCATACAAGAAAAGCATTTGAATGGAATCAGTCCAGAGGCTGCTCTCTGCTGCGCAGCAACACAGTCAGCACAGAATGAACAGTGGCATCTGCTCACACGGCAGAAGGAGCAACAGGGAAAGCTAGTGCTGTGTCTCTTCAGCACACAAGCAGCTTTGCAACGGGGTCACCATCATTGCAGTCTCTCCTCGGTTTCCTACCTAAAAGTACATTTGAATCCAAATACTCAGGTGGTGTCGCTCAGCTGCCCAGCAGCACAGTGAGTACAGCACGAACGTTTGGCCTCTGCTCCCACAGCAGAAGAGCCAGGATTGAAAGCTGGTGCTGGACCTGTTCAGCACACAATCCCCTTTACATTGGTGCATCCATCGTTGCTTTCACTGCTCACTTTCATACAGGAAAAGCATTTGAATAGAATCAGTCCAGAGCCTGCTCTCTGCTGCGCAGCAACACAGTCAGCACAGAATGAACAGTGGCATCTGCTCACACGGCAGAAGGACCAGCAGGGAAAGCTAGTGCTCTGCTTCTTCAGCACACAAGCAGCTTTGCAAAGGGGTCACCATCATTGCAGTCTCTCCTCGGCTTCATACCTAAAAGTCCATTTGAATCCGAATTCTCAGGTGGTGTTTCTCAGCTGCCCAGCAGCACAGTGAGTACAGCACGAACGTTTGGCCTCTGCTCCCACAGCAGAAGAGCCAGGATTGAAAGCTGGTGCTGGACCTGTTCAGCACACAATCCCCTTTACATTGGTGCCTCCATCGTTGCTTTCACTGCTAACACTCATACAGGAAAAGCATTTGAATAGAATCAGTCCAGAGCCTGCTCCCTGCTGGCAGCAACACAGCACAGAATGAACAGTGGCATCTGCTCACACGGCAGAAGGAGCAGCAGGGAAAGCTAGTGCTGTGTCTCTTCAGCACACAAGCAGCTTTGCAACGGGGTCACCATCATTGCAGTCTCTCCTCGGTTTCCTACCTAAAAGTCCATTTGAATCCAAATTCTCAGGTGGTGTCTCTCAGCTGCCCAGCAGCACAGTTAGTACAGCACAAACGTTTGGCCTCTGCTCCCACAGCAGAAGAGCCAGGATTGAAAGCTGGTGCTGGACCTGTTCAGCACACAATCCCCTTTACATTGGTGCCTCCATCGTTGCCTTCACTGCTCACTTTCATACAGGAAAAGCATTTGAATGGAATCAGTCCAGAGCCTGCTCTCTGCTGCGCAGGAACACAGTCAGCACAGAATGAACAGTGGCATCTGCTCACACGGCAGAAGGACCAGCAGGGAAAGCTAGTGCTCTGCTTCTTCAGCACACAAGCAGCTTTGCAACGGGGTCACCATCATTGCAGTCTCTCCTCGGCTTCATACCTAAAAGTCCATTTGAATCCGAATTCCAGGTGGTGTCGCTCAGCTGCCCAGCAGCACAGTGAGTACAGCACGAACGTTTGGCCTCTGCTCCCACAGCAGAAGAGCCAGGATTGAAAGCTGGTGCTGGACCTGTTCAGCACACAATCCCCTTTACATTGGTGCCTCCATCGTTGCTTTCACTGCTCACTTTCATACAGGAAAAGCATTTGAATGGAATCAGTCCAGAGCCTGCTCTCTGCTGCGCAGGAACACAGTCAGCACAGAATGAACAGTGGCATCTGCTCACACGGCAGAAGGACCAGCAGGGAAAGCTAGTGCTCTGCTTCTTCAGCACACAAGCAGCTTTGCAACGGGGTCACCATCATTGCAGTCTCACCTCGGTTTCATACCTAAAAGTACATTTGAATCCAAATACTCAGGTGGTGTCGCTCAGCTGCCCAGCAGCACAGTGAGTACAGCACGAACGTTTGGCCTCTGCTCCCACAGCAGAAGAGCCAGGATTGAAAGCTGGTGCTGGACCTGTTCAGCACACAATCCCCTTTACATTGGTGCCTCCATCGTTGCTTTCACTGCTAACACTCATACAGGAAAAGCATTTGAATAGAATCAGTCCAGAGCCTGCTCCCTGCTGGCAGCAACACAGCACAGAATGAACAGTGGCATCTGCTCACACGGCAGAAGGACCAGCAGGGAAAGCTAGTGCTCTGCTTCTTCAGCACACAAGCAGCTTTGCAACGGGGTCACCATCATTGCAGTCTCTCCTCGGCTTCATACCTAAAAGTCCATTTGAATCGGAATTCTCAGGAGGTGTCTCTCAGCTGCCCAGGAGCACAGTGAGTACAGCACGAACGTTTGGCCTCTGCTCCCACAGCAGAAGAGCCAGGATTGAAAGCTGGTGCTGGACCTGTTCAGCACACAATCCCCTTTACATTGGTGCCTCCATCGTTGCTTTCACTGCTCACTTTCATACAGGAAAAGCATTTGAATGGAATCAGTCCAGAGCCTGCTCTCTGCTGCGCAGGAACACAGTCAGCACAGAATGAACAGTGGCATCTGCTCACACGGCAGAAGGACCAGCAGGGAAAGCTAGTGCTCTGCTTCTTCAGCACACAAGCAGCTTTGCAACGGGGTCACCATCATTGCAGTCTCTCCTCGGTTTCATACCTAAAAGTCCATTTGAATCCGAATTCTCAGGTGGTGTCGCTCAGCTGCCCAGCAGCACAGTGAGTACAGCACGAACGTTTGGCCTCTGCTCCCACAGCAGAAGAGCCAGTATTGAAAGCTGGTGCTGGACCTGTTCAGCACACAATCCCCTTTACATTGGTGCCTCCATCGTTGCTTTCACTGCTCACATTCATACAGGAAAAGCATTTGAATGGAATCAGTCCAGAGCCTGCTCTCTGCTGCGCAGCAACACAGTCAGCACAGAATGAACAGTGGCATCTGCTCACACGGCAGAAGGAGCAACAGGGAAAGCTAGTGCTGTGTCTCTTCAGCACACAAGCAGCTTTGCAACGGGGTCACCATCATTGCAGTCTCTCCTCGGCTTCATACCTAAAAGTCCATTTGAATCCAAATTCTCAGGTGGTCTCAGCTGCCCAGTAGCACAGTGAGTACAGCACGAACGTTTGGCCTCTGCTCCCACAGCAGAAGAGCCAGGATTGAAAGCTGGTGCTGGACCTGTTCAGCACACCATCACTTTTACATTGGTGCATTCATCGTTGCTTTCACTGCTCACTTTCATACAAGAAAAGCATTTGAATGGAATCAGTCCAGAGGCTGCTCTCTGCTGCGCAGCAACACAGTCAGCACAGAATGAACAGTGGCATCTGCTCACACGGCAGAAGGAGCAACAGGGAAAGCTAGTGCTGTGTCTCTTCAGCACACAAGCAGCTTTGCAACGGGGTCACCATCATTGCAGTCTCTCCTCGGTTTCCTACCTAAAAGTACATTTGAATCCAAATACTCAGGTGGTGTCGCTCAGCTGCCCAGCAGCACAGTGAGTACAGCACGAACGTTTGGCCTCTGCTCCCACAGCAGAAGAGCCAGGATTGAAAGCTGGTGCTGGACCTGTTCAGCACACAATCCCCTTTACATTGGTGCCTCCATCGTTGCTTTCACTGCTAACACTCATACAGGAAAAGCATTTGAATAGAATCAGTCCAGAGCCTGCTCCCTGCTGGCAGCAACACAGCACAGAATGAACAGTGGCATCTGCTCACACGGCAGAAGGAGCAGCAGGGAAAGCTAGTGCTGTGTCTCTTCAGCACACAAGCAGCTTTGCAACGGGGTCACCATCATTGCAGTCTCTCCTCGGTTTCCTACCTAAAAGTCCATTTGAATCCAAATTCTCAGGTGGTGTCTCTCAGCTGCCCAGCAGCACAGTTAGTACAGCACGAACGTTTGGCCTCTGCTCCCACAGCAGAAGAGCCAGGATTGAAAGCTGGTGCTGGACCTGTTCAGCACACAATCCCCTTTACATTGGTGCCTCCATCGTTGCCTTCACTGCTCACTTTCATACAGGAAAAGCATTTGAATGGAATCAGTCCAGAGCCTGCTCTCTGCTGCGCAGGAACACAGTCAGCACAGAATGAACAGTGGCATCTGCTCACACGGCAGAAGGACCAGCAGGGAAAGCTAGTGCTCTGCTTCTTCAGCACACAAGCAGCTTTGCAACGGGGTCACCATCATTGCAGTCTCTCCTCGGTTTCATACCTAAAAGTCCATTTGAATCCAAATTCTCAGGTGGTCTCAGCTGCCCAGTAGCACAGTGAGTACAGCACGAACGTTTGGCCTCTGCTCCCACAGCAGAAGAGCCAGGATTGAAAGCTGGTGCTGGACCTGTTCAGCACACAATCACTTTTACATTGGTGCATTCATTGTTGCTTTCACTGCTCACTTTCATACAAGAAAAGCATTTGAATGGAATCAGTCCAGAGCCTGCTCTCTGCTGCGCAGGAACACAGTCAGCACAGAATGAACAGTGGCATCTGCTCACACGGCAGAAGGACCAGCAGGGAAAGCTAGTGCTCTGCTTCTTCAGCACACAAGCAGCTTTGCAACGGGGTCACCATCATTGCAGTCTCTCCTCGGCTTCATACCTAAAAGTCCATTTGAATCCGAATTCCAGGTGGTGTCGCTCAGCTGCCCAGCAGCACAGTGAGTACAGCACGAACGTTTGGCCTCTGCTCCCACAGCAGAAGAGCCAGGATTGAAAGCTGGTGCTGGACCTGTTCAGCACACAATCCCCTTTACATTGGTGCCTCCATCGTTGCTTTCACTGCTCACTTTCATACAGGAAAAGCATTTGAATGGAATCAGTCCAGAGCCTGCTCCCTGCTGGCAGCAACACAGCACAGAATGAACAGTGGCATCTGCTCACACGGCAGAAGGAGCAGCAGGGAAAGCTAGTGCTCTGCTTCTTCAGCACACAAGCAGCTTTGCAACGGGGTCACCATCATTGCAGTCTCTCCTCGGCTTCATACCTAAAAGTCCATTTGAATCGGAATTCTCAGGAGGTGTCTCTCAGCTGCCCAGCAGCACAGTGAGTACAGCACGAACGTTTGGCCTCTGCTCCCACAGCAGAAGAGCCAGGATTGAAAGCTGGTGCTGGACCTGTTCAGCACACAATCCCCTTTACATTGGTGCCTCCATCGTTGCTTTCACTGCTCACTTTCATACAGGAAAAGCATTTGAATGGAATCAGTCCAGAGCCTGCTCTCTGCTGCGCAGGAACACAGTCAGCACAGAATGAACAGTGGCATCTGCTCACACGGCAGAAGGACCAGCAGGGAAAGCTAGTGCTCTGCTTCTTCAGCACACAAGCAGCTTTGCAACGGGGTCACCATCATTGCAGTCTCTCCTCGGCTTCATACCTAAAAGTCCATTTGAATCCGAATTCTCAGGTGGTGTCGCTCAGCTGCCCAGCAGCACAGTGAGTACAGCACGAACGTTTGGCCTCTGCTCCCACAGCAGAAGAGCCAGTATTGAAAGCTGGTGCTGGACCTGTTCAGCACACAATCCCCTTTACATTGGTGCCTCCATCGTTGCTTTCACTGCTCACATTCATACAGGAAAAGCATTTGAATGGAATCAGTCCAGAGCCTGCTCTCTGCTGCGCAGCAACACAGTCAGCACAGAATGAACAGTGGCATCTGCTCACACGGCAGAAGGAGCAACAGGGAAAGCTAGTGCTGTGTCTCTTCAGCACACAAGCAGCTTTGCAACGGGGTCACCATCATTGCAGTCTCTCCTCGGCTTCATACCTAAAAGTCCATTTGAATCCAAATTCTCAGGTGGTCTCAGCTGCCCAGTAGCACAGTGAGTACAGCACGAACGTTTGGCCTCTGCTCCCACAGCAGAAGAGCCAGGATTGAAAGCTGGTGCTGGACCTGTTCAGCACACCATCACTTTTACATTGGTGCATTCATTGTTGCTTTCACTGCTCACTTTCATACAAGAAAAGCATTTGAATGGAATCAGTCCAGAGGCTGCTCTCTGCTGCGCAGCAACACAGTCAGCACAGAATGAACAGTGGCATCTGCTCACACGGCAGAAGGAGCAACAGGGAAAGCTAGTGCTGTGTCTCTTCAGCACACAAGCAGCTTTGCAACGGGGTCACCATCATTGCAGTCTCTCCTCGGTTTCCTACCTAAAAGTACATTTGAATCCAAATACTCAGGTGGTGTCGCTCAGCTGCCCAGCAGCACAGTGAGTACAGCACGAACGTTTGGCCTCTGCTCCCACAGCAGAAGAGCCAGGATTGAAAGCTGGTGCTGGACCTGTTCAGCACACAATCCCCTTTACATTGGTGCATCCATCGTTGCTTTCACTGCTCACTTTCATACAGGAAAAGCATTTGAATAGAATCAGTCCAGAGCCTGCTCTCTGCTGCGCAGCAACACAGTCAGCACAGAATGAACAGTGGCATCTGCTCACACGGCAGAAGGAGCAACAGGGAAAGCTAGTGCTGTGTCTCTTCAGCACACAAGCAGCTTTGCAACGGGGTCACCATCATTGCAGTCTCTCCTCGGTTTCCTACCTAAAAGTACATTTGAATCCAAATACTCAGGTGGTGTCGCTCAGCTGCCCAGCAGCACAGTGAGTACAGCACGAACGTTTGGCCTCTGCTCCCACAGCAGAAGAGCCAGGATTGAAAGCTGGTGCTGGACCTGTTCAGCACACAATCCCCTTTACATTGGTGCCTCCATCGTTGCTTTCACTGCTAACACTCATACAGGAAAAGCATTTGAATAGAATCAGTCCAGAGCCTGCTCCCTGCTGGCAGCAACACAGCACAGAATGAACAGTGGCATCTGCTCACACGGCAGAAGGAGCAGCAGGGAAAGCTAGTGCTGTGTCTCTTCAGCACACAAGCAGCTTTGCAACGGGGTCACCATCATTGCAGTCTCTCCTCGGTTTCCTACCTAAAAGTCCATTTGAATCCAAATTCTCAGGTGGTGTCTCTCAGCTGCCCAGCAGCACAGTTAGTACAGCACGAACGTTTGGCCTCTGCTCCCACAGCAGAAGAGCCAGGATTGAAAGCTGGTGCTGGACCTGTTCAGCACACAATCCCCTTTACATTGGTGCCTCCATCGTTGCCTTCACTGCTCACTTTCATACAGGAAAAGCATTTGAATGGAATCAGTCCAGAGCCTGCTCTCTGCTGCGCAGGAACACAGTCAGCACAGAATGAACAGTGGCATCTGCTCACACGGCAGAAGGACCAGCAGGGAAAGCTAGTGCTCTGCTTCTTCAGCACACAAGCAGCTTTGCAACGGGGTCACCATCATTGCAGTCTCTCCTCGGTTTCATACCTAAAAGTCCATTTGAATCCAAATTCTCAGGTGGTCTCAGCTGCCCAGTAGCACAGTGAGTACAGCACGAACGTTTGGCCTCTGCTCCCACAGCAGAAGAGCCAGGATTGAAAGCTGGTGCTGGACCTGTTCAGCACACAATCACTTTTACATTGGTGCATTCATTGTTGCTTTCACTGCTCACTTTCATACAAGAAAAGCATTTGAATGGAATCAGTCCAGAGCCTGCTCTCTGCTGCGCAGGAACACAGTCAGCACAGAATGAACAGTGGCATCTGCTCACACGGCAGAAGGACCAGCAGGGAAAGCTAGTGCTCTGCTTCTTCAGCACACAAGCAGCTTTGCAACGGGGTCACCATCATTGCAGTCTCTCCTCGGCTTCATACCTAAAAGTCCATTTGAATCCGAATTCCAGGTGGTGTCGCTCAGCTGCCCAGCAGCACAGTGAGTACAGCACGAACGTTTGGCCTCTGCTCCCACAGCAGAAGAGCCAGGATTGAAAGCTGGTGCTGGACCTGTTCAGCACACAATCCCCTTTACATTGGTGCCTCCATCGTTGCTTTCACTGCTCACTTTCATACAGGAAAAGCATTTGAATGGAATCAGTCCAGAGCCTGCTCCCTGCTGGCAGCAACACAGCACAGAATGAACAGTGGCATCTGCTCACACGGCAGAAGGAGCAGCAGGGAAAGCTAGTGCTCTGCTTCTTCAGCACACAAGCAGCTTTGCAACGGGGTCACCATCATTGCAGTCTCTCCTCGGCTTCATACCTAAAAGTCCATTTGAATCGGAATTCTCAGGAGGTGTCTCTCAGCTGCCCAGCAGCACAGTGAGTACAGCACGAACGTTTGGCCTCTGCTCCCACAGCAGAAGAGCCAGGATTGAAAGCTGGTGCTGGACCTGTTCAGCACACAATCCCCTTTACATTGGTGCCTCCATCGTTGCTTTCACTGCTCACTTTCATACAGGAAAAGCATTTGAATGGAATCAGTCCAGAGCCTGCTCTCTGCTGCGCAGGAACACAGTCAGCACAGAATGAACAGTGGCATCTGCTCACACGGCAGAAGGACCAGCAGGGAAAGCTAGTGCTCTGCTTCTTCAGCACACAAGCAGCTTTGCAACGGGGTCACCATCATTGCAGTCTCTCCTCGGCTTCATACCTAAAAGTCCATTTGAATCCGAATTCTCAGGTGGTGTCGCTCAGCTGCCCAGCAGCACAGTGAGTACAGCACGAACGTTTGGCCTCTGCTCCCACAGCAGAAGAGCCAGTATTGAAAGCTGGTGCTGGACCTGTTCAGCACACAATCCCCTTTACATTGGTGCCTCCATCGTTGCTTTCACTGCTCACATTCATACAGGAAAAGCATTTGAATGGAATCAGTCCAGAGCCTGCTCTCTGCTGCGCAGCAACACAGTCAGCACAGAATGAACAGTGGCATCTGCTCACACGGCAGAAGGAGCAACAGGGAAAGCTAGTGCTGTGTCTCTTCAGCACACAAGCAGCTTTGCAACGGGGTCACCATCATTGCAGTCTCTCCTCGGCTTCATACCTAAAAGTCCATTTGAATCCAAATTCTCAGGTGGTCTCAGCTGCCCAGTAGCACAGTGAGTACAGCACGAACGTTTGGCCTCTGCTCCCACAGCAGAAGAGCCAGGATTGAAAGCTGGTGCTGGACCTGTTCAGCACACCATCACTTTTACATTGGTGCATTCATTGTTGCTTTCACTGCTCACTTTCATACAAGAAAAGCATTTGAATGGAATCAGTCCAGAGGCTGCTCTCTGCTGCGCAGCAACACAGTCAGCACAGAATGAACAGTGGCATCTGCTCACACGGCAGAAGGAGCAACAGGGAAAGCTAGTGCTGTGTCTCTTCAGCACACAAGCAGCTTTGCAACGGGGTCACCATCATTGCAGTCTCTCCTCGGTTTCCTACCTAAAAGTACATTTGAATCCAAATACTCAGGTGGTGTCGCTCAGCTGCCCAGCAGCACAGTGAGTACAGCACGAACGTTTGGCCTCTGCTCCCACAGCAGAAGAGCCAGGATTGAAAGCTGGTGCTGGACCTGTTCAGCACACAATCCCCTTTACATTGGTGCATCCATCGTTGCTTTCACTGCTCACTTTCATACAGGAAAAGCATTTGAATAGAATCAGTCCAGAGCCTGCTCTCTGCTGCGCAGCAACACAGTCAGCACAGAATGAACAGTGGCATCTGCTCACACGGCAGAAGGACCAGCAGGGAAAGCTAGTGCTCTGCTTCTTCAGCACACAAGCAGCTTTGCAAAGGGGTCACCATCATTGCAGTCTCTCCTCGGCTTCATACCTAAAAGTCCATTTGAATCCGAATTCTCAGGTGGTGTTTCTCAGCTGCCCAGCAGCACAGTGAGTACAGCACGAACGTTTGGCCTCTGCTCCCACAGCAGAAGAGCCAGGATTGAAAGCTGGTGCTGGACCTGTTCAGCACACAATCCCCTTTACATTGGTGCCTCCATCGTTGCTTTCACTGCTAACACTCATACAGGAAAAGCATTTGAATAGAATCAGTCCAGAGCCTGCTCCCTGCTGGCAGCAACACAGCACAGAATGAACAGTGGCATCTGCTCACACGGCAGAAGGAGCAGCAGGGAAAGCTAGTGCTGTGTCTCTTCAGCACACAAGCAGCTTTGCAACGGGGTCACCATCATTGCAGTCTCTCCTCGGTTTCCTACCTAAAAGTCCATTTGAATCCAAATTCTCAGGTGGTGTCTCTCAGCTGCCCAGCAGCACAGTTAGTACAGCACAAACGTTTGGCCTCTGCTCCCACAGCAGAAGAGCCAGGATTGAAAGCTGGTGCTGGACCTGTTCAGCACACAATCCCCTTTACATTGGTGCCTCCATCGTTGCCTTCACTGCTCACTTTCATACAGGAAAAGCATTTGAATGGAATCAGTCCAGAGCCTGCTCTCTGCTGCGCAGGAACACAGTCAGCACAGAATGAACAGTGGCATCTGCTCACACGGCAGAAGGACCAGCAGGGAAAGCTAGTGCTCTGCTTCTTCAGCACACAAGCAGCTTTGCAACGGGGTCACCATCATTGCAGTCTCTCCTCGGCTTCATACCTAAAAGTCCATTTGAATCCGAATTCCAGGTGGTGTCGCTCAGCTGCCCAGCAGCACAGTGAGTACAGCACGAACGTTTGGCCTCTGCTCCCACAGCAGAAGAGCCAGGATTGAAAGCTGGTGCTGGACCTGTTCAGCACACAATCCCCTTTACATTGGTGCCTCCATCGTTGCTTTCACTGCTCACTTTCATACAGGAAAAGCATTTGAATGGAATCAGTCCAGAGCCTGCTCTCTGCTGCGCAGGAACACAGTCAGCACAGAATGAACAGTGGCATCTGCTCACACGGCAGAAGGACCAGCAGGGAAAGCTAGTGCTCTGCTTCTTCAGCACACAAGCAGCTTTGCAACGGGGTCACCATCATTGCAGTCTCACCTCGGTTTCATACCTAAAAGTACATTTGAATCCAAATACTCAGGTGGTGTCGCTCAGCTGCCCAGCAGCACAGTGAGTACAGCACGAACGTTTGGCCTCTGCTCCCACAGCAGAAGAGCCAGGATTGAAAGCTGGTGCTGGACCTGTTCAGCACACAATCCCCTTTACATTGGTGCCTCCATCGTTGCTTTCACTGCTAACACTCATACAGGAAAAGCATTTGAATAGAATCAGTCCAGAGCCTGCTCCCTGCTGGCAGCAACACAGCACAGAATGAACAGTGGCATCTGCTCACACGGCAGAAGGACCAGCAGGGAAAGCTAGTGCTCTGCTTCTTCAGCACACAAGCAGCTTTGCAACGGGGTCACCATCATTGCAGTCTCTCCTCGGCTTCATACCTAAAAGTCCATTTGAATCGGAATTCTCAGGAGGTGTCTCTCAGCTGCCCAGGAGCACAGTGAGTACAGCACGAACGTTTGGCCTCTGCTCCCACAGCAGAAGAGCCAGGATTGAAAGCTGGTGCTGGACCTGTTCAGCACACAATCCCCTTTACATTGGTGCCTCCATCGTTGCTTTCACTGCTCACTTTCATACAGGAAAAGCATTTGAATGGAATCAGTCCAGAGCCTGCTCTCTGCTGCGCAGGAACACAGTCAGCACAGAATGAACAGTGGCATCTGCTCACACGGCAGAAGGACCAGCAGGGAAAGCTAGTGCTCTGCTTCTTCAGCACACAAGCAGCTTTGCAACGGGGTCACCATCATTGCAGTCTCTCCTCGGTTTCATACCTAAAAGTCCATTTGAATCCGAATTCTCAGGTGGTGTCGCTCAGCTGCCCAGCAGCACAGTGAGTACAGCACGAACGTTTGGCCTCTGCTCCCACAGCAGAAGAGCCAGTATTGAAAGCTGGTGCTGGACCTGTTCAGCACACAATCCCCTTTACATTGGTGCCTCCATCGTTGCTTTCACTGCTCACATTCATACAGGAAAAGCATTTGAATGGAATCAGTCCAGAGCCTGCTCTCTGCTGCGCAGCAACACAGTCAGCACAGAATGAACAGTGGCATCTGCTCACACGGCAGAAGGAGCAACAGGGAAAGCTAGTGCTGTGTCTCTTCAGCACACAAGCAGCTTTGCAACGGGGTCACCATCATTGCAGTCTCTCCTCGGCTTCATACCTAAAAGTCCATTTGAATCCAAATTCTCAGGTGGTCTCAGCTGCCCAGTAGCACAGTGAGTACAGCACGAACGTTTGGCCTCTGCTCCCACAGCAGAAGAGCCAGGATTGAAAGCTGGTGCTGGACCTGTTCAGCACACCATCACTTTTACATTGGTGCATTCATCGTTGCTTTCACTGCTCACTTTCATACAAGAAAAGCATTTGAATGGAATCAGTCCAGAGGCTGCTCTCTGCTGCGCAGCAACACAGTCAGCACAGAATGAACAGTGGCATCTGCTCACACGGCAGAAGGAGCAACAGGGAAAGCTAGTGCTGTGTCTCTTCAGCACACAAGCAGCTTTGCAACGGGGTCACCATCATTGCAGTCTCTCCTCGGTTTCCTACCTAAAAGTACATTTGAATCCAAATACTCAGGTGGTGTCGCTCAGCTGCCCAGCAGCACAGTGAGTACAGCACGAACGTTTGGCCTCTGCTCCCACAGCAGAAGAGCCAGGATTGAAAGCTGGTGCTGGACCTGTTCAGCACACAATCCCCTTTACATTGGTGCCTCCATCGTTGCTTTCACTGCTAACACTCATACAGGAAAAGCATTTGAATAGAATCAGTCCAGAGCCTGCTCCCTGCTGGCAGCAACACAGCACAGAATGAACAGTGGCATCTGCTCACACGGCAGAAGGAGCAGCAGGGAAAGCTAGTGCTGTGTCTCTTCAGCACACAAGCAGCTTTGCAACGGGGTCACCATCATTGCAGTCTCTCCTCGGTTTCCTACCTAAAAGTCCATTTGAATCCAAATTCTCAGGTGGTGTCTCTCAGCTGCCCAGCAGCACAGTTAGTACAGCACGAACGTTTGGCCTCTGCTCCCACAGCAGAAGAGCCAGGATTGAAAGCTGGTGCTGGACCTGTTCAGCACACAATCCCCTTTACATTGGTGCCTCCATCGTTGCCTTCACTGCTCACTTTCATACAGGAAAAGCATTTGAATGGAATCAGTCCAGAGCCTGCTCTCTGCTGCGCAGGAACACAGTCAGCACAGAATGAACAGTGGCATCTGCTCACACGGCAGAAGGACCAGCAGGGAAAGCTAGTGCTCTGCTTCTTCAGCACACAAGCAGCTTTGCAACGGGGTCACCATCATTGCAGTCTCTCCTCGGTTTCATACCTAAAAGTCCATTTGAATCCAAATTCTCAGGTGGTCTCAGCTGCCCAGTAGCACAGTGAGTACAGCACGAACGTTTGGCCTCTGCTCCCACAGCAGAAGAGCAAGGATTGAAAGCTGGTGCTGGACATGTTCAGCACACAATCCCCTTTACATTGGTGCATCCATCGTTGCTTTCACTGCTCACTTTCATACAGGAAAAGCATTTGAATAGAATCAGTCCAGAGCCTGCTCTCTGCTGCGCAGCAACACAGTCAGCACAGAATGAACAGTGGCATCTGCTCACACGGCAGAAGGAGCAACAGGGAAAGCTAGTGCTGTGTCTCTTCAGCACACAAGCAGCTTTGCAACGGGGTCACCATCATTGCAATCTCTCCTCGGTTTCATACCTAAAAGTCCATTTGAATCCAAATTCTCAGGTGGTGTCTCTCAGCTGCCCAGCAGCACAGTTAGTACAGCACGAACGTTTGGCCTCTGCTCCCACAGCAGAAGAGCCAGGATTGAAAGCTGGTGCTGGACCTGTTCAGCACACAATCACTTTTACATTGGTGCATTCATTGTTGCTTTCACTGCTCACTTTCATACAAGAAAAGCATTTGAATGGAATCAGTCCAGAGCCTGCTCTCTGCTGCGCAGGAACACAGTCAGCACAGAATGAACAGTGGCATCTGCTCACACGGCAGAAGGACCAGCAGGGAAAGCTAGTGCTCTGCTTCTTCAGCACACAAGCAGCTTTGCAACGGGGTCACCATCATTGCAGTCTCTCCTCGGCTTCATACCTAAAAGTCCATTTGAATCCGAATTCCAGGTGGTGTCGCTCAGCTGCCCAGCAGCACAGTGAGTACAGCACGAACGTTTGGCCTCTGCTCCCACAGCAGAAGAGCCAGGATTGAAAGCTGGTGCTGGACCTGTTCAGCACACAATCCCCTTTACATTGGTGCCTCCATCGTTGCTTTCACTGCTCACTTTCATACAGGAAAAGCATTTGAATGGAATCAGTCCAGAGCCTGCTCTCTGCTGCGCAGGAACACAGTCAGCACAGAATGAACAGTGGCATCTGCTCACACGGCAGAAGGACCAGCAGGGAAAGCTAGTGCTGTGTCTCTTCAGCACACAAGCAGCTTTGCAACGGGGTCACCATCATTGCAGTCTCACCTCGGTTTCATACCTAAAAGTACATTTGAATCCAAATACTCAGGTGGTGTCGCTCAGCTGCCCAGCAGCACAGTGAGTACAGCACGAACGTTTGGCCTCTGCTCCCACAGCAGAAGAGCCAGGATTGAAAGCTGGTGCTGGACCTGTTCAGCACACAATCCCCTTTACATTGGTGCCTCCAACGTTGCTTTCACTGCTAACACTCATACAGGAAAAGCATTTGAATAGAATCAGTCCAGAGCCTGCTCCCTGCTGGCAGCAACACAGCACAGAATGAACAGTGGCATCTGCTCACACGGCAGAAGGACCAGCAGGGAAAGCTAGTGCTCTGCTTCTTCAGCACACAAGCAGCTTTGCAACGGGGTCACCATCATTGCAGTCTCTCCTCGGCTTCATACCTAAAAGTCCATTTGAATCGGAATTCTCAGGAGGTGTCTCTCAGCTGCCCAGCAGCACAGTGAGTACAGCACGAACGTTTGGCCTCTGCTCCCACAGCAGAAGAGCCAGGATTGAAAGCTGGTGCTGGACCTGTTCAGCACACAATCCCCTTTACATTGGTGCCTCCATCGTTGCTTTCACTGCTCACTTTCATACAGGAAAAGCATTTGAATGGAATCAGTCCAGAGCCTGCTCTCTGCTGCGCAGCAACACAGTCAGCACAGAATGAACAGTGGCATCTGCTCACACGGCAGAAGGAGCAACAGGGAAAGCTAGTGCTGTGTCTCTTCAGCACACAAGCAGCTTTGCAACGGGGTCACCATCATTGCAGTCTCTCCTCGGCTTCATACCTAAAAGTCCATTTGAATCCAAATTCTCAGGTGGTCTCAGCTGCCCAGTAGCACAGTGAGTACAGCACGAACGTTTGGCCTCTGCTCCCACAGCAGAAGAGCCAGGATTGAAAGCTGGTGCTGGACCTGTTCAGCACACCATCACTTTTACATTGGTGCATTCATTGTTGCTTTCACTGCTCACTTTCATACAAGAAAAGCATTTGAATGGAATCAGTCCAGAGGCTGCTCTCTGCTGCGCAGCAACACAGTCAGCACAGAATGAACAGTGGCATCTGCTCACACGGCAGAAGGAGCAGCAGGGAAAGCTAGTGCTGTGTCTCTTCAGCACACAAGCAGCTTTGCAACGGGGTCACCATCATTGCAGTCTCTCCTCGGTTTCCTACCTAAAAGTACATTTGAATCCAAATACTCAGGTGGTGTCGCTCAGCTGCCCAGCAGCACAGTGAGTACAGCACGAACGTTTGGCCTCTGCTCCCACAGCAGAAGAGCCAGGATTGAAAGCTGGTGCTGGACCTGTTCAGCACACAATCCCCTTTACATTGGTGCCTCCATCGTTGCTTTCACTGCTAACACTCATACAGGAAAAGCATTTGAATAGAATCAGTCCAGAGCCTGCTCCCTGCTGGCAGCAACACAGCACAGAATGAAAAGCGGCATCTGCTCACACGGCAGAAGGACCAGCAGGGAAAGCTAGTGCTCTGCTTCTTCAGCACACAAGCAGCTTTGCAACGGGGTCACCATCATTGCAGTCTCTCCTCGGCTTCATACCTAAAAGTCCATTTAAATCCGAATTCTCAGGTGGTGTCTCTCAGCTGCCCAGCAGCACAGTGAGTACAGCACGAACGTTTGGCCTCTGCTCCCACAGCAGAAGAGCCAGGATTGAAAGCTGGTGCTGGACCTGTTCAGCACACAATCCCCTTTACATTGGTGCCTCCATCGTTGCTTTCACTGCTCACTTTCATACAGGAAAAGCATTTGAATGGAATCAGTCCAGAGCCTGCTCTCTGCTGCGCAGCAACACAGTCAGCACAGAATGAACAGTGGCATCTGCTCACACGGCAGAAGGACCAGCAGGGAAAGCTAGTGCTCTGCTTCTTCAGCACACAAGCAGCTTTGCAACGGGGTCACCATCATTGCAGTCTCTCCTCGGTTTCATACCTAAAAGTCCATTTGAATCCAAATTCTCAGGTGGTCTCAGCTGCCCAGTAGCACAGTGAGTACAGCACGAACGTTTGGCCTCTGCTCCCACAGCAGAAGAGCAAGGATTGAAAGCTGGTCCTGGACCTGTTCAGCACACAATCCCCTTTACATTGGTGCATCCATCGTTGCTTTCACTGCTCACTTTCATACAGGAAAAGCATTTGAATAGAATCAGTCCAGAGCCTGCTCTCTGCTGCGCAGCAACACAGCACAGAATGAACAGTGGCATCTGCTCACACGGCAGAAGGACCAGCAGGGAAAGCTAGTGCTCTGCTTCTTCAGCACACAAGCAGCTTTGCAAAGGGGTCACCATCATTGCAGTCTCTCCTCGGCTTCATACCTAAAAGTCCATTTGAATCCGAATTCTCAGGTGGTGTTTCTCAGCTGCCCAGCAGCACAGTGAGTACAGCACGAACGTTTGGCCTCTGCTCCCACAGCAGAAGAGCCAGGATTGAAAGCTGGTGCTGGACCTGTTCAGCACACAATCCCCTTTACATTGGTGCCTCCATCGTTGCTTTCACTGCTCACTTTCATACAGGAAAAGCATTTGAATGGAATCAGTCCAGAGCCTGCTCTCTGCTGCGCAGGAACACAGTCAGCACAGAATGAACAGTGGCATCTGCTCACACGGCAGAAGGACCAGCAGGGAAAGCTAGTGCTCTGCTTCTTCAGCACACAAGCAGCTTTGCAACGGGGTCACCATCATTGCAGTCTCACCTCGGTTTCATACCTAAAAGTACATTTGAATCCAAATACTCAGGTGGTGTCGCTCAGCTGCCCAGCAGCACAGTGAGTACAGCACGAACGTTTGGCCTCTGCTCCCACAGCAGAAGAGCCAGGATTGAAAGCTGGTGCTGGACCTGTTCAGCACACAATCCCCTTTACATTGGTGCCTCCATCGTTGCTTTCACTGCTAACACTCATACAGGAAAAGCATTTGAATAGAATCAGTCCAGAGCCTGCTCCCTGCTGGCAGCAACACAGCACAGAATGAACAGTGGCATCTGCTCACACGGCAGAAGGACCAGCAGGGAAAGCTAGTGCTCTGCTTCTTCAGCACACAAGCAGCTTTGCAACGGGGTCACCATCATTGCAGTCTCTCCTCGGCTTCATACCTAAAAGTCCATTTGAATCGGAATTCTCAGGAGGTGTCTCTCAGCTGCCCAGCAGCACAGTGAGTACAGCACGAACGTTTGGCCTCTGCTCCCACAGCAGAAGAGCCAGGATTGAAAGCTGGTGCTGGACCTGTTCAGCACACAATCCCCTTTACATTGGTGCCTCCATCGTTGCTTTCACTGCTCACTTTCATACAGGAAAAGCATTTGAATGGAATCAGTCCAGAGCCTGCTCTCTGCTGCGCAGGAACACAGTCAGCACAGAATGAACAGTGGCATCTGCTCACACGGCAGAAGGACCAGCAGGGAAAGCTAGTGCTCTGCTTCTTCAGCACACAAGCAGCTTTGCAACGGGGTCACCATCATTGCAGTCTCTCCTCGGTTTCATACCTAAAAGTCCATTTGAATCCGAATTCTCAGGTGGTGTCGCTCAGCTGCCCAGCAGCACAGTGAGTACAGCACGAACGTTTGGCCTCTGCTCCCACAGCAGAAGAGCCAGTATTGAAAGCTGGTGCTGGACCTGTTCAGCACACAATCCCCTTTACATTGGTGCCTCCATCGTTGCTTTCACTGCTCACATTCATACAGGAAAAGCATTTGAATGGAATCAGTCCAGAGCCTGCTCTCTGCTGCGCAGCAACACAGTCAGCACAGAATGAACAGTGGCATCTGCTCACACGGCAGAAGGAGCAACAGGGAAAGCTAGTGCTGTGTCTCTTCAGCACACAAGCAGCTTTGCAACGGGGTCACCATCATTGCAGTCTCTCCTCGGCTTCATACCTAAAAGTCCATTTGAATCCAAATTCTCAGGTGGTCTCAGCTGCCCAGTAGCACAGTGAGTACAGCACGAACGTTTGGCCTCTGCTCCCACAGCAGAAGAGCCAGGATTGAAAGCTGGTGCTGGACCTGTTCAGCACACCATCACTTTTACATTGGTGCATTCATCGTTGCTTTCACTGCTCACTTTCATACAAGAAAAGCATTTGAATGGAATCAGTCCAGAGGCTGCTCTCTGCTGCGCAGCAACACAGTCAGCACAGAATGAACAGTGGCATCTGCTCACACGGCAGAAGGAGCAACAGGGAAAGCTAGTGCTGTGTCTCTTCAGCACACAAGCAGCTTTGCAACGGGGTCACCATCATTGCAGTCTCTCCTCGGTTTCCTACCTAAAAGTACATTTGAATCCAAATACTCAGGTGGTGTCGCTCAGCTGCCAAGCAGCACAGTGAGTACAGCACGAACGTTTGGCCTCTGCTCCCACAGCAGAAGAGCCAGGATTGAAAGCTGGTGCTGGACCTGTTCAGCACACAATCCCCTTTACATTGGTGCCTCCATCGTTGCTTTCACTGCTAACACTCATACAGGAAAAGCATTTGAATAGAATCAGTCCAGAGCCTGCTCCCTGCTGGCAGCAACACAGCACAGAATGAACAGTGGCATCTGCTCACACGGCAGAAGGAGCAACAGGGAAAGCTAGTGCTGTGTCTCTTCAGCACACAAGCAGCTTTGCAACGGGGTCACCATCATTGCAGTCTCTCCTCGGTTTCCTACCTAAAAGTCCATTTGAATCCAAATTCTCAGGTGGTGTCTCTCAGCTGCCCAGCAGCACAGTTAGTACAGCACGAACGTTTGGCCTCTGCTCCCACAGCAGAAGAGCCAGGATTGAAAGCTGGTGCTGGACCTGTTCAGCACACAATCCCCTTTACATTGGTGCCTCCATCGTTGCCTTCACTGCTCACTTTCATACAGGAAAAGCATTTGAATGGAATCAGTCCAGAGCCTGCTCTCTGCTGCGCAGGAACACAGTCAGCACAGAATGAACAGTGGCATCTGCTCACACGGCAGAAGGACCAGCAGGGAAAGCTAGTGCTCTGCTTCTTCAGCACACAAGCAGCTTTGCAACGGGGTCACCATCATTGCAGTCTCTCCTCGGTTTCATACCTAAAAGTCCATTTGAATCCAAATTCTCAGGTGGTCTCAGCTGCCCAGTAGCACAGTGAGTACAGCACGAACGTTTGGCCTCTGCTCCCACAGCAGAAGAGCAAGGATTGAAAGCTGGTGCTGGACCTGTTCAGCACACAATCCCCTTTACATTGGTGCATCCATCGTTGCTTTCACTGCTCACTTTCATACAGGAAAAGCATTTGAATAGAATCAGTCCAGAGCCTGCTCTCTGCTGCGCAGCAACACAGTCAGCACAGAATGAACAGTGGCATCTGCTCACACGGCAGAAGGAGCAACAGGGAAAGCTAGTGCTGTGTCTCTTCAGCACACAAGCAGCTTTGCAACGGGGTCACCATCATTGCAATCTCTCCTCGGTTTCATACCTAAAAGTCCATTTGAATCCAAATTCTCAGGTGGTGTCTCTCAGCTGCCCAGCAGCACAGTTAGTACAGCACGAACGTTTGGCCTCTGCTCCCACAGCAGAAGAGCCAGGATTGAAAGCTGGTGCTGGACCTGTTCAGCACACAATCACTTTTACATTGGTGCATTCATTGTTGCTTTCACTGCTCACTTTCATACAAGAAAAGCATTTGAATGGAATCAGTCCAGAGCCTGCTCTCTGCTGCGCAGGAACACAGTCAGCACAGAATGAACAGTGGCATCTGCTCACACGGCAGAAGGACCAGCAGGGAAAGCTAGTGCTCTGCTTCTTCAGCACACAAGCAGCTTTGCAACGGGGTCACCATCATTGCAGTCTCTCCTCGGCTTCATACCTAAAAGTCCATTTGAATCCGAATTCCAGGTGGTGTCGCTCAGCTGCCCAGCAGCACAGTGAGTACAGCACGAACGTTTGGCCTCTGCTCCCACAGCAGAAGAGCCAGGATTGAAAGCTGGTGCTGGACCTGTTCAGCACACAATCCCCTTTACATTGGTGCCTCCATCGTTGCTTTCACTGCTCACTTTCATACAGGAAAAGCATTTGAATGGAATCAGTCCAGAGCCTGCTCTCTGCTGCGCAGGAACACAGTCAGCACAGAATGAACAGTGGCATCTGCTCACACGGCAGAAGGACCAGCAGGGAAAGCTAGTGCTGTGTCTCTTCAGCACACAAGCAGCTTTGCAACGGGGTCACCATCATTGCAGTCTCACCTCGGTTTCATACCTAAAAGTACATTTGAATCCAAATACTCAGGTGGTGTCGCTCAGCTGCCCAGCAGCACAGTGAGTACAGCACGAACGTTTGGCCTCTGCTCCCACAGCAGAAGAGCCAGGATTGAAAGCTGGTGCTGGACCTGTTCAGCACACAATCCCCTTTACATTGGTGCCTCCAACGTTGCTTTCACTGCTAACACTCATACAGGAAAAGCATTTGAATAGAATCAGTCCAGAGCCTGCTCCCTGCTGGCAGCAACACAGCACAGAATGAACAGTGGCATCTGCTCACACGGCAGAAGGACCAGCAGGGAAAGCTAGTGCTCTGCTTCTTCAGCACACAAGCAGCTTTGCAACGGGGTCACCATCATTGCAGTCTCTCCTCGGCTTCATACCTAAAAGTCCATTTGAATCGGAATTCTCAGGAGGTGTCTCTCAGCTGCCCAGTAGCACAGTGAGTACAGCACGAACGTTTGGCCTCTGCTCCCACAGCAGAAGAGCCAGGATTGAAAGCTGGTGCTGGACCTGTTCAGCACACAATCCCCTTTACATTGGTGCCTCCATCGTTGCTTTCACTGCTCACTTTCATACAGGAAAAGCATTTGAATGGAATCAGTCCAGAGCCTGCTCTCTGCTGCGCAGCAACACAGTCAGCACAGAATGAACAGTGGCATCTGCTCACACGGCAGAAGGAGCAACAGGGAAAGCTAGTGCTGTGTCTCTTCAGCACACAAGCAGCTTTGCAACGGGGTCACCATCATTGCAGTCTCTCCTCGGCTTCATACCTAAAAGTCCATTTGAATCCAAATTCTCAGGTGGTCTCAGCTGCCCAGTAGCACAGTGAGTACAGCACGAACGTTTGGCCTCTGCTCCCACAGCAGAAGAGCCAGGATTGAAAGCTGGTGCTGGACCTGTTCAGCACACCATCACTTTTACATTGGTGCATTCATTGTTGCTTTCACTGCTCACTTTCATACAAGAAAAGCATTTGAATGGAATCAGTCCAGAGGCTGCTCTCTGCTGCGCAGCAACACAGTCAGCACAGAATGAACAGTGGCATCTGCTCACACGGCAGAAGGAGCAACAGGGAAAGCTAGTGCTCTGCTTCTTCAGCACACAAGCAGCTTTGCAACGGGGTCACCATCATTGCAGTCTCTCCTCGGTTTCATACCTAAAAGTCCATTTGAATCCAAATTCTCAGGTGGTCTCAGCTGCCCAGTAGCACAGTGAGTACAGCACGAACGTTTGGCCTCTGCTCCCACAGCAGAAGAGCAAGGATTGAAAGCTGGTCCTGGACCTGTTCAGCACACAATCCCCTTTACATTGGTGCATCCATCGTTGCTTTCACTGCTCACTTTCATACAGGAAAAGCATTTGAATAGAATCAGTCCAGAGCCTGCTCTCTGCTGCGCAGCAACACAGCACAGAATGAACAGTGGCATCTGCTCACACGGCAGAAGGACCAGCAGGGAAAGCTAGTGCTCTGCTTCTTCAGCACACAAGCAGCTTTGCAAAGGGGTCACCATCATTGCAGTCTCTCCTCGGCTTCATACCTAAAAGTCCATTTGAATCCGAATTCTCAGGTGGTGTTTCTCAGCTGCCCAGCAGCACAGTGAGTACAGCACGAACGTTTGGCCTCTGCTCCCACAGCAGAAGAGCCAGGATTGAAAGCTGGTGCTGGACCTGTTCAGCACACAATCCCCTTTACATTGGTGCCTCCATCGTTGCTTTCACTGCTCACTTTCATACAGGAAAAGCATTTGAATGGAATCAGTCCAGAGCCTGCTCTCTGCTGCGCAGGAACACAGTCAGCACAGAATGAACAGTGGCATCTGCTCACACGGCAGAAGGACCAGCAGGGAAAGCTAGTGCTCTGCTTCTTCAGCACACAAGCAGCTTTGCAACGGGGTCACCATCATTGCAGTCTCACCTCGGTTTCATACCTAAAAGTACATTTGAATCCAAATACTCAGGTGGTGTCGCTCAGCTGCCCAGCAGCACAGTGAGTACAGCACGAACGTTTGGCCTCTGCTCCCACAGCAGAAGAGCCAGGATTGAAAGCTGGTGCTGGACCTGTTCAGCACACAATCCCCTTTACATTGGTGCCTCCATCGTTGCTTTCACTGCTAACACTCATACAGGAAAAGCATTTGAATAGAATCAGTCCAGAGCCTGCTCCCTGCTGGCAGCAACACAGCACAGAATGAACAGTGGCATCTGCTCACACGGCAGAAGGAGCAACAGGGAAAGCTAGTGCTGTGTCTCTTCAGCACACAAGCAGCTTTGCAACGGGGTCACCATCATTGCAGTCTCTCCTCGGTTTCCTACCTAAAAGTCCATTTGAATCCAAATTCTCAGGTGGTGTCTCTCAGCTGCCCAGCAGCACAGTTAGTACAGCACGAACGTTTGGCCTCTGCTCCCACAGCAGAAGAGCCAGGATTGAAAGCTGGTGCTGGACCTGTTCAGCACACAATCCCCTTTACATTGGTGCCTCCATCGTTGCCTTCACTGCTCACTTTCATACAGGAAAAGCATTTGAATGGAATCAGTCCAGAGCCTGCTCTCTGCTGCGCAGGAACACAGTCAGCACAGAATGAACAGTGGCATCTGCTCACACGGCAGAAGGACCAGCAGGGAAAGCTAGTGCTCTGCTTCTTCAGCACACAAGCAGCTTTGCAACGGGGTCACCATCATTGCAGTCTCTCCTCGGTTTCATACCTAAAAGTCCATTTGAATCCAAATTCTCAGGTGGTCTCAGCTGCCCAGTAGCACAGTGAGTACAGCACGAACGTTTGGCCTCTGCTCCCACAGCAGAAGAGCAAGGATTGAAAGCTGGTGCTGGACCTGTTCAGCACACAATCCCCTTTACATTGGTGCATCCATCGTTGCTTTCACTGCTCACTTTCATACAGGAAAAGCATTTGAATAGAATCAGTCCAGAGCCTGCTCTCTGCTGCGCAGCAACACAGTCAGCACAGAATGAACAGTGGCATCTGCTCACACGGCAGAAGGAGCAACAGGGAAAGCTAGTGCTGTGTCTCTTCAGCACACAAGCAGCTTTGCAACGGGGTCACCATCATTGCAATCTCTCCTCGGTTTCATACCTAAAAGTCCATTTGAATCCAAATTCTCAGGTGGTGTCTCTCAGCTGCCCAGCAGCACAGTTAGTACAGCACGAACGTTTGGCCTCTGCTCCCACAGCAGAAGAGCCAGGATTGAAAGCTGGTGCTGGACCTGTTCAGCACACAATCACTTTTACATTGGTGCATTCATTGTTGCTTTCACTGCTCACTTTCATACAAGAAAAGCATTTGAATGGAATCAGTCCAGAGCCTGCTCTCTGCTGCGCAGGAACACAGTCAGCACAGAATGAACAGTGGCATCTGCTCACACGGCAGAAGGACCAGCAGGGAAAGCTAGTGCTCTGCTTCTTCAGCACACAAGCAGCTTTGCAACGGGGTCACCATCATTGCAGTCTCTCCTCGGCTTCATACCTAAAAGTCCATTTGAATCCGAATTCCAGGTGGTGTCGCTCAGCTGCCCAGCAGCACAGTGAGTACAGCACGAACGTTTGGCCTCTGCTCCCACAGCAGAAGAGCCAGGATTGAAAGCTGGTGCTGGACCTGTTCAGCACACAATCCCCTTTACATTGGTGCCTCCATCGTTGCTTTCACTGCTCACTTTCATACAGGAAAAGCATTTGAATGGAATCAGTCCAGAGCCTGCTCTCTGCTGCGCAGGAACACAGTCAGCACAGAATGAACAGTGGCATCTGCTCACACGGCAGAAGGACCAGCAGGGAAAGCTAGTGCTGTGTCTCTTCAGCACACAAGCAGCTTTGCAACGGGGTCACCATCATTGCAGTCTCACCTCGGTTTCATACCTAAAAGTACATTTGAATCCAAATACTCAGGTGGTGTCGCTCAGCTGCCCAGCAGCACAGTGAGTACAGCACGAACGTTTGGCCTCTGCTCCCACAGCAGAAGAGCCAGGATTGAAAGCTGGTGCTGGACCTGTTCAGCACACAATCCCCTTTACATTGGTGCCTCCAACGTTGCTTTCACTGCTAACACTCATACAGGAAAAGCATTTGAATAGAATCAGTCCAGAGCCTGCTCCCTGCTGGCAGCAACACAGCACAGAATGAACAGTGGCATCTGCTCACACGGCAGAAGGACCAGCAGGGAAAGCTAGTGCTCTGCTTCTTCAGCACACAAGCAGCTTTGCAACGGGGTCACCATCATTGCAGTCTCTCCTCGGCTTCATACCTAAAAGTCCATTTGAATCGGAATTCTCAGGAGGTGTCTCTCAGCTGCCCAGTAGCACAGTGAGTACAGCACGAACGTTTGGCCTCTGCTCCCACAGCAGAAGAGCCAGGATTGAAAGCTGGTGCTGGACCTGTTCAGCACACAATCCCCTTTACATTGGTGCCTCCATCGTTGCTTTCACTGCTCACTTTCATACAGGAAAAGCATTTGAATGGAATCAGTCCAGAGCCTGCTCTCTGCTGCGCAGCAACACAGTCAGCACAGAATGAACAGTGGCATCTGCTCACACGGCAGAAGGAGCAACAGGGAAAGCTAGTGCTGTGTCTCTTCAGCACACAAGCAGCTTTGCAACGGGGTCACCATCATTGCAGTCTCTCCTCGGCTTCATACCTAAAAGTCCATTTGAATCCAAATTCTCAGGTGGTCTCAGCTGCCCAGTAGCACAGTGAGTACAGCACGAACGTTTGGCCTCTGCTCCCACAGCAGAAGAGCCAGGATTGAAAGCTGGTGCTGGACCTGTTCAGCACACCATCACTTTTACATTGGTGCATTCATTGTTGCTTTCACTGCTCACTTTCATACAAGAAAAGCATTTGAATGGAATCAGTCCAGAGGCTGCTCTCTGCTGCGCAGCAACACAGTCAGCACAGAATGAACAGTGGCATCTGCTCACACGGCAGAAGGAGCAACAGGGAAAGCTAGTGCTCTGCTTCTTCAGCACACAAGCAGCTTTGCAACGGGGTCACCATCATTGCAGTCTCTCCTCGGTTTCATACCTAAAAGTCCATTTGAATCCAAATTCTCAGGTGGTCTCAGCTGCCCAGTAGCACAGTGAGTACAGCACGAACGTTTGGCCTCTGCTCCCACAGCAGAAGAGCAAGGATTGAAAGCTGGTCCTGGACCTGTTCAGCACACAATCCCCTTTACATTGGTGCATCCATCGTTGCTTTCACTGCTCACTTTCATACAGGAAAAGCATTTGAATAGAATCAGTCCAGAGCCTGCTCTCTGCTGCGCAGCAACACAGCACAGAATGAACAGTGGCATCTGCTCACACGGCAGAAGGACCAGCAGGGAAAGCTAGTGCTCTGCTTCTTCAGCACACAAGCAGCTTTGCAAAGGGGTCACCATCATTGCAGTCTCTCCTCGGCTTCATACCTAAAAGTCCATTTGAATCCGAATTCTCAGGTGGTGTTTCTCAGCTGCCCAGCAGCACAGTGAGTACAGCACGAACGTTTGGCCTCTGCTCCCACAGCAGAAGAGCCAGGATTGAAAGCTGGTGCTGGACCTGTTCAGCACACAATCCCCTTTACATTGGTGCCTCCATCGTTGCTTTCACTGCTCACTTTCATACAGGAAAAGCATTTGAATGGAATCAGTCCAGAGCCTGCTCTCTGCTGCGCAGGAACACAGTCAGCACAGAATGAACAGTGGCATCTGCTCACACGGCAGAAGGACCAGCAGGGAAAGCTAGTGCTCTGCTTCTTCAGCACACAAGCAGCTTTGCAACGGGGTCACCATCATTGCAGTCTCACCTCGGTTTCATACCTAAAAGTACATTTGAATCCAAATACTCAGGTGGTGTCGCTCAGCTGCCCAGCAGCACAGTGAGTACAGCACGAACGTTTGGCCTCTGCTCCCACAGCAGAAGAGCCAGGATTGAAAGCTGGTGCTGGACCTGTTCAGCACACAATCCCCTTTACATTGGTGCCTCCATCGTTGCTTTCACTGCTAACACTCATACAGGAAAAGCATTTGAATAGAATCAGTCCAGAGCCTGCTCCCTGCTGGCAGCAACACAGCACAGAATGAACAGTGGCATCTGCTCACACGGCAGAAGGACCAGCAGGGAAAGCTAGTGCTCTGCTTCTTCAGCACACAAGCAGCTTTGCAACGGGGTCACCATCATTGCAGTCTCTCCTCGGCTTCATACCTAAAAGTCCATTTGAATCGGAATTCTCAGGAGGTGTCTCTCAGCTGCCCAGCAGCACAGTGAGTACAGCACGAACGTTTGGCCTCTGCTCCCACAGCAGAAGAGCCAGGATTGAAAGCTGGTGCTGGACCTGTTCAGCACACAATCCCCTTTACATTGGTGCCTCCATCGTTGCTTTCACTGCTCACTTTCATACAGGAAAAGCATTTGAATGGAATCAGTCCAGAGCCTGCTCTCTGCTGCGCAGGAACACAGTCAGCACAGAATGAACAGTGGCATCTGCTCACACGGCAGAAGGACCAGCAGGGAAAGCTAGTGCTCTGCTTCTTCAGCACACAAGCAGCTTTGCAACGGGGTCACCATCATTGCAGTCTCTCCTCGGTTTCATACCTAAAAGTCCATTTGAATCCGAATTCTCAGGTGGTGTCGCTCAGCTGCCCAGCAGCACAGTGAGTACAGCACGAACGTTTGGCCTCTGCTCCCACAGCAGAAGAGCCAGTATTGAAAGCTGGTGCTGGACCTGTTCAGCACACAATCCCCTTTACATTGGTGCCTCCATCGTTGCTTTCACTGCTCACATTCATACAGGAAAAGCATTTGAATGGAATCAGTCCAGAGCCTGCTCTCTGCTGCGCAGCAACACAGTCAGCACAGAATGAACAGTGGCATCTGCTCACACGGCAGAAGGAGCAACAGGGAAAGCTAGTGCTGTGTCTCTTCAGCACACAAGCAGCTTTGCAACGGGGTCACCATCATTGCAGTCTCTCCTCGGCTTCATACCTAAAAGTCCATTTGAATCCAAATTCTCAGGTGGTCTCAGCTGCCCAGTAGCACAGTGAGTACAGCACGAACGTTTGGCCTCTGCTCCCACAGCAGAAGAGCCAGGATTGAAAGCTGGTGCTGGACCTGTTCAGCACACCATCACTTTTACATTGGTGCATTCATCGTTGCTTTCACTGCTCACTTTCATACAAGAAAAGCATTTGAATGGAATCAGTCCAGAGGCTGCTCTCTGCTGCGCAGCAACACAGTCAGCACAGAATGAACAGTGGCATCTGCTCACACGGCAGAAGGAGCAACAGGGAAAGCTAGTGCTGTGTCTCTTCAGCACACAAGCAGCTTTGCAACGGGGTCACCATCATTGCAGTCTCTCCTCGGTTTCCTACCTAAAAGTACATTTGAATCCAAATACTCAGGTGGTGTCGCTCAGCTGCCCAGCAGCACAGTGAGTACAGCACGAACGTTTGGCCTCTGCTCCCACAGCAGAAGAGCCAGGATTGAAAGCTGGTGCTGGACCTGTTCAGCACACAATCCCCTTTACATTGGTGCCTCCATCGTTGCTTTCACTGCTAACACTCATACAGGAAAAGCATTTGAATAGAATCAGTCCAGAGCCTGCTCCCTGCTGGCAGCAACACAGCACAGAATGAACAGTGGCATCTGCTCACACGGCAGAAGGAGCAGCAGGGAAAGCTAGTGCTGTGTCTCTTCAGCACACAAGCAGCTTTGCAACGGGGTCACCATCATTGCAGTCTCTCCTCGGTTTCCTACCTAAAAGTCCATTTGAATCCAAATTCTCAGGTGGTGTCTCTCAGCTGCCCAGCAGCACAGTTAGTACAGCACGAACGTTTGGCCTCTGCTCCCACAGCAGAAGAGCCAGGATTTGAAAGCTGGTGCTGGACCTGTTCAGCACACAATCCCCTTTACATTGGTGCCTCCATCGTTGCCTTCACTGCTCACTTTCATACAGGAAAAGCATTTGAATGGAATCAGTCCAGAGCCTGCTCTCTGCTGCGCAGGAACACAGTCAGCACAGAATGAACAGTGGCATCTGCTCACACGGCAGAAGGACCAGCAGGGAAAGCTAGTGCTCTGCTTCTTCAGCACACAAGCAGCTTTGCAACGGGGTCACCATCATTGCAGTCTCTCCTCGGTTTCATACCTAAAAGTCCATTTGAATCCAAATTCTCAGGTGGTCTCAGCTGCCCAGTAGCACAGTGAGTACAGCACGAACGTTTGGCCTCTGCTCCCACAGCAGAAGAGCAAGGATTGAAAGCTGGTGCTGGACCTGTTCAGCACACAATCCCCTTTACATTGGTGCATCCATCGTTGCTTTCACTGCTCACTTTCATACAGGAAAAGCATTTGAATAGAATCAGTCCAGAGCCTGCTCTCTGCTGCGCAGCAACACAGTCAGCACAGAATGAACAGTGGCATCTGCTCACACGGCAGAAGGAGCAACAGGGAAAGCTAGTGCTGTGTCTCTTCAGCACACAAGCAGCTTTGCAACGGGGTCACCATCATTGCAATCTCTCCTCGGTTTCATACCTAAAAGTCCATTTGAATCCAAATTCTCAGGTGGTGTCTCTCAGCTGCCCAGCAGCACAGTTAGTACAGCACGAACGTTTGGCCTCTGCTCCCACAGCAGAAGAGCCAGGATTGAAAGCTGGTGCTGGACCTGTTCAGCACACAATCACTTTTACATTGGTGCATTCATTGTTGCTTTCACTGCTCACTTTCATACAAGAAAAGCATTTGAATGGAATCAGTCCAGAGCCTGCTCTCTGCTGCGCAGGAACACAGTCAGCACAGAATGAACAGTGGCATCTGCTCACACGGCAGAAGGACCAGCAGGGAAAGCTAGTGCTCTGCTTCTTCAGCACACAAGCAGCTTTGCAACGGGGTCACCATCATTGCAGTCTCTCCTCGGCTTCATACCTAAAAGTCCATTTGAATCCGAATTCCAGGTGGTGTCGCTCAGCTGCCCAGCAGCACAGTGAGTACAGCACGAACGTTTGGCCTCTGCTCCCACAGCAGAAGAGCCAGGATTGAAAGCTGGTGCTGGACCTGTTCAGCACACAATCCCCTTTACATTGGTGCCTCCATCGTTGCTTTCACTGCTCACTTTCATACAGGAAAAGCATTTGAATGGAATCAGTCCAGAGCCTGCTCTCTGCTGCGCAGGAACACAGTCAGCACAGAATGAACAGTGGCATCTGCTCACACGGCAGAAGGACCAGCAGGGAAAGCTAGTGCTGTGTCTCTTCAGCACACAAGCAGCTTTGCAACGGGGTCACCATCATTGCAGTCTCACCTCGGTTTCATACCTAAAAGTACATTTGAATCCAAATACTCAGGTGGTGTCGCTCAGCTGCCCAGCAGCACAGTGAGTACAGCACGAACGTTTGGCCTCTGCTCCCACAGCAGAAGAGCCAGGATTGAAAGCTGGTGCTGGACCTGTTCAGCACACAATCCCCTTTACATTGGTGCCTCCAACGTTGCTTTCACTGCTAACACTCATACAGGAAAAGCATTTGAATAGAATCAGTCCAGAGCCTGCTCCCTGCTGGCAGCAACACAGCACAGAATGAACAGTGGCATCTGCTCACACGGCAGAAGGACCAGCAGGGAAAGCTAGTGCTCTGCTTCTTCAGCACACAAGCAGCTTTGCAACGGGGTCACCATCATTGCAGTCTCTCCTCGGCTTCATACCTAAAAGTCCATTTGAATCGGAATTCTCAGGAGGTGTCTCTCAGCTGCCCAGTAGCACAGTGAGTACAGCACGAACGTTTGGCCTCTGCTCCCACAGCAGAAGAGCCAGGATTGAAAGCTGGTGCTGGACCTGTTCAGCACACAATCCCCTTTACATTGGTGCCTCCATCGTTGCTTTCACTGCTCACTTTCATACAGGAAAAGCATTTGAATGGAATCAGTCCAGAGCCTGCTCTCTGCTGCGCAGCAACACAGTCAGCACAGAATGAACAGTGGCATCTGCTCACACGGCAGAAGGAGCAACAGGGGAAAGCTAGTGCTGTGTCTCTTCAGCACACAAGCAGCTTTGCAACGGGGTCACCATCATTGCAGTCTCTCCTCGGCTTCATACCTAAAAGTCCATTTGAATCCAAATTCTCAGGTGGTCTCAGCTGCCCAGTAGCACAGTGAGTACAGCACGAACGTTTGGCCTCTGCTCCCACAGCAGAAGAGCCAGGATTGAAAGCTGGTGCTGGACCTGTTCAGCACACCATCACTTTTACATTGGTGCATTCATTGTTGCTTTCACTGCTCACTTTCATACAAGAAAAGCATTTGAATGGAATCAGTCCAGAGGCTGCTCCCTGCTGCGCAGCAACACAGTCAGCACAGAATGAACAGTGGCATCTGCTCACACGGCAGAAGGAGCAACAGGGAAAGCTAGTGCTGTGTCTCTTCAGCACACAAGCAGCTTTGCAACGGGGTCACCATCATTGCAGTCTCTCCTCGGTTTCCTACCTAAAAGTACATTTGAATCCAAATACTCAGGTGGTGTCCGCTCAGCTGCCCAGCAGCACAGTGAGTACAGCACGAACGTTTGGCCTCTGCTCCCACAGCAGAAGAGCCAGGATTGAAAGCTGGTGCTGGACCTGTTCAGCACACAATCCCCTTTACATTGGTGCCTCCATCGTTGCTTTCACTGCTAACACTCATACAGGAAAAGCATTTGAATAGAATCAGTCCAGAGCCTGCTCCCTGCTGGCAGCAACACAGAAGAATGAAAAGCGGCATCTGCTCACACGGCAGAAGGACCAGCAGGGAAAGCTAGTGCTCTGCTTCTTCAGCACACAAGCAGCTTTGCAACGGGGTCACCATCATTGCAGTCTCTCCTCGGCTTCATACCTAAAAGTCCATTTGAATCCGAATTCTCAGGTGGTGTCTCTCAGCTGCCCAGCAGCACAGTGAGTACAGCACGAACGTTTGGCCTCTGCTCCCACAGCAGAAGAGCCAGGATTGAAAGCTGGTGCTGGACCTGTTCAGCACACAATCCCCTTTACATTGGTGCCTCCATCGTTGCTTTCACTGCTCACTTTCATACAGGAAAAGCATTTGAATGGAATCAGTCCAGAGCCTGCTCTCTGCTGCGCAGGAACACAGTCAGCACAGAATGAACAGTGGCATCTGCTCACACGGCAGAAGGACCAGCAGGGAAAGCTAGTGCTCTGCTTCTTCAGCACACAAGCAGCTTTGCAACGGGGTCACCATCATTGCAGTCTCTCCTCGGTTTCATACCTAAAAGTCCATTTGAATCCAAATTCTCAGGTGGTCTCAGCTGCCCAGTAGCACAGTGAGTACAGCACGAACGTTTGGCCTCTGCTCCCACAGCAGAAGAGCAAGGATTGAAAGCTGGTGCTGGACCTGTTCAGCACACAATCCCCTTTACATTGGTGCATCCATCGTTGCTTTCACTGCTCACTTTCATACAGGAAAAGCATTTGAATAGAATCAGTCCAGAGCCTGCTCTCTGCTGCGCAGCAACACAGTCAGCACAGAATGAACAGTGGCATCTGCTCACACGGCAGAAGGAGCAACAGGGAAAGCTAGTGCTGTGTCTCTTCAGCACACAAGCAGCTTTGCAACGGGGTCACCATCATTGCAATCTCTCCTCGGTTTCACACCTAAAAGTCCATTTGAATCCAAATTCTCAGGTGGTGTCTCTCAGCTGCCCAGCAGCACAGTTAGTACAGCACGAACGTTTGGCCTCTGCTCCCACAGCAGAAGAGCCAGGATTGAAAGCTGGTGCTGGACCTGTTCAGCACACAATCACTTTTACATTGGTGCATTCATTGTTGCTTTCACTGCTCACTTTCATACAAGAAAAGCATTTGAATGGAATCAGTCCAGAGCCTGCTCTCTGCTGCGCAGGAACACAGTCAGCACAGAATGAACAGTGGCATCTGCTCACACGGCAGAAGGACCAGCAGGGAAAGCTAGTGCTCTGCTTCTTCAGCACACAAGCAGCTTTGCAACGGGGTCACCATCATTGCAGTCTCTCCTCGGCTTCATACCTAAAAGTCCATTTGAATCCGAATTCCAGGTGGTGTCGCTCAGCTGCCCAGCAGCACAGTGAGTACAGCACGAACGTTTGGCCTCTGCTCCCACAGCAGAAGAGCCAGGATTGAAAGCTGGTGCTGGACCTGTTCAACACAATCCCCTTTACATTGGTGCCTCCATCGTTGCTTTCACTGCTCACTTTCATACAGGAAAAGCATTTGAATGGAATCAGTCCAGAGCCTGCTCTCTGCTGCGCAGGAACACAGTCAGCACAGAATGAACAGTGGCATCTGCTCACACGGCAGAAGGACCAGCAGGGAAAGATAGTGCTGTGTCTCTTCAGCACACAAGCAGCTTTGCAACGGGGTCACCATCATTGCAGTCTCACCTCGGTTTCATACCTAAAAGTACATTTGAATCCAAATACTCAGGTGGTGTCGCTCAGCTGCCCAGCAGCACAGTGAGTACAGCACGAACGTTTGGCCTCTGCTCCCACAGCAGAAGAGCCAGGATTGAAAGCTGGTGCTGGACCTGTTCAGCACACAATCCCCTTTACATTGGTGCCTCCATTGTTGCTTTCACTGCTAACACTCATACAGGAAAAGCATTTGAATAGAATCAGTCCAGAGCCTGCTCCCTGCTGGCAGCAACACAGCACAGAATGAACAGTGGCATCTGCTCACACGGCAGAAGGACCAGCAGGGAAAGCTAGTGCTCTGCTTCTTCAGCACACAAGCAGCTTTGCAACGGGGTCACCATCATTGCAGTCTCTCCTCGGCTTCATACCTAAAAGTCCATTTGAATCGGAATTCTCAGGAGGTGTCTCTCAGCTGCCCAGCAGCACAGTGAGTACAGCACGAACGTTTGGCCTCTGCTCCCACAGCAGAAGAGCCAGGATTGAAAGCTGGTGCTGGACCTGTTCAGCACACAATCACTTTTACATTGGTGCCTCCATCGTTGCTTTCACTGCTCACTTTCATACAGGAAAAGCATTTGAATGGAATCAGTCCAGAGCCTGCTCTCTGCTGCACAGCAACACACTCAGCACAGAATGAACAGTGGATTCTGCTCACACGGCAGAAGGACCAGCAGGGAAAGCTAGTGCTCTGCTTCTTCAGCACACAAGCAGCTTTGCAACGGGGTCACCATCATTGCAGTCTCTCCTCGGTTTCATACCTAAAAGTCCATTTGAATCCAAATTCTCAGGTGGTCTCAGCTGCCCAGTAGCACAGTGAGTACAGCACGAACGTTTGGCCTCTGCTCCCACAGCAGAAGAGCCAGGATTGAAAGCTGGTGCTGGACCTGTTCAGCACACCATCACTTTTACATTGGTGCATTCATTGTTGCTTTCACTGCTCACTTTCATACAAGAAAAGCATTTGAATGGAATCAGTCCAGAGGCTGCTCTCTGCTGCGCAGCAACACAGTCAGCACAGAATGAACAGTGGCATCTGCTCACACGGCAGAAGGAGCAACAGGGAAAGCTAGTGCTGTGTCTCTTCAGCACACAAGCAGCTTTGCAACGGGGTCACCATCATTGCAGTCTCTCCTCGGTTTCCTACCTAAAAGTACATTTGAATCCAAATACTCAGGTGGTGTCGCTCAGCTGCCCAGCAGCACAGTGAGTACAGCACGAACGTTTGGCCTCTGCTCCCACAGCAGAAGAGCCAGGATTGAAAGCTGGTGCTGGACCTGTTCAGCACACAATCCCCTTTACATTGGTGCCTCCATCGTTGCTTTCACTGCTAACACTCATACAGGAAAAGCATTTGAATAGAATCAGTCCAGAGCCTGCTCCCTGCTGGCAGCAACACAGCACAGAATGAACAGTGGCATCTGCTCACACGGCAGAAGGACCAGCAGGGAAAGCTAGTGCTCTGCTTCTTCAGCACACAAGCAGCTTTGCAACGGGGTCACCATCATTGCAGTCTCTCCTCGGTTTCATACCTAAAAGTCCATTTGAATCCAAATTCTCAGGTGGTCTCAGCTGCCCAGTAGCACAGTGAGTACAGCACGAACGTTTGGCCTCTGCTCCCACAGCAGAAGAGCAAGGATTGAAAGCTGGTGCTGGACCTGTTCAGCACACAATCCCCTTTACATTGGTGCATCCATCGTTGCTTTCACTGCTCACTTTCATACAGGAAAAGCATTTGAATAGAATCAGTCCAGAGCCTGCTCTCTGCTGCGCAGCAACACAGTCAGCACAGAATGAACAGTGGCATCTGCTCACGCGGCAGAAGGACCAGCAGGGAAAGCTAGTGCTCTGCTTCTTCAGCACACAAGCAGCTTTGCAAAGGGGTCACCATCATTGCAGTCTCTCCTCGGCTTCATACCTAAAAGTCCATTTGAATCCGAATTCTCAGGTGGTGTTTCTCAGCTGCCCAGCAGCACAGTGAGTACAGCACGAACGTTTGGCCTCTGCTCCCACAGCAGAAGAGCCAGGATTGAAAGCTGGTGCTGGACCTGTTCAGCACACAATCCCCTTTACATTGGTGCCTCCATCGTTGCTTTCACTGCTAACACTCATACAGGAAAAGCATTTGAATAGAATCAGTCCAGAGCCTGCTCCCTGCTGGCAGCAACACAGCACAGAATGAACAGTGGCATCTGCTCACACGGCAGAAGGAGCAGCAGGGAAAGCTAGTGCTGTGTCTCTTCAGCACACAAGCAGCTTTGCAACGGGGTCACCATCATTGCAGTCTCTCCTCGGTTTCCTACCTAAAAGTCCATTTGAATCCAAATTCTCAGGTGGTGTCTCTCAGCTGCCCAGCAGCACAGTTAGTACAGCACGAACGTTTGGCCTCTGCTCCCACAGCAGAAGAGCCAGGATTGAAAGCTGGTGCTGGACCTGTTCAGCACACAATCCCCTTTACATTGGTGCCTCCATCGTTGCCTTCACTGCTCACTTTCATACAGGAAAAGCATTTGAATGGAATCAGTCCAGAGCCTGCTCTCTGCTGCGCAGGAACACAGTCAGCACAGAATGAACAGTGGCATCTGCTCACACGGCAGAAGGACCAGCAGGGAAAGCTAGTGCTCTGCTTCTTCAGCACACAAGCAGCTTTGCAACGGGGTCACCATCATTGCAGTCTCTCCTCGGTTTCATACCTAAAAGTCCATTTGAATCCAAATTCTCAGGTGGTCTCAGCTGCCCAGTAGCACAGTGAGTACAGCACGAACGTTTGGCCTCTGCTCCCACAGCAGAAGAGCCAGGATTGAAAGCTGGTGCTGGACCTGTTCAGCACACAATCCCCTTTACATTGGTGCATCCATCGTTGCTTTCACTGCTCACTTTCATACAGGAAAAGCATTTGAATAGAATCAGTCCAGAGCCTGCTCTCTGCTGCGCAGCAACACAGTCAGCACAGAATGAACAGTGGCATCTGCTCACACGGCAGAAGGAGCAGCAGGGAAAGCTAGTGCTCTGCTTCTTCAGCACACAAGCAGCTTTGCAACGGGGTCACCATCATTGCAGTCTCTCCTCGGCTTCATACCTAAAAGTCCATTTGAATCCGAATTCTCAGGTGGTGTCTCTCAGCTGCCCAGCAGCACAGTGAGTACAGCACGAACGTTTGGCCTCTGCTCCCACAGCAGAAGAGCCTGGATTGAAAGCTGGTGCTGGACCTGTTCAGCACACAATCCCCGTTACATTGGTGCCTCCATCGTTGCTTTCACTGCTCACTTTCATACAGGAAAAGCATTTGAATGGAATCAGTCCAGAGCCTGCTCTCTGCTGCGCAGGAACACAGTCAGCACAGAATGAACAGTGGCATCTGCTCACACGGCAGAAGGACCAGCAGGGAAAGCTAGTGCTGTGTCTCTTCAGCACACAAGCAGCTTTGCAACGGGGTCACCATCATTGCAGTCTCTCCTCGGTTTCCTACCTAAAAGTACATTTGAATCCAAATACTCAGGTGGTGTCGCTCAGCTGCCCAGCAGCACAGTGAGTACAGCACGAACGTTTGGCCTCTGCTCCCACAGCAGAAGAGCCAGGATTGAAAGCTGGTGCTGGACCTGTTCAGCACACAATCCCCTTTACATTGGTGCCTCCATCGTTGCTTTCACTGCTAACACTCATACAGGAAAAGCATTTGAATAGAATCAGTCCAGAGCCTGCTCCCTGCTGGCAGCAACACAGCACAGAATGAACAGTGGCATCTGCTCACACGGCAGAAGGACCAGCAGGGAAAGCTAGTGCTCTGCTTCTTCAGCACACAAGCAGCTTTGCAAAGGGGTCACCATCATTGCAGTCTCTCCTCGGCTTCATACCTAAAAGTCCATTTGAATCCGAATTATCAGGTGGTGTCTCTCAGCTGCCCAGCAGCACAGTGAGTACAGCACGAACGTTTGGCCTCTGCTCCCACAGCAGAAGAGCCAGGATTGAAAGCTGGTGCTGGACCTGTTCAGCACACAATCACTTTTACATTGGTGCATTCATCGTTGCTTTCACTGCTCACTTTCATACAAGAAAAGCATTTGAATGGAATCAGTCCAGAGCCTGCTCTCTGCTGCGCAGCAACACAGTCAGCACAGAATGAACAGTGGCATCTGCTCACACGGCAGAAGGACCAGCAGGGAAAGCTAGTGCTCTGCTTCTTCAGCACACAAGCATCTTTGCAACGGGGTCACCATCATTGCAGTCTCTCCTCGGCTTCATACCTAAAAGTCCATTTGAATCCGGATTCTCAGGTGGTGTCGCTCAGCTGCCCAGCAGCACAGTGAGTACAGCACGAACGTTTGGCCTCTGCTCCCACAGCAGAAGAGCCAGTATTGAAAGCTGGTGCTGGACCTGTTCAGCACACAATCCCCTTTACATTGGTGCCTCCATCGTTGCTTTCACTGCTCACTTTCATACAGGAAAAGCATTTGAATGGAATCAGTCCAGAGGCTGCTCTCTGCTGCGCAGCAACACAGTCAGCACAGAATGAACAGTGGCATCTGCTCACACGGCAGAAGGAGCAGCAGGGAAAGCTAGTGCTGTGTCTCTTCAGCACACAAGCAGCTTTGCAACGGGGTCACCATCATTGCAGTCTCTCCTCGGTTTCCTACCTAAAAGTCCATTTGAATCGGAATTCTCAGGTGGTGTCGCTCAGCTGCCCAGCAGCACAGTGAGTACAGCACGAACGTTTGGCCTCTGCTCCCACAGCAGAAGAGCCAGGATTGAAAGCTGGTGCTGGACCTGTTCAGCACACAATCACCTTTACATTGGTGCCTCCATTGTTGCTTTCACTGCTAACACTCATACAGGAAATGCATTTGAATAGAATCAGTCCAGAGCCTGCTCCCTGCTGGCAGCAACACAGCACAGAATGAACAGTGGCATCTGCTCACACGGCAAAAGGACCAGCAGGTAAAGCTAGTGCTGTGTCTCTTCAGCACACAAGCAGCTTTGCAACGGGGTCACCATCATTGCAGTCTCTCCTCGGTTTCCTACCTAAAGGCCATTTGAATCCAAATTCTCAGGTGGTCTCAGCTGCCCAGCAGCACAGTGAGTACAGCACGAACGTTTGGCCTCTGCTCCCACAGCAGAAGAGCCAGGATTGAAAGCTGGTGCTGGACCTGTTCAGCACACAATCCCCTTTATACTGGTGCCTCCATCGTTGCTTTCACTGCTAACACTCATACAGGAAAAGCATTTGAATGGAATCAGTCCAGAGCCTGCTCTCTGCTGCGCAGCAACACACTCAGCACAGAATGAACAGTGGATTCTGCTCAAACAGCAGAAGGACCACCAGGGAAAGCTAGTCCTGGGCTTCTTCAGCACACAAGCAGCTTTGCAACGGGGTCACCATCATTGCAGTCTCTCCTCGGTTTCATACCTAAAAGTCCATTTGAATCCAAATTCTCAGGTGGTGTCTCTCAGCTGCCCAGCAGCACAGTTAGTACAGCACGAACGTTTGGCCTCTGCTCCCACAGCAGAAGAGCCAGGATTGAAAGCTGGTGCTGGACCTGTTCAGCACACAATCACTTTTACATTGGTGCATTCATCGTTGCTTTCACTGCTCACTTTCATACAAGAAAAGCTTTTGAATGGAATCAGTCCAGAGCCTGCTCTCTGCTGCGCAGCAACACAGTCAGCACAGAATGAACAGTGGCATCTGCTCACACGGCAGAAGGAGCAGCAGGGAAAGCTAGTGCTGTGTCTCTTCAGCACACAAGCAGCTTTGCAACGTGGTCACCATCATTGCAGTCTCTCCTCGGTTTCCTACCTAAAAGTACATTTGAATCCAAATTCTCAGGTGGTGTCGCTCAGCTGCCCAGCAGCACAGTGAGTACAGCACGAACGTTTGGCCTCTGCTCCCACAGCAGAAGAGCCAGGATTGAAAGCTGGTGCTGGACCTGTTCAGCACACAATCCCCTTTACATTGGTGCCTCCATTGTTGCTTTCACTGCTAACACTCATACAGGAAAAGCATTTGAATGGAATCAGTCCAGAGCCTGCTCCCTGCTGGCAGCAACACAGCACAGAATGAACAGTGGCATCTGCTCACACGGCAGAAGGACCAGCAGGGAAAGCTAGTGCTGTGTCTCTTCAGCACACAAGCAGCTTTGCAACGGGGTCACCATCATTGCAGTCTCTCCTCGGTTTCCTACCTAAAAGTCCATTTGAATCCAAATTCTCAGGTGGTCTCAGCTGCCCAGCAGCACAGTGAGTACAGCACGAACGTTTGGCCTCTGCTCCCACAGCAGAAGAGCCAGGATTGAAAGCTGGTGCTGGACCTGTTCAGCACACAATCACTTTTACATTGGTGCATTCATCGTTGCTTTCACTGCTCACTTTCATACAAGAAAAGCTTTTGAATGGAATCAGTCCAGAGCCTGCTCTCTGCTGCGCAGCAACACAGTCAGCACAGAATGAACAGTGGCATCTGCTCACACGGCAGAAGGACCAGCAGGGAAAGCTAGTGCTGTGTCTCTTCAGCACACAAGCAGCTTTGCAACGGGGTCACCATCATTGCAGTCTCTCCTCGGTTTCCTACCTAAAAGTACATTTGAATCCAAATTCTCAGGTGGTGTCGCTCAGCTGTCCAGCAGCACAGTGAGTACAGCACGAACGTTTGGCCTCTGCTCCCACAGCAGAAGAGCCAGGATTGAAAGCTGGTGCTGGACCTGTTCAGCACACAATCCCCTTTACATTGGTGCCTCCATCGTTGCTTTCACTGCTAACACTCATACAGGAAAAGCATTTGAATGGAATCATCCAGAGCCTGCTCTCTGCTGCGCAGGAACACAGTCAGCACAGAATGAACAGTGGCATCTGCTCACACGGCAGAAGGAGCAGCAGGGAAAGCTAGTGCTCTGCTTCTTCAGCACACAAGCAGCTTTGCAAAGGGGTCACCATCATTGCAGTCTCTCCTCGGTTTCCTACCTAAAAGTCCATTTGAATCCAAATTCTCAGGTGGTCTCAGCTGCCCAGTAGCACAGTGAGCACAGCACGAACGTTTGGCCTCTGCTCCCACAGCAGAAGAGCAAGGATTGAAAGCTGGTGCTGGACCTGTTCAGCACACAATCACCTTTACATTGGTGCCTCCATCGTTGCTTTCACTGCTAACACTCATACAGGAAAAGCATTTGAATAGAATCAGTCCAGAGGCTGCTCTCTGCTGCGCAGCAACACAGTCAGGTCAGAATGAACAGTGGCATCTGCTCACACGGCAGAAGGACCAGCAGGGAAAGCTAGTGCTGTGTCTCTTCAGCAAACAAGCAGCTTTGCAACGGGGTCACCATCATTGCAGTCTCTCCTCGGTTTCATACCTAAAAGTCCATTTGAATCCGAATTCTCAGGTGGTGTCTCTCAGCTGCCCAGCAGCACAGTTAGTACAGCACGAACGTTTGGCCTCTGCTCCCACAGCAGAAGAGCAAGGATTGAAAGCTGGTGCTGGACCTGTTCAGCACACAATCCCCTTTACATTGGTGCCTCCATCGTTGCTTTCACTGCTCACTTTCATACAGGAAAAGCATTTGAATGGAATCAGTCCAGAGCCTACTCTCTGCTGCGCAGCAACACTGTCAGCACAGAATGAACAGTGGCATCTGCTCACACGGCAGAAGGACCAGCAGGGAAAGCTAGTGCTCTGCTTCTTCAGCACACAAGCAGCTTTGCAAAGGGGTCACCATCATTGCAGTCTCTCCTCGGTTTCCTACCTAAAAGTACATTTGAATCCAAATACTCAGGTGGTGTCGCTCAGCTGCCCAGCAGCACAGTGAGTACAGCACGAACGTTTGGCCTCTGCTCCCACAGCAGAAGAGCCAGGATTGAAAGCTGGTGCTGGACCTGTTCAGCACACAATCCCCTTTACATTGGTGCCTCCATCGTTGCTTTCACTGCTAACACTCATACAGGAAAAGCATTTGAATAGAATCAGTCCAGAGCCTGCTCCCTGCTGGCAGCAACACAGCACAAAATGAACAGTGGCATCTGCTCACACGGCAGAAGGACCAGCAGGGAAAGCTGGTGCTCTGCTTCTTCAGCACACAAGCAGCTTTGCAACGGTGTCACCATCATTGCAGTCTCTCCTCGGCTTCATACCTAAAAGTCAATTTGAATCCGAATTCTCAGGTGGTGTTTCTCAGCTGCCCAGCAGCACAGTGAGTACAGCACGAACGTTTGGCCTCTGCTCCCACAGCAGAAGAGCCAGGATTGAAAGCTGGTGCTGGACCTGTTCAGCACACAATCCCCTTTATACTGGTGCCTCCATCGTTGCTTTCACTGCTAACACTCATACAGGAAAAGCATTTGAATGGAATCAGTCCAGAGGCTGCTCTCTGCTGCGCAGCAACACTGTCAGCACAGAATGAACAGTGGCATCTGCTCACACGGCAGAAGGAGCAGCAGGGAAAGCTAGTGCTGTGTCTCTTCAGCACACAAGCAGCTTTGCAACGGGGTCACCATCATTGCAGTCTCTCCTCGGTTTCCTACCTAAAAGTACATTTGAATCCAAATTCTCAGGTGGTGTCGCTCAGCTGCCCAGCAGCACAGTGAGTACAGCACGAACGTTTGGCCTCTGCTCCCACAGCAGAAGAGCCAGGATTGAAAGCTGGTGCTGGACCTGTTCAGCACACAATCCCCTTTACATTGGTGCCTCCATTGTTGCTTTCACTGCTAACACTCATACAGGAAAAGCATTTGAATAGAATCAGTCCAGAGCCTGCTCCCTGCTGGCAGCAACACAGCACAGAATGAACAGTGGCATCTGCTCACACGGCAGAAGGAGCAGCAGGGAAAGCTAGTGCTGTGTCTCTTCAGCACACAAGCAGCTTTGCAACGGGGTCACCATCATTGCAGTCTCTCCTCGGTTTCATACCTAAAAGTCCATTTGAATCCAAATTCTCAGGTGGTCTCAGCTGCCCAGTAGCACAGTTAGTACAGCACGAACGTTTGGCCTCTGCTCCCACAGCAGAAGAGCCAGGATTGAAAGCTGGTGCTGGACCTGTTCAGCACACAATCCCCTTTACATTGGTGCCTCCATCGTTGCTTTCACTGCTCACTTTCATACAGGAAAAGCATTTGAATGGAATCAGTCCAGAGCCTGCTCTCTGCTGCGCAGCAACACAGTCAGCACAGAATGAACAGTGGCATCTGCTCACACGGCAGAAGGACCAGCAGGGAAAGCTAGTGCTCTGCTTCTTCAGCACACAAGCAGCTTTGCAACGGGGTCACCATCATTGCAGTCTCTCCTCGGCTTCATACCTAAAAGTCCATTTGAATCCGGATTCTCAGGTGGTGTCGCTCAGCTGCCCAGCAGCACAGTGAGTACAGCACGAACGTTTGGCCTCTGCTCCCACAGCAGAAGAGCCAGTATTGAAAGCTGGTGCTGGACCTGTTCAGCACACAATCCCCTTTACATTGGTGCCTCCATCGTTGCTTTCACTGCTCACTTTCATACAGGAAAAGCATTTGAATGGAATCAGTCCAGAGCCTGCTCTCTGCTGCGCAGCAACACAGTCAGCACAGAATGAACAGTGGCATCTGCTCACACGGCAGAAGGAGCAGCAGGGAAAGCTAGTGCTGTGTCTCTTCAGCACACAAGCAGCTTTGCAACGGGGTCACCATCATTGCAGTCTCTCCTCGGTTTCCTACCTAAAAGTCCATTTGAATCGGAATTCTCAGGTGGTGTCGCTCAGCTGCCCAGCAGCACAGTGAGTACAGCACGAACGTTTGGCCTCTGCTCCCACAGCACAAGAGCCAGGATTGAAAGCTGGTGCTGGACCTGTTCAGCACACAATCCCCTTTACATTGGTGCCTCCATTGTTGCTTTCACTGCTAACACTCATACAGGAAATGCATTTGAATAGAATCAGTCCAGAGCCTGCTCCCTGCTGGCAGCAACACAGCACAGAATGAACAGTGGCATCTGCTCACACGGCAAAAGGACCAGCAGGTAAAGCTAGTGCTGTGTCTCTTCAGCACACAAGCAGCTTTGCAACGGGGTCACCATCATTGCAGTCTCTCCTCGGTTTCCTACCTAAAGGCCATTTGAATCCAAATTCTCAGGTGGTCTCAGCTGCCCAGCAGCACAGTGAGTACAGCACGAACGTTTGGCCTCTGCTCCCACAGCAGAAGAGCCAGGATTGAAAGCTGGTGCTGGACCTGTTCAGCACACAATCCCCTTTATACTGGTGCCTCCATCGTTGCTTTCACTGCTAACACTCATACAGGAAAAGCATTTGAATGGAATCAGTCCAGAGCCTGCTCTCTGCTGCGCAGCAACACACTCAGCACAGAATGAACAGTGGATTCTGCTCAAACAGCAGAAGGACCAGCAGGGAAAGCTATTGCTGGGCTTCTTCAGCACACAAGCAGCTTTGCAACGGGGTCACCATCATTGCAGTCTCTCCTCGGTTTCATACCTAAAAGTCCATTTGAATCCAAATTCTCAGGTGGTGTCTCTCAGCTGCCCAGCAGCACAGTTAGTACAGCACGAACGTTTGGCCTCTGCTCCCACAGCAGAAGAGCCAGGATTGAAAGCTGGTGCTGGACCTGTTCAGCACACAATCACTTTTACATTGGTGCATTCATCGTTGCTTTCACTGCTCACTTTCATACAAGAAAAGCTTTTGAATGGAATCAGTCCAGAGCCTGCTCTCTGCTGCGCAGCAACACAGTCAGCACAGAATGAACAGTGGCATCTGCTCACACGGCAGAAGGACCAGCAGGGAAAGCTAGTGCTGTGTCTCTTCAGCACACAAGCAGCTTTGCAACGGGGTCACCATCATTGCAGTCTCTCCTCGGTTTCCTACCTAAAAGTACATTTGAATCCAAATTCTCAGGTGGTGTCGCTCAGCTGCCCAGCAGCACAGTGAGTACAGCACGAACGTTTGGCCTCTGCTCCCACAGCAGAAGAGCCAGGATTGAAAGCTGGTGCTGGACCTGTTCAGCACACAATCCCCTTTACATTGGTGCCTCCATCGTTGCTTTCACTGCTAACACTCATACAGGAAAAGCATTTGAATGGAATCAGTCCAGAGCCTGCTCCCTGCTGGCAGCAACACAGCACAGAATGAACAGTGGCATCTGCTCACACGGCAGAAGGAGCAGCAGGGAAAGCTAGTGCTGTGTCTCTTCAGCACACAAGCAGCTTTGCAACGGGGTCACCATCATTGCAGTCTCTCCTCGGTTTCCTACCTAAAAGTCCATTTGAATCCAAATTCTCAGGTGGTGTCTCTCAGCTGCCCAGCAGCACAGTTAGTACAGCACGAACGTTTGGCCTCTGCTCCCACAGCAGAAGAGCCAGGATTGAAAGCTGGTGCTGGACCTGTTCAGCACACAATCCCCTTTACATTGGTGCCTCCATCGTTGCCTTCACTGCTCACTTTCATACAGGAAAAGCATTTGAATGGAATCAGTCCAGAGCCTGCTCTCTGCTGCGCAGGAACACAGTCAGCACAGAATGAACAGTGGCATCTGCTCACACGGCAGAAGGACCAGCAGGGAAAGCTAGTGCTCTGCTTCTTCAGCACACAAGCAGCTTTGCAACGGGGTCACCATCATTGCAGTCTCTCCTCGGTTTCCTACCTAAAAGTCCATTTGAATCCAAATTCTCAGGTGGTCTCAGCTGCCCAGTAGCACAGTGAGTACAGCACGAACGTTTGGCCTCTGCTCCCACAGCAGAAGAGCAAGGATTGAAAGCTGGTGCTGGACCTGTTCAGCACACAATCCCCTTTACATTGGTGCATCCATCGTTGCTTTCACTGCTCACTTTCATACAGGAAAAGCATTTGAATAGAATCAGTCCAGAGCCTGCTCTCTGCTGCGCAGCAACACAGTCAGCACAGAATGAACAGTGGCATCTGCTCACACGGCAGAAGGAGCAACAGGGAAAGCTAGTGCTGTGTCTCTTCAGCACACAAGCAGCTTTGCAACGGTGTCACCATCATTGCAGTCTCTCCTCGGCTTCATACCTAAAAGTCCATTTGAATCCGAATTCCAGGTGGTGTCGCTCAGCTGCCCAGCAGCACAGTGAGTACAGCACGAACGTTTGGCCTCTGCTCCCACAGCAGAAGAGCCAGGATTGAAAGCTGGTGCTGGACCTGTTCAGCACACAATCCCCTTTACATTGGTGCCTCCATCGTTGCTTTCACTGCTCACTTTCATACAGGAAAAGCATTTGAATGGAATCAGTCCAGAGCCTGCTCTCTGCTGCGCAGGAACACAGTCAGCACAGAATGAACAGTGGCATCTGCTCACACGGCAGAAGGACCAGCAGGGAAAGCTAGTGCTGTGTCTCTTCAGCACACAAGCAGCTTTGCAACGGGGTCACCATCATTGCAGTCTCACCTCGGTTTCATACCTAAAAGTACATTTGAATCCAAATACTCAGGTGGTGTCGCTCAGCTGCCCAGCAGCACAGTGAGTACAGCACGAACGTTTGGCCTCTGCTCCCACAGCAGAAGAGCCAGGATTGAAAGCTGGTGCTGGACCTGTTCAGCACACAATCCCCTTTACATTGGTGCCACCAACGTTGCTTTCACTGCTAACACTCATACAGGAAAAGCATTTGAATAGAATCAGTCCAGAGCCTGCTCCCTGCTGGCAGCAACACAGCACAGAATGAACAGTGGCATCTGCTCACACGGCAGAAGGACCAGCAGGGAAAGCTAGTGCTCTGCTTCTTCAGCACACAAGCAGCTTTGCAACGGGGTCACCATCATTGCAGTCTCTCCTCGGCTTCATACCTAAAAGTCCATTTGAATCGGAATTCTCAGGAGGTGTCTCTCAGCTGCCCAGCAGCACAGTGAGTACAGCACGAACGTTTGGCCTCTGCTCCCACAGCAGAAGAGCCAGGATTGAAAGCTGGTGCTGGACCTGTTCAGCACACAATCCCCTTTACATTGGTGCCTCCATTGTTGCTTTCACTGCTCACTTTCATACAGGAAAAGCATTTGAATGGAATCAGTCCAGAGCCTGCTCTCTGCTGCGCAGCAACACAGTCAGCACAGAATGAACAGTGGCATCTGCTCACACGGCAGAAGGAGCAACAGGGAAAGCTAGTGCTGTGTCTCTTCAGCACACAAGCAGCTTTGCAACGGGGTCACCATCATTGCAGTCTCTCCTCGGCTTCATACCTAAAAGTCCATTTGAATCCAAATTCTCAGGTGGTCTCAGCTGCCCAGTAGCACAGTGAGTACAGCACGAACGTTTGGCCTCTGCTCCCACAGCAGAAGAGCCAGGATTGAAAGCTGGTGCTGGACCTGTTCAGCACACCATCACTTTTACATTGGTGCATTCATTGTTGCTTTCACTGCTCACTTTCATACAAGAAAAGCATTTGAATGGAATCAGTCCAGAGGCTGCTCTCTGCTGCGCAGCAACACAGTCAGCACAGAATGAACAGTGGCATCTGCTCACACGGCAGAAGGAGCAACAGGGAAAGCTAGTGCTGTGTCTCTTCAGCACACAAGCAGCTTTGCAACGGGGTCACCATCATTGCAGTCTCTCCTCGGTTTCCTACCTAAAAGTACATTTGAACAAATACTCAGGTGGTGTCGCTCAGCTGCCCAGCAGCACAGTGAGTACAGCACGAACGTTTGGCCTCTGCTCCCACAGCAGAAGAGCCAGGATTGAAAGCTGGTGCTGGACCTGTTCAGCACACAATCCCCTTTACATTGGTGCCTCCATCGTTGCTTTCACTGCTAACACTCATACAGGAAAAGCATTTGAATAGAATCAGTCCAGAGCCTGCTCCCTGCTGGCAGCAACACAGCACAGAATGAACAGCGGCATCTGCTCACACGGCAGAAGGACCAGCAGGGAAAGCTAGTGCTCTGCTTCTTCAGCACACAAGCAGCTTTGCAACGGGGTCACCATCATTGCAGTCTCTCCTCGGCTTCATACCTAAAAGTCCATTTGAATCCGAATTCTCAGGTGGTGTCTCTCAGCTGCCCAGCAGCACAGTGAGTACAGCACGAACGTTTGGCCTCTGCTCCCACAGCAGAAGAGCCAGGATTGAAAGCTGGTGCTGGACCTGTTCAGCACACAATCCCCTTTACATTGGTGCCTCCATCGTTGCTTTCACTGCTCACTTTCATACAGGAAAAGCATTTGAATGGAATCAGTCCAGAGCCTGCTCTCTGCTGCGCAGGAACACAGCACAGAATGAACAGTGGCATCTGCTCACACGGCAGAAGGACCAGCAGGGAAAGCTAGTGCTCTGCTTCTTCAGCACACAAGCAGCTTTGCAATGGGGTCACCATCATTGCAGTCTCTCCTCGGTTTCATACCTAAAAGTCCATTTGAATCCAAATTCTCAGGTGGTCTCAGCTGCCCAGTAGCACAGTGAGTACAGCACGAACGTTTGGCCTCTGCTCCCACAGCAGAAGAGCAAGGATTGAAAGCTGGTCCTGGACCTGTTCAGCACACAATCCCCTTTACATTGGTGCATCCATCGTTGCTTTCACTGCTCACTTTCATACAGGAAAAGCATTTGAATAGAATCAGTCCAGAGCCTGCTCTCTGCTGCGCAGCAACACAGTCAGCACAGAATGAACAGTGGCATCTGCTCACACGGCAGAAGGACCAGCAGGGAAAGCTAGTGCTCTGCTTCTTCAGCACACAAGCAGCTTTGCAAAGGGGTCACCATCATTGCAGTCTCTCCTCGGCTTCATACCTAAAAGTCCATTTGAATCCGAATTCTCAGGTGGTGTTTCTCAGCTGCCCAGCAGCACAGTGAGTACAGCACGAACGTTTGGCCTCTGCTCCCACAGCAGAAGAGCCAGGATTGAAAGCTGGTGCTGGACCTGTTCAGCACACAATCCCCTTTACATTGGTGCCTCCATCGTTGCTTTCACTGCTAACACTCATACAGGAAAAGCATTTGAATAGAATCAGTCCAGAGCCTGCTCCCTGCTGGCAGCAACACAGCACAGAATGAACAGTGGCATCTGCTCACACGGCAGAAGGAGCAGCAGGGAAAGCTAGTGCTGTGTCTCTTCAGCACACAAGCAGCTTTGCAACGGGGTCACCATCATTGCAGTCTCTCCTCGGTTTCCTACCTAAAAGTCCATTTGAATCCAAATTCTCAGGTGGTGTCTCTCAGCTGCCCAGCAGCACAGTTAGTACAGCACGAACGTTTGGCCTCTGCTCCCACAGCAGAAGAGCCAGGATTGAAAGCTGGTGCTGGACCTGTTCAGCACACAATCCCCTTTACATTGGTGCCTCCATCGTTGCCTTCACTGCTCACTTTCATACAGGAAAAGCATTTGAATGGAATCAGTCCAGAGCCTGCTCTCTGCTGCGCAGGAACACAGTCAGCACAGAATGAACAGTGGCATCTGCTCACACGGCAGAAGGACCAGCAGGGAAAGCTAGTGCTGTGTCTCTTCAGCACACAAGCAGCTTTGCAACGGGGTCACCATCATTGCAGTCTCACCTCGGTTTCATACCTAAAAGTACATTTGAATCCAAATACTCAGGTGGTGTCGCTCAGCTGCCCAGCAGCACAGTGAGTACAGCACGAACGTTTGGCCTCTGCTCCCACAGCAGAAGAGCCAGGATTGAAAGCTGGTGCTGGACCTGTTCAGCACACAATCCCCTTTACATTGGTGCCTCCAACGTTGCTTTCACTGCTAACACTCATACAGGAAAAGCATTTGAATAGAATCAGTCCAGAGCCTGCTCCCTGCTGGCAGCAACACAGCACAGAATGAACAGTGGCATCTGCTCACACGGCAGAAGGACCAGCAGGGAAAGCTAGTGCTCTGCTTCTTCAGCACACAAGCAGCTTTGCAACGGGGTCACCATCATTGCAGTCTCTCCTCGGCTTCATACCTAAAAGTCCATTTGAATCGGAATTCTCAGGAGGTGTCTCTCAGCTGCCCAGCAGCACAGTGAGTACAGCACGAACGTTTGGCCTCTGCTCCCACAGCAGAAGAGCCAGGATTGAAAGCTGGTGCTGGACCTGTTCAGCACACAATCCCCTTTACATTGGTGCCTCCATCGTTGCTTTCACTGCTCACTTTCATACAGGAAAAGCATTTGAATGGAATCAGTCCAGAGCCTGCTCTCTGCTGCGCAGCAACACAGTCAGCACAGAATGAACAGTGGCATCTGCTCACACGGCAGAAGGAGCAACAGGGAAAGCTAGTGCTGTGTCTCTTCAGCACACAAGCAGCTTTGCAACGGGGTCACCATCATTGCAGTCTCTCCTCGGCTTCATACCTAAAAGTCCATTTGAATCCAAATTCTCAGGTGGTCTCAGCTGCCCAGTAGCACAGTGAGTACAGCACGAACGTTTGGCCTCTGCTCCCACAGCAGAAGAGCCAGGATTGAAAGCTGGTGCTGGACCTGTTCAGCACACCATCACTTTTACATTGGTGCATTCATTGTTGCTTTCACTGCTCACTTTCATACAAGAAAAGCATTTGAATGGAATCAGTCCAGAGGCTGCTCTCTGCTGCGCAGCAACACAGTCAGCACAGAATGAACAGTGGCATCTGCTCACACGGCAGAAGGAGCAACAGGGAAAGCTAGTGCTGTGTCTCTTCAGCACACAAGCAGCTTTGCAACGGGGTCACCATCATTGCAGTCTCTCCTCGGTTTCCTACCTAAAAGTACATTTGAATCCAAATACTCAGGTGGTGTCGCTCAGCTGCCCAGCAGCACAGTGAGTACAGCACGAACGTTTGGCCTCTGCTCCCACAGCAGAAGAGCCAGGATTGAAAGCTGGTGCTGGACCTGTTCAGCACACAATCCCCTTTACATTGGTGCCTCCATCGTTGCTTTCACTGCTAACACTCATACAGGAAAAGCATTTGAATAGAATCAGTCCAGAGCCTGCTCCCTGCTGGCAGCAACACAGCACAGAATGAACAGCGGCATCTGCTCACACGGCAGAAGGACCAGCAGGGAAAGCTAGTGCTCTGCTTCTTCAGCACACAAGCAGCTTTGCAACGGGGTCACCATCATTGCAGTCTCTCCTCGGCTTCATACCTAAAAGTCCATTTGAATCCGAATTCTCAGGTGGTGTCTCTCAGCTGCCCAGCAGCACAGTGAGTACAGCACGAACGTTTGGCCTCTGCTCCCACAGCAGAAGAGCCAGGATTGAAAGCTGGTGCTGGACCTGTTCAGCACACAATCCCCTTTACATTGGTGCCTCCATCGTTGCTTTCACTGCTCACTTTCATACAGGAAAAGCATTTGAATGGAATCAGTCCAGAGCCTGCTCTCTGCTGCGCAGGAACACAGTCAGCACAGAATGAACAGTGGCATCTGCTCACACGGCAGAAGGACCAGCAGGGAAAGCTAGTGCTCTGCTTCTTCAGCACACAAGCAGCTTTGCAACGGGGTCACCATCATTGCAGTCTCTCCTCGGTTTCATACCTAAAAGTCCATTTGAATCCAAATTCTCAGGTGGTCTCAGCTGCCCAGTAGCACAGTGAGTACAGCACGAACGTTTGGCCTCTGCTCCCACAGCAGAAGAGCAAGGATTGAAAGCTGGTCCTGGACCTGTTCAGCACACAATCCCCTTTACATTGGTGCATCCATCGTTGCTTTCACTGCTCACTTTCATACAGGAAAAGCATTTGAATAGAATCAGTCCAGAGCCTGCTCTTCGCTGCGCAGCAACACAGTCAGCACAGAATGAACAGTGGCATCTGCTCACACGGCAGAAGGACCAGCAGGGAAAGCTAGTGCTCTGCTTCTTCAGCACACAAGCAGCTTTGCAAAGGGGTCACCATCATTGCAGTCTCTCCTCGGCTTCATACCTAAAAGTCCATTTGAATCCGAATTCTCAGGTGGTGTTTCTCAGCTGCCCAGCAGCACAGTGAGTACAGCACGAACGTTTGGCCTCTGCTCCCACAGCAGAAGAGCCAGGATTGAAAGCTGGTGCTGGACCTGTTCAGCACACAATCCCCTTTACATTGGTGCCTCCATCGTTGCTTTCACTGCTCACTTTCATACAGGAAAAGCATTTGAATAGAATCAGTCCAGAGCCTGCTCTCTGCTGCGCAGCAACACAGTCAGCACAGAATGAACAGTGGCATCTGCTCACACGGCAGAAGGAGCAACAGGGAAAGCTAGTGCTGTGTCTCTTCAGCACACAAGCAGCTTTGCAACGGGGTCACCATCATTGCAATCTCTCCTCGGTTTCATACCTAAAAGTCCATTTGAATCCAAATTCTCAGGTGGTGTCTCTCAGCTGCCCAGCAGCACAGTTAGTACAGCACGAACGTTTGGCCTCTGCTCCCACAGCAGAAGAGCCAGGATTGAAAGCTGGTGCTGGACCTGTTCAGCACACAATCACTTTTACATTGGTGCATTCATTGTTGCTTTCACTGCTCACTTTCATACAAGAAAAGCATTTGAATGGAATCAGTCCAGAGCCTGCTCTCTGCTGCGCAGGAACACAGTCAGCACAGAATGAACAGTGGCATCTGCTCACACGGCAGAAGGACCAGCAGGGAAAGCTAGTGCTCTGCTTCTTCAGCACACAAGCAGCTTTGCAACGGGGTCACCATCATTGCAGTCTCTCCTCGGCTTCATACCTAAAAGTCCATTTGAATCCGAATACCAGGTGGTGTCGCTCAGCTGCCCAGCAGCACAGTGAGTACAGCACGAACGTTTGGCCTCTGCTCCCACAGCAGAAGAGCCAGGATTGAAAGCTGGTGCTGGACCTGTTCAACACAATCCCCTTTACATTGGTGCCTCCATCGTTGCTTTCACTGCTCACTTTCATACAGGAAAAGCATTTGAATGGAATCAGTCCAGAGCCTGCTCTCTGCTGCGCAGGAACACAGTCAGCACAGAATGAACAGTGGCATCTGCTCACACGGCAGAAGGACCAGCAGGGAAAGATAGTGCTGTGTCTCTTCAGCACACAAGCAGCTTTGCAACGGGGTCACCATCATTGCAGTCTCACCTCGGTTTCATACCTAAAAGTACATTTGAATCCAAATACTCAGGTGGTGTCGCTCAGCTGCCCAGCAGCACAGTGAGTACAGCACGAACGTTTGGCCTCTGCTCCCACAGCAGAAGAGCCAGGATTGAAAGCTGGTGCTGGACCTGTTCAGCACACAATCCCCTTTACATTGGTGCCTCCAACGTTGCTTTCACTGCTAACACTCATACAGGAAAAGCATTTGAATAGAATCAGTCCAGAGCCTGCTCCCTGCTGGCAGCAACACAGCACAGAATGAACAGTGGCATCTGCTCACACGGCAGAAGGACCAGCAGGGAAAGCTAGTGCTCTGCTTCTTCAGCACACAAGCAGCTTTGCAACGGGGTCACCATCATTGCAGTCTCTCCTCGGCTTCATACCTAAAAGTCCATTTGAATCGGAATTCTCAGGAGGTGTCTCTCAGCTGCCCAGCAGCACAGTGAGTACAGCACGAACGTTTGGCCTCTGCTCCCACAGCAGAAGAGCCAGGATTGAAAGCTGGTGCTGGACCTGTTCAGCACACAATCCCCTTTACATTGGTGCCTCCATCGTTGCTTTCACTGCTCACTTTCATACAGGAAAAGCATTTGAATGGAATCAGTCCAGAGCCTGCTCTCTGCTGCGCAGCAACACACTCAGCACAGAATGAACAGTGGATTCTGCTCACACGGCAGAAGGACCAGCAGGGAAAGCTAGTGCTCTGCTTCTTCAGCACACAAGCAGCTTTGCAACAGTGTCACCATCATTGCAGTCTCTCCTCGGTTTCATACCTAAAAGTCCATTTGAATCCAAATTCTCAGGTGGTCTCAGCTGCCCAGTAGCACAGTGAGTACAGCACGAACGTTTGGCCTCTGCTCCCACAGCAGAAGAGCCAGGATTGAAAGCTGGTGCTGGACCTGTTCAGCACACAATCCCCTTTATACTGGTGCCTCCATCGTTGCTTTCACTGCTAACACTCATACAGGAAAAGCATTTGAATGGAATCAGTCCAGAGCCTGCTCTCTGCTGCGCAGCAACACAGTCAGCACAGAATGAACAGTGGCATCTGCTCACACGGCAGAAGGAGCAACAGGGAAAGCTAGTGCTGTGTCTCTTCAGCACACAAGCAGCTTTGCAACGGGGTCACCATCATTGCAGTCTCTCCTCGGTTTCCTACCTAAAAGTACATTTGAATCCAAATACTCAGGTGGTGTCGCTCAGCTGCCCAGCAGCACAGTGAGTACAGCACGAACGTTTGGCCTCTGCTCCCACAGCAGAAGAGCCAGGATTGAAAGCTGGTGCTGGACCTGTTCAGCACACAATCCCCTTTACATTGGTGCCTCCATCGTTGCTTTCACTGCTAACACTCATACAGGAAAAGCATTTGAATAGAATCAGTCCAGAGCCTGCTCCCTGCTGGCAGCAACACAGCACAGAATGAACAGTGGCATCTGCTCACACGGCAGAAGGAGCAGCAGGGAAAGCTAGTGCTGTGTCTCTTCAGCACACAAGCAGCTTTGCAACGGGGTCACCATCATTGCAGTCTCTCCTCGGTTTCCTACCTAAAAGTCCATTTGAATCCAAATTCTCAGGTGGTGTCTCTCAGCTGCCCAGCAGCACAGTTAGTACAGCACGAACGTTTGGCCTCTGCTCCCACAGCAGAAGAGCCAGGATTGAAAGCTGGTGCTGGACCTGTTCAGCACACAATCCCCTTTACATTGGTGCCTCCATCGTTGCCTTCACTGCTCACTTTCATACAGGAAAAGCATTTGAATGGAATCAGTCCAGAGCCTGCTCTCTGCTGCGCAGGAACACAGTCAGCACAGAATGAACAGTGGCATCTGCTCACACGGCAGAAGGACCAGCAGGGAAAGCTAGTGCTCTGCTTCTTCAGCACACAAGCAGCTTTGCAACGGGGTCACCATCATTGCAGTCTCTCCTCGGTTTCATACCTAAAAGTCCATTTGAATCCAAATTCTCAGGTGGTCTCAGCTGCCCAGTAGCACAGTGAGTACAGCACGAACGTTTGGCCTCTGCTCCCACAGCAGAAGAGCAAGGATTGAAAGCTGGTGCTGGACCTGTTCAGCACACAATCCCCTTTACATTGGTGCCTCCATCGTTGCTTTCACTGCTAACACTCATACAGGAAAAGCATTTGAATAGAATCAGTCCAGAGCCTGCTCCCTGCTGGCAGCAACACAGCACAGAATGAACAGTGGCATCTGCTCACACGGCAGAAGGACCAGCAGGGAAAGCTAGTGCTCTGCTTCTTCAGCACACAAGCAGCTTTGCAACGCGGTCACCATCATTGCAGTCTCTCCTCGGCTTCATACCTAAAAGTCCATTTGAATCCGAATTATCAGGTGGTGTCTCTCAGCTGCCCAGCAGCACAGTGAGTACAGCACGAACGTTTGGCCTCTGCTCCCACAGCAGAAGAGCCAGGATTGAAAGCTGGTGCTGGACCTGTTCAGCACACAATCACTTTTACATTGGTGCATTCATCGTTGCTTTCACTGCTCACTTTCATACAGGAAAAGCATTTGAATGGAATCAGTCCAGAGCCTGCTCTCTGCTGCGCAGGAACACAGTCAGCACAGAATGAACAGTGGCATCTGCTCACACGGCAGAAGGACCAGCAGGGAAAGCTAGTGCTCTGCTTCTTCAGCACACAAGCAGCTTTGCAACGGGGTCACCATCATTGCAGTCTCTCCTCGGCTTCATACCTAAAAGTCCATTTGAATCCGGATTCTCAGGTGGTGTCGCTCAGCTGCCCAGCAGCACAGTGAGTACAGCACGAACGTTTGGCCTCTGCTCCCACAGCAGAAGAGCCAGTATTGAAAGCTGGTGCTGGACCTGTTCAGCACACAATCCCCTTTACATTGGTGCCTCCATCGTTGCTTTCACTGCTCACTTTCATACAGGAAAAGCATTTGAATGGAATCAGTCCAGAGGCTGCTCTCTGCTGCGCAGCAACACAGTCAGCACAGAATGAACAGTGGCATCTGCTCACACGGCAGAAGGAGCAGCAGGGAAAGCTAGTGCTGTGTCTCTTCAGCACACAAGCAGCTTTGCAACGGGGTCACCATCATTGCAGTCTCTCCTCGGTTTCCTACCTAAAAGTCCATTTGAATCGGAATTCTCAGGTGGTGTCGCTCAGCTGCCCAGCAGCACAGTGAGTACAGCACGAACGTTTGGCCTCTGCTCCCACAGCAGAAGAGCCAGGATTGAAAGCTGGTGCTGGACCTGTTCAGCACACAATCACCTTTACATTGGTGCCTCCATTGTTGCTTTCACTGCTAACACTCATACAGGAAATGCATTTGAATAGAATCAGTCCAGAGCCTGCTCCCTGCTGGCAGCAACACAGCACAGAATGAACAGTGGCATCTGCTCACACGGCAAAAGGACCAGCAGGTAAAGCTAGTGCTGTGTCTCTTCAGCACACAAGCAGCTTTGCAACGGGGTCACCATCATTGCAGTCTCTCCTCGGTTTCCTACCTAAAGGCCATTTGAATCCAAATTCTCAGGTGGTCTCAGCTGCCCAGCAGCACAGTGAGTACAGCACGAACGTTTGGCCTCTGCTCCCACAGCAGAAGAGCCAGGATTGAAAGCTGGTGCTGGACCTGTTCAGCACACAATCCCCTTTATACTGGTGCCTCCATCGTTGCTTTCACTGCTAACACTCATACAGGAAAAGCATTTGAATGGAATCAGTCCAGAGCCTGCTCTCTGCTGCGCAGCAACACACTCAGCACAGAATGAACAGTGGATTCTGCTCAAACAGCAGAAGGACCACCAGGGAAAGCTAGTCCTGGGCTTCTTCAGCACACAAGCAGCTTTGCAACGGGGTCACCATCATTGCAGTCTCTCCTCGGTTTCATACCTAAAAGTCCATTTGAATCCAAATTCTCAGGTGGTGTCTCTCAGCTGCCCAGCAGCACAGTTAGTACAGCACGAACGTTTGGCCTCTGCTCCCACAGCAGAAGAGCCAGGATTGAAAGCTGGTGCTGGACCTGTTCAGCACACAATCACTTTTACATTGGTGCATTCATCGTTGCTTTCACTGCTCACTTTCATACAAGAAAAGCTTTTGAATGGAATCAGTCCAGAGCCTGCTCTCTGCTGCGCAGCAACACAGTCAGCACAGAATGAACAGTGGCATCTGCTCACACGGCAGAAGGAGCAGCAGGGAAAGCTAGTGCTGTGTCTCTTCAGCACACAAGCAGCTTTGCAACGTGGTCACCATCATTGCAGTCTCTCCTCGGTTTCCTACCTAAAAGTACATTTGAATCCAAATTCTCAGGTGGTGTCGCTCAGCTGCCCAGCAGCACAGTGAGTACAGCACGAACGTTTGGCCTCTGCTCCCACAGCAGAAGAGCCAGGATTGAAAGCTGGTGCTGGACCTGTTCAGCACACAATCCCCTTTACATTGGTGCCTCCATTGTTGCTTTCACTGCTAACACTCATACAGGAAAAGCATTTGAATGGAATCAGTCCAGAGCCTGCTCCCTGCTGGCAGCAACACAGCACAGAATGAACAGTGGCATCTGCTCACACGGCAGAAGGACCAGCAGGGAAAGCTAGTGCTGTGTCTCTTCAGCACACAAGCAGCTTTGCAACGGGGTCACCATCATTGCAGTCTCTCCTCGGTTTCCTACCTAAAAGTCCATTTGAATCCAAATTCTCAGGTGGTCTCAGCTGCCCAGCAGCACAGTGAGTACAGCACGAACGTTTGGCCTCTGCTCCCACAGCAGAAGAGCCAGGATAGAAAGCTGGTGCTGGACCTGTTCAGCACACAATCACTTTTACATTGGTGCATTCATCGTTGCTTTCACTGCTCACTTTCATACAAGAAAAGCTTTTGAATGGAATCAGTCCAGAGCCTGCTCTCTGCTGCGCAGCAACACAGTCAGCACAGAATGAACAGTGGCATCTGCTCACACGGCAGAAGGAGCAGCAGGGAAAGCTAGTGCTGTGTCTCTTCAGCACACAAGCAGCTTTGCAACGGGGTCACCATCATTGCAGTCTCTCCTCGGTTTCCTACCTAAAAGTACATTTGAATCCAAATTCTCAGGTGGTGTCGCTCAGCTGTCCAGCAGCACAGTGAGTACAGCACGAACGTTTGGCCTCTGCTCCCACAGCAGAAGAGCCAGGATTGAAAGCTGGTGCTGGACCTGTTCAGCACACAATCCCCTTTACATTGGTGCCTCCATCGTTGCTTTCACTGCTAACACTCATACAGGAAAAGCATTTGAATGGAATCATCCAGAGCCTGCTCTCTGCTGCGCAGGAACACAGTCAGCACAGAATGAACAGTGGCATCTGCTCACACGGCAGAAGGAGCAGCAGGGAAAGCTAGTGCTCTGCTTCTTCAGCACACAAGCAGCTTTGCAAAGGGGTCACCATCATTGCAGTCTCTCCTCGGTTTCCTACCTAAAAGTACATTTGAATCCAAATTCTCAGGTGGTGTCGCTCAGCTGCCCAGCAGCACAGTGAGTACAGCACGAACGTTTGGCCTCTGCTCCCACAGCAGAAGAGCCAGGATTGAAAGCTGGTGCTGGACCTGTTCAGCACACAATCCCCTTTATACTGTTGCCTCCATCGTTGCTTTCACTGCTAACACTCATACAGGAAAAGCATTTGAATGGAATCAGTCCAGAGCCTGCTCTCTGCTGCGCAGCAACACACTCAGCACAGAATGAACAGTGGATTCTGCTCAAACAGCAGAAGGACCAGCAGGGAAAGCTAGTGCTGGGCTTCTTCAGCACACAAGCAGCTTTGCAACGGGGTCACCATCATTGCAGTCTCTCCTCGGTTTCATACCTAAAAGTCCATTTGAATCCAAATTCTCAGGTGGTGTCTCTCAGCTGCCCAGCAGCACAGTTAGTACAGCACGAACGTTTGGCCTCTGCTCCCACAGCAGAAGAGCCAGGATTGAAAGCTGGTGCTGGACCTGTTCAGCACACAATCACTTTTACATTGGTGCATTCATCGTTGCTTTCACTGCTCACTTTCATACAAGAAAAGCTTTTGAATGGAATCAGTCCAGAGCCTGCTCTCTGCTGCGCAGCAACACAGTCAGCACAGAATGAACAGTGGCATCTGCTCACGCGGCAGAAGGACCAGCAGGGAAAGCTAGTGCTCTGCTTCTTCAGCACACAAGCAGCTTTGCAACGGGGTCACCATCATTGCAGTCTCTCCTCGGTTTCATACCTAAAAGTCCATTTGAATCCAAATTCTCAGGTGGTCTCAGCTGCCCAGTAGCACAGTGAGCACAGCACGAACGTTTGGCCTCTGCTCCCACAGCAGAAGAGCAAGGATTGAAAGCTGGTGCTGGACCTGTTCAGCACACAATCACCTTTACATTGGTGCCTCCATCGTTGCTTTCACTGCTAACACTCATACAGGAAAAGCATTTGAATAGAATCAGTCCAGAGGCTGCTCTCTGCTGCGCAGCAACACAGTCAGGTCAGAATGAACAGTGGCATCTGCTCACACGGCAGAAGGACCAGCAGGGAAAGCTAGTGCTGTGTCTCTTCAGCAAACAAGCAGCTTTGCAACGGGGTCACCATCATTGCAGTCTCTCCTCGGTTTCATACCTAAAAGTCCATTTGAATCCGAATTCTCAGGTGGTGTCTCTCAGCTGCCCAGCAGCACAGTTAGTACAGCACGAACGTTTGGCCTCTGCTCCCACAGCAGAAGAGCCAGGATTGAAAGCTGGTGCTGGACCTGTTCAGCACACAATCCCCTTTACATTGGTGCCTCCATCGTTGCTTTCACTGCTCACTTTCATACAGGAAAAGCATTTGAATGGAATCAGTCCAGAGCCTGCTCTCTGCTGCGCAGCAACACTGTCAGCACAGAATGAACAGTGGCATCTGCTCACACGGCAGAAGGACCAGCAGGGAAAGCTAGTGCTCTGCTTCTTCAGCACACAAGCAGCTTTGCAAAGGGGTCACCATCATTGCAGTCTCTCCTCGGTTTCCTACCTAAAAGTACATTTGAATCCAAATACTCAGGTGGTGTCGCTCAGCTGCCCAGCAGCACAGTGAGTACAGCACGAACGTTTGGCCTCTGCTCCCACAGCAGAAGAGCCAGGATTGAAAGCTGGTGCTGGACCTGTTCAGCACACAATCCCCTTTACATTGGTGCCTCCATCGTTGCTTTCACTGCTAACACTCATACAGGAAAAGCATTTGAATAGAATCAGTCCAGAGCCTGCTCCCTGCTGGCAGCAACACAGCACAAAATGAACAGTGGCATCTGCTCACACGGCAGAAGGACCAGCAGGGAAAGCTGGTGCTCTGCTTCTTCAGCACACAAGCAGCTTTGCAACGGGGTACCATCATTGCAGTCTCTCCTCGGCTTCATACCTAAAAGTCCATTTGAATCCGAATTCTCAGGTGGTGTCGCTCAGCTGCCCAGCAGCACAGTGAGTACAGCACGAACGTTTGGCCTCTGCTCCCACAGCAGAAGAGCCAGGATTGAAAGCTGGTGCTGGACCTGTTCAGCACACAATCCCCTTTACATTGGTGCCTCCATCGTTGCTTTCACTGCTCACTTTCTTACAGGAAAAGCATTTGAATGGAATCAGTCCAGAGCCTGCTCTCTGCTGCGCAGCAACACACTCAGCACAGAATGAACAGTGGCATCTGCTCACACGGCAGAAGGAGCAGCAGGGAAAGCTAGTGCTCTGCTTCTTCAGCACACAAGCAGCTTTGCAACGGGGTCACCATCATTGCAGTCTCTCCTCGGTTTCATACCTAAAAGTCCATTTGAATCCAAATTCTCAGGTGGTCTCAGCTGCCCAGTAGCACAGTGAGTACAGCACGAACGTTTGGCCTCTGCTCCCACAGCAGAAGAGCCAGGATTGAAAGCTGGTGCTGGACCTGTTCAGCACACAATCCCCTTTACATTGGTGCCTCCATCGTTGCTTTCACTGCTCACTTTCATACAGGAAAAGCATTTGAATAGAATCAGTCCAGAGCCTGCTCTCTGCTGCGCAGGAACACAGTCAGCACAGAATGAACAGTGGACTCTGCTCACACGGCAGAAGGACCAGCAGGGAAAGCTAGTGCTCTGCTTCTTCAGCACACAAGCAGCTTTGCAACGGGGTCACCATCATTGCAGTCTCTCCTCGGCTTCATACCTAAAAGTCCATTTGAATCCGAATTCTCAGGTGGTGTCGCTCAGCTGCCCAGCAGCACAGTGAGTACAGCACGAACGTTTGGCCTCTGCTCCCACAGCAGAAGAGCCAGTATTGAAAGCTGGTGCTGGACCTGTTCAGCACACAATCCCCTTTACATTGGTGCCTCCATCGTTGCTTTCACTGCTCACTTTCATACAGGAAAAGCATTTGAATGGAATCAGTCCAGAGCCTGCTCTCTGCTGCGCAGAAACACAGTCAGCACAGAATGAACAGTGGCATCTGCTCACACGGCAGAAGGACCAGCAGGGAAAGCTAGTGCTCTGCTTCTTCAGCACACAAGCAGCTTTGCAACGGGGTCACCATCATTGCAGTCTCTCCTCGGTTTCATACCTAAAAGTCCATTGGAATCCAAATTCTCAGGTGGTGTCTCTCAGCTGCCCAGCAGCACAGTGAGTACAGCACGAACGTTTGGCCTCTGCTCCCACAGCAGAAGAGCCAGGATTGAAAGCTGGTGCTGGACCTGTTCAGCACACAATCCCCTTTACATTGGTGCATCCATTGTTGCTTTCACTGCTCACTTTCATACAGGAAAAGCATTTGAATGGAATCAGTCCAGAGCCTGCTCTCTGCTGCGCAGGAACACAGTCAGCACAGAATGAACAGTGGCATCTGCTCACACGGCAGAAGGACCAGCAGGGAAAGCTAGTGCTCTGCTTCTTCAGCACACAAGCAGCTTTGCAACGGGGTCACCATCATTGCAGTCTCTCCTCGGTTTCATACCTAAAAGTCCATTTGAATCCAAATTCTCAGGTGGTCTCAGCTGCCCAGTAGCACAGTTAGTACAGCACGAACGTTTGGCCTCTGCTCCCACAGCAGAAGAGCCAGGATTGAAAGCTGGTGCTGGACCTGTTCAGCACACAATCCCCTTTACATTGGTGCCTCCATCGTTGCTTTCACTGCTCACTTTCATACAGGAAAAGCATTTGAATGGAATCAGTCCAGAGCCTGCTCTCTGCTGCGCAGCAACACAGTCAGCACAGAATGAACAGTGGCATCTGCTCACACGGCAGAAGGACCAGCAGGGAAAGCTAGTGCTCTGCTTCTTCAGCACACAAGCAGCTTTGCAACGGGGTCACCATCATTGCAGTCTCTCCTCGGCTTCATACCTAAAAGTCCAATTGAATCCGGATTCTCAGGTGGTGTCGCTCAGCTGCCCAGCAGCACAGTGAGTACAGCACGAACGTTTGGCCTCTGCTCCCACAGCAGAAGAGCCAGTATTGAAAGCTGGTGCTGGACCTGTTCAGCACACAATCCCCTTTACATTGGTGCCTCCATCGTTGCTTTCACTGCTCACTTTCATACAGGAAAAGCATTTGAATGGAATCAGTCCAGAGCCTGCTCTCTGCTGCGCAGCAACACAGTCAGCACAGAATGAACAGTGGCATCTGCTCACACGGCAGAAGGAGCAGCAGGGAAAGCTAGTGCTGTGTCTCTTCAGCACACAAGCAGCTTTGCAACGGGGTCACCATCATTGCAGTCTCTCCTCGGTTTCCTGCCTAAAAGTCCATTTGAATCGGAATTCTCAGGTGGTGTCGCTCAGCTGCCCAGCAGCACAGTGAGTACAGCACGAACGTTTGGCCTCTGCTCCCACAGCAGAAGAGCCAGGATTGAAAGCTGGTGCTGGACCTGTTCAGCACACAATCCCCTTTACATTGGTGCCTCCATTGTTGCTTTCACTGCTAACACTCATACAGGAAATGCATTTGAATAGAATCAGTCCAGAGCCTGCTCCCTGCTGGCAGCAACACAGCACAGAATGAACAGTGGCATCTGCTCACACGGCAAAAGGAGCAGCAGGTAAAGCTAGTGCTGTGTCTCTTCAGCACACAAGCAGCTTTGCAACGGGGTCACCATCATTGCAGTCTCTCCTCGGTTTCCTACCTAAAGGCCATTTGAATCCAAATTCTCAGGTGGTCTCAGCTGCCCAGCAGCACAGTGAGTACAGCACGAACGTTTGGCCTCTGCTCCCACAGCAGAAGAGCCAGGATTGAAAGCTGGTGCTGGACCTGTTCAGCACACAATCCCCTTTATACTGGTGCCTCCATCGTTGCTTTCACTGCTAACACTCATACAGGAAAAGCATTTGAATGGAATCAGTCCAGAGCCTGCTCTCTGCTGCGCAGCAACACACTCAGCACAGAATGAACAGTGGATTCTGCTCAAACAGCAGAAGGACCAGCAGGGAAAGCTATTGCTGGGCTTCTTCAGCACACAAGCAGCTTTGCAACGGGGTCACCATCATTGCAGTCTCTCCTCGGTTTCATACCTAAAAGTCCATTTGAATCCAAATTCTCAGGTGGTGTCTCTCAGCTGCCCAGCAGCACAGTTAGTACAGCACGAACGTTTGGCCTCTGCTCCCACAGCAGAAGAGCCAGGATTGAAAGCTGGTGCTGGACCTGTTCAGCACACAATCACTTTTACATTGGTGCATTCATCGTTGCTTTCACTGCTCACTTTCATACAAGAAAAGCTTTTGAATGGAATCAGTCCAGAGCCTGCTCTCTGCTGCGCAGCAACACAGTCAGCACAGAATGAACAGTGGCATCTGCTCACACGGCAGAAGGAGCAGCAGGGAAAGCTAGTGCTGTGTCTCTTCAGCACACAAGCAGCTTTGCAACGGGGTCACCATCATTGCAGTCTCTCCTTGGTTTCCTACCTAAAAGTACATTTGAATCCAAATTCTCAGGTGGTGTCGCTCAGCTGCCCAGCAGCACAGTGAGTACAGCACGAACGTTTGGCCTCTGCTCCCACAGCAGAAGAGCCAGGATTGAAAGCTGGTGCTGGACCTGTTCAGCACACAATCCCCTTTACATTGGTGCCTCCATTGTTGCTTTCACTGCTAACACTCATACAGGAAAAGCATTTGAATGGAATCAGTCCAGAGCCTGCTCCCTGCTGGCAGCAACACAGCACAGAATGAACAGTGGCATCTGCTCACACGGCAGAAGGACCAGCAGGGAAAGCTAGTGCTGTGTCTCTTCAGCACACAAGCAGCTTTGCAACGGGGTCACCATCATTGCAGTCTCTCCTCGGTTTCCTACCTAAAAGTCCATTTGAATCCAAATTCTCAGGTGGTCTCAGCTGCCCAGCAGCACAGTGAGTACAGCACGAACGTTTGGCCTCTGCTCCCACAGCAGAAGAGCCAGGATTGAAAGCTGGTGCTGGACCTGTTCAGCACACAATCACTTTTACATTGGTGCATTCATCGTTGCTTTCACTGCTCACTTTCATACAAGAAAAGCTTTTGAATGGAATCAGTCCAGAGCCTGCTCTCTGCTGCGCAGCAACACAGTCAGCACAGAATGAACAGTGGCATCTGCTCACACGGCAGAAGGACCATCAGGGAAAGCTAGTGCTGTGTCTCTTCAGCACACAAGCAGCTTTGCAACGGGGTCACCATCATTGCAGTCTCTCCTCGGTTTCCTACCTAAAAGTACATTTGAATCCAAATTCTCAGGTGGTGTCGCTCAGCTGTCCAGCAGCACAGTGAGTACAGCACGAACGTTTGGCCTCTGCTCCCACAGCAGAAGAGCCAGGATTGAAAGCTGGTGCTGGACCTGTTCAGCACACAATCCCCTTTACATTGGTGCCTCCATCGTTGCTTTCACTGCTAACACTCATACAGGAAAAGCATTTGAATGGAATCATCCAGAGCCTGCTCTCTGCTGCGCAGGAACACAGTCAGCACAGAATGAACAGTGGCATCTGCTCACACGGCAGAAGGAGCAGCAGGGAAAGCTAGTGCTCTGCTTCTTCAGCACACAAGCAGCTTTGCAACGGGGTCACCATCATTGCAGTCTCTCCTCGGTTTCCTACCTAAAAGTACATTTGAATCCAAATTCTCAGGTGGTGTCGCTCAGCTGCCCAGCAGCACAGTGAGTACAGCACGAACGTTTGGCCTCTGCTCCCACAGCAGAAGAGCCAGGATTGAAAGCTGGTGCTGGACCTGTTCAGCACACAATCCCCTTTATACTGGTGCCTCCATCGTTGCTTTCACTGCTAACACTCATACAGGAAAAGCATTTGAATGGAATCAGTCCAGAGCCTGCTCTCTGCTGCGCAGCAACACACTCAGCACAGAATGAACAGTGGATTCTGCTCAAACAGCAGAAGGACCAGCAGGGAAAGCTAGTGCTGGGCTTCTTCAGCACACAAGCAGCTTTGCAACGGGGTCACCATCATTGCAGTCTCTCCTCGGTTTCATACCTAAAAGTCCATTTGAATCCAAATTCTCAGGTGGTGTCTCTCAGCTGCCCAGCAGCACAGTTAGTACAGCACGAACGTTTGGCCTCTGCTCCCACAGCAGAAGAGCCAGGATTGAAAGCTGGTGCTGGACCTGTTCAGCACACAATCACTTTTACATTGGTGCATTCATCGTTGCTTTCACTGCTCACTTTCATACAAGAAAAGCTTTTGAATGGAATCAGTCCAGAGCCTGCTCTCTGCTGCGCAGCAACACAGTCAGCACAGAATGAACAGTGGCATCTGCTCACGCGGCAGAAGGACCAGCAGGGAAAGCTAGTGCTCTGCTTCTTCAGCACACAAGCAGCTTTGCAACGGGGTCACCATCATTGCAGTCTCTCCTCGGTTTCATACCTAAAAGTCCATTTGAATCCAAATTCTCAGGTGGTCTCAGCTGCCCAGTAGCACAGTGAGCACAGCACGAACTTTTGGCCTCTGCTCCCACAGCAGAAGAGCAAGGATTGAAAGCTGGTGCTGGACCTGTTCAGCACACAATCACCTTTACATTGGTGCCTCCATCGTTGCTTTCACTGCTAACACTCATACAGGAAAAGCATTTGAATAGAATCAGTCCAGAGGCTGCTCTCTGCTGCGCAGCAACACACTCAGCACAGAATGAACAGTGGATTCTGCTCAAACAGCAGAAGGACCAGCAGGGAAAGCTATTGCTGGGCTTCTTCAGCACACAAGCAGCTTTGCAACGGGGTCACCATCATTGCAGTCTCTCCTCGGTTTCATACCTAAAAGTCCATTTGAATCCAAATTCTCAGGTGGTGTCTCTCAGCTGCCCAGCAGCACAGTTAGTACAGCACGAACGTTTGGCCTCTGCTCCCACAGCAGAAGAGCCAGGATTGAAAGCTGGTGCTGGACCTGTTCAGCACACAATCACTTTTACATTGGTGCATTCATCGTTGCTTTCACTGCTCACTTTCATACAAGAAAAGCTTTTGAATGGAATCAGTCCAGAGCCTGCTCTCTGCTGCGCAGCAACACAGTCAGCACAGAATGAACAGTGGCATCTGCTCACACGGCAGAAGGAGCAGCAGGGAAAGCTAGTGCTGTGTCTCTTCAGCACACAAGCAGCTTTGCAACGGGGTCACCATCATTGCAGTCTCTCCTCGGTTTCCTACCTAAAAGTACATTTGAATCCAAATTCTCAGGTGGTGTCGCTCAGCTGCCCAGCAGCACAGTGAGTACAGCACGAACGTTTGGCCTCTGCTCCCACAGCAGAAGAGCCAGGATTGAAAGCTGGTGCTGGACCTGTTCAGCACACAATCCCCTTTACATTGGTGCCTCCATTGTTGCTTTCACTGCTAACACTCATACAGGAAAAGCATTTGAATGGAATCAGTCCAGAGCCTGCTCCCTGCTGGCAGCAACACAGCACAGAATGAACAGTGGCATCTGCTCACACGGCAGAAGGACCAGCAGGGAAAGCTAGTGCTGTGTCTCTTCAGCACACAAGCAGCTTTGCAACGGGGTCACCATCATTGCAGTCTCTCCTCGGTTTCCTACCTAAAAGTCCATTTGAATCCAAATTCTCAGGTGGTCTCAGCTGCCCAGCAGCACAGTGAGTACAGCACGAACGTTTGGCCTCTGCTCCCACAGCAGAAGAGCCAGGATTGAAAGCTGGTGCTGGACCTGTTCAGCACACAATCACTTTTACATTGGTGCATTCATCGTTGCTTTCACTGCTCACTTTCATACAAGAAAAGCTTTTGAATGGAATCAGTCCAGAGCCTGCTCTCTGCTGCGCAGCAACACAGTCAGCACAGAATGAACAGTGGCATCTGCTCACACGGCAGAAGGAGCAGCAGGGAAAGCTAGTGCTGTGTCTCTTCAGCACACAAGCAGCTTTGCAACGGGGTCACCATCATTGCAGTCTCTCCTCGGTTTCCTACCTAAAAGTACATTTGAATCCAAATTCTCAGGTGGTGTCGCTCAGCTGTCCAGCAGCACAGTGAGTACAGCACGAACGTTTGGCCTCTGCTCCCACAGCAGAAGAGCCAGGATTGAAAGCTGGTGCTGGACCTGTTCAGCACACAATCCCCTTTACATTGGTGCCTCCATCGTTGCTTTCACTGCTGACACTCATACAGGAAAAGCATTTGAATGGAATCATCCAGAGCCTGCTCTCTGCTGCGCAGGAACACAGTCAGCACAGAATGAACAGTGGCATCTGCTCACACGGCAGAAGGAGCAGCAGGGAAAGCTAGTGCTCTGCTTCTTCAGCACACAAGCAGCTTTGCAACGGGGTCACCATCATTGCAGTCTCTCCTCGGTTTCCTACCTAAAAGTACATTTGAATCCAAATTCTCAGGTGGTGTCGCTCAGCTGCCCAGCAGCACAGTGAGTACAGCACGAACGTTTGGCCTCTGCTCCCACAGCAGAAGAGCCAGGATTGAAAGCTGGTGCTGGACCTGTTCAGCACACAATCCCCTTTATACTGGTGCCTCCATCGTTGCTTTCACTGCTAACACTCATACAGGAAAAGCATTTGAATGGAATCAGTCCAGAGCCTGCTCTCTGCTGCGCAGCAACACACTCAGCACAGAATGAACAGTGGATTCTGCTCAAACAGCAGAAGGACCAGCAGGGAAAGCTAGTGCTGGGCTTCTTCAGCACACAAGCAGCTTTGCAACGGGGTCACCATCATTGCAGTCTCTCCTCGGTTTCATACCTAAAAGTCCATTTGAATCCAAATTCTCAGGTGGTGTCTCTCAGCTGCCCAGCAGCACAGTTAGTACAGCACGAACGTTTGGCCTCTGCTCCCACAGCAGAAGAGCCAGGATTGAAAGCTGGTGCTGGACCTGTTCAGCACACAATCACTTTTACATTGGTGCATTCATCGTTGCTTTCACTGCTCACTTTCATACAAGAAAAGCTTTTGAATGGAATCAGTCCAGAGCCTGCTCTCTGCTGCGCAGCAACACAGTCAGCACAGAATGAACAGTGGCATCTGCTCACGCGGCAGAAGGACCAGCAGGGAAAGCTAGTGCTCTGCTTCTTCAGCACACAAGCAGCTTTGCAACGGGGTCACCATCATTGCAGTCTCTCCTCGGTTTCATACCTAAAAGTCCATTTGAATCCAAATTCTCAGGTGGTCTCAGCTGCCCAGTAGCACAGTGAGCACAGCACGAACTTTTGGCCTCTGCTCCCACAGCAGAAGAGCAAGGATTGAAAGCTGGTGCTGGACCTGTTCAGCACACAATCACCTTTACATTGGTGCCTCCATCGTTGCTTTCACTGCTAACACTCATACAGGAAAAGCATTTGAATAGAATCAGTCCAGAGGCTGCTCTCTGCTGCGCAGCAACACAGTCAGGTCAGAATGAACAGTGGCATCTGCTCACACGGCAGAAGGACCAGCAGGGAAAGCTAGTGCTGTGTCTCTTCAGCAAACAAGCAGCTTTGCAACGGGGTCACCATCATTGCAGTCTCTCCTCGGTTTCATACCTAAAAGTCCATTTGAATCCAAATTCTCAGGTGGTGTCTCTCAGCTGCCCAGCAGCACAGTGAGTACAGCACGAACGTTTGGCCTCTGCTCCCACAGCAGAAGAGCCAGGATTGAAAGCTGGTGCTGGACCTGTTCAGCACACAATCCCCTTTACATTGGTGCCTCCATCGTTGCTTTCACTGCTCACTTTCATACAGGAAAAGCATTTGAATGGAATCAGTCCAGAGCCTGCTCTCTGCTGCGCAGCAACACACTCAGCACAGAATGAACAGTGGCATCTGCTCACACGGCAGAAGGACCAGCAGGGAAAGCTAGTGCTCTGCTTCTTCAGCACACAAGCAGCTTTGCAACGGGGTCACAATCATTGCAGTCTCTCCTCGGTTTCCTACCTAAAAGTCCATTTGAATCCAAATTCTCAGGTGGTGTCTCTCAGCTGCCCAGCAGCACAGTTAGTACAGCACGAACGTTTGGCCTCTGCTCCCACAGCAGAAGAGCCAGGATTGAAAGCTGGTGCTGGACCTGTTCAGCACACAATCCCCTTTACATTGGTGCATCCATCGTTGCTTTCACTGCTCACTTTCATACAGGAAAAGCATTTGAATAGAATCAGTCCAGAGCCTGCTCTCTGCTGCGCAGCAACACACTCAGCACAGAATGAACAGTGGCATCTGCTCACACGGCAGAAGGACCAGCAGGGAAAGCTAGTGCTCTGCTTCTTCAGCACACAAGCAGCTTTGCAACGGGGTCACCATCATTGCAGTCTCTCCTCGTCTTCATACCTAAAAGTCCATTTGAATCCGAATTCTCAGGTGGTCTCAGCTGCCCACTAGCACAGTGAGTACAGCACGAACGTTTGGCCTCTGCTCCCACAGCAGAAGAGCCAGGATTGAAAGCTGGTGCTGGACCTGTTCAGCACACAATCACTTTTACATTGGTGCATTCATCGTTGCTTTCAATGCTCACTTTCATACAAGAAAAGTATTTGAATGGAATCAGTCCAGAGCCTGCTCTCTGCTGCGCAGCAACACAGTCAGCACAGAATGAACAGTGGCATCTGCTCACACGGCAGAAGGAGCAGCAGGGAAAGCTAGTGCTCTGCTTCTTCAGCACACAAGCAGCTTTGCAACGGGGTCACCATCATTGCAGTCTCTCCTCGGTTTCCTACCTAAAAGTACATTTGAATCCAAATTCTCAGGTGGTGTCGCTCAGCTGCCCAGCAGCACAGTGAGTACAGCACGAACGTTTGGCCTCTGCTCCCACAGCAGAAGAGCCAGGATTGAAAGCTGGTGCTGGACCTGTTCAGCACACAATCCCCTTTACATTGGTGCCTCCATTGTTGTTTTCACTGCTAACACTCATACAGGAAAAGCATTTGAATAGAATCAGTCCAGAGCCTGCTCCCTGCTGGCAGCAACACAGCACAGAATGAACAGTGGCATCTGCTCACACGGCAGAAGGACCAGCAGGGAAAGCTAGTGCTGTGTCTCTTCAGCACACAAGCAGCTTTGCAACGGGGTCACCATCATTGCAGTCTCTCCTCGGTTTCCTACCTAAAAGTCCATTTGAATCCAAATTCTCAGGTGGTCTCAGCTGCCCAGCAGCACAGTGAGTACAGCACGAACGTTTGGCCTCTGCTCCCACAGCAGAAGAGCCAGGATTGAAAGCTGGTGCTGGACCTGTTCAGCACACAATCCCCTTTATACTGGTGCCTCCATCGTTGCTTTCACTGATAACACTCATACAGGAAAAGCATTTGAATGGAATCAGTCCAGAGCCTGCTCTCTGCTGCGCAGCAACACACTCAGCACAGAATGAACAGTGGATTCTGCTCAAACAGCAGAAGGACCAGCAGGGAAAGCTAGTGCTGGGCTTCTTCAGCACACAAGCAACTTTGCAACGGTGTCACCATCATTGCAGTCTCTCCTCGGTTTCATACCTAAAAGTCCATTTGAATCCAAATTCTCAGGTGGTGTCTCTCAGCTGCCCAGCAGCACAGTTAGTACAGCACGAACGTTTGGCCTCTGCTCCCACAGCAGAAGAGCCAGGATTGAAAGCTGGTGCTGGACCTGTTCAGCACACAATCACTTTTACATTGGTGCATTCATCGTTGCTTTCACTGCTCACTTTCATACAAGAAAAGCTTTTGAATGGAATCAGTCCAGAGCCTGCTCTCTGCTGCGCAGCAACACAGTCAGCACAGAATGAACAGTGGCATCTGCTCACACGGCAGAAGGAGCAGCAGGGAAAGCTAGTGCTGTGTCTCTTCAGCACACAAGCAGCTTTGCAACGGGGTCACCATCATTGCAGTCTCTCCTCGGTTTCCTACCTAAAAGTACATTTGAATCCAAATTCTCAGGTGGTGTCGCTCAGCTGCCCAGCAGCACAGTGAGTACAGCACGAACGTTTGGCCTCTGCTCCCACAGCAGAAGAGCCAGGATTGAAAGCTGGTGCTGGACCTGTTCAGCACACAATCCCCTTTACATTGGTGCCTCCATCGTTGCATTCACTGCTAACACTCATACAGGAAAAGCATTTGAATAGAATCAGTCCAGAGCCTGCTCCCTGCTGGCAGCAACACAGCACAGAATGAACAGTGGCATCTGCTCACACGGCAGAAGGACCAGCAGGGAAAGCTAGTGCTGTGTCTCTTCAGCACACAAGCAGCTTTGCAACGTGGTCACCATCATTGCAGTCTCTCCTCGGTTTCATACCTAAAAGTCCATTTGAATCCAAATTCTCAGGTGGTGTCTCTCAGCTGCCCAGCAGCACAGTTAGTACAGCACGAACGTTTGGCCTCTGCTCCCACAGCAGAAGAGCCAGGATTGAAAGCTGGTGCTGGACCTGTTCAGCACACAATCACTTTTACATTGGTGCATTCATCGTTGCTTTCACTGCTCACTTTCATACAAGAAAAGCTTTTGAATGGAATCAGTCCAGAGCCTGCTCTCTGCTGCGCAGCAACACAGTCAGCACAGAATGAACAGTGGCATCTGCTCACGCGGCAGAAGGACCAGCAGGGAAAGCTAGTGCTCTGCTTCTTCAGCACACAAGCAGCTTTGCAACGGGGTCACCATCATTGCAGTCTCTCCTCGGTTTCATACCTAAAAGTCCATTTGAATCCAAATTCTCAGGTGGTCTCAGCTGCCCAGTAGCACAGTGAGCACAGCACGAACTTTTGGCCTCTGCTCCCACAGCAGAAGAGCAAGGATTGAAAGCTGGTGCTGGACCTGTTCAGCACACAATCACCTTTACATTGGTGCCTCCATCGTTGCTTTCACTGCTAACACTCATACAGGAAAAGCATTTGAATAGAATCAGTCCAGAGGCTGCTCTCTGCTGCGCAGCAACACAGTCAGGTCAGAATGAACAGTGGCATCTGCTCACACGGCAGAAGGACCAGCAGGGAAAGCTAGTGCTGTGTCTCTTCAGCAAACAAGCAGCTTTGCAACGGGGTCACCATCATTGCAGTCTCTCCTCGGTTTCATACCTAAAAGTCCATTTGAATCCAAATTCTCAGGTGGTGTCTCTCAGCTGCCCAGCAGCACAGTGAGTACAGCACGAACGTTTGGCCTCTGCTCCCACAGCAGAAGAGCCAGGATTGAAAGCTGGTGCTGGACCTGTTCAGCACACAATCCCCTTTACATTGGTGCCTCCATCGTTGCTTTCACTGCTCACTTTCATACAGGAAAAGCATTTGAATGGAATCAGTCCAGAGCCTGCTCTCTGCTGCGCAGCAACACTGTCAGCACAGAATGAACAGTGGCATCTGCTCACACGGCAGAAGGACCAGCAGGGAAAGCTAGTGCTCTGCTTCTTCAGCACACAAGCAGCTTTGCAACGGGGTCACCATCATTGCAGTCTCTCCTCGGCTTCATACCTAAAAGTCCATTTGAATCCGAATTCTCAGGTGGTGTCGCTCAGCTGCCCAGCAGCACAGTGAGTACAGCACGAACGTTTGGCCTCTGCTCCCACAGCAGAAGAGCCAGTATTGAAAGCTGGTGCTGGACCTGTTCAGCACACAATCCCCTTTACATTGGTGCCTCCATCGTTGCTTTCACTGCTCACTTTCATACAGGAAAAGCATTTGAATGGAATCAGTCCAGAGCCTGCTCTCTGCTGCGCAGCAACACAGTCAGCACAGAATGAACAGAGGCATCTGCTCACACGGCAGAAGGACCAGCAGGGAAAGCTAGTGCTCTGCTTCTTCAGCACACAAGCAGCTTTGCAACGGGGTCACAATCATTGCAGTCTCTCCTCGGTTTCCTACCTAAAAGTCCATTTGAATCCAAATTCTCAGGTGGTGTCTCTCAGCTGCCCAGCAGCACAGTTAGTACAGCACGAACGTTTGGCCTCTGCTCCCACAGCAGAAGAGCCAGGATTGAAAGCTGGTGCTGGACCTGTTCAGCACACAATCCCCTTTACATTGGTGCATCCATCGTTGCTTTCACTGCTCACTTTCATACAGGAAAAGCATTTGAATAGAATCAGTCCAGAGCCTGCTCTCTGCTGCGCAGCAACACACTCAGCACAGAATGAACAGTGGCATCTGCTCACACGGCAGAAGGACCAGCAGGGAAAGCTAGTGCTCTGCTTCTTCAGCACACAAGCAGCTTTGCAACGGGGTCACCATCATTGCAGTCTCTCCTCGTCTTCATACCTAAAAGTCCATTTGAATCCGAATTCTCAGGTGGTCTCAGCTGCCCACTAGCACAGTGAGTACAGCACGAACGTTTGGCCTCTGCTCCCACAGCAGAAGAGCCAGGATTGAAAGCTGGTGCTGGACCTGTTCAGCACACAATCACTTTTACATTGGTGCATTCATCGTTGCTTTCAATGCTCACTTTCATACAAGAAAAGTATTTGAATGGAATCAGTCCAGAGCCTGCTCTCTGCTGCGCAGCAACACAGTCAGCACAGAATGAACAGTGGCATCTGCTCACACGGCAGAAGGAGCAGCAGGGAAAGCTAGTGCTCTGCTTCTTCAGCACACAAGCAGCTTTGCAACGGGGTCACCATCATTGCAGTCTCTCCTCGGTTTCCTACCTAAAAGTACATTTGAATCCAAATTCTCAGGTGGTGTCGCTCAGCTGCCCAGCAGCACAGTGAGTACAGCACGAACGTTTGGCCTCTGCTCCCACAGCAGAAGAGCCAGGATTGAAAGCTGGTGCTGGACCTGTTCAGCACACAATCCCCTTTACATTGGTGCCTCCATTGTTGTTTTCACTGCTAACACTCATACAGGAAAAGCATTTGAATAGAATCAGTCCAGAGCCTGCTCCCTGCTGGCAGCAACACAGCACAGAATGAACAGTGGCATCTGCTCACACGGCAGAAGGACCAGCAGGGAAAGCTAGTGCTGTGTCTCTTCAGCACACAAGCAGCTTTGCAACGGGGTCACCATCATTGCAGTCTCTCCTCGGTTTCCTACCTAAAAGTCCATTTGAATCCAAATTCTCAGGTGGTCTCAGCTGCCCAGCAGCACAGTGAGTACAGCACGAACGTTTGGCCTCTGCTCCCACAGCAGAAGAGCCAGGATTGAAAGCTGGTGCTGGACCTGTTCAGCACACAATCCCCTTTATACTGGTGCCTCCATCGTTGCTTTCACTGATAACACTCATACAGGAAAAGCATTTGAATGGAATCAGTCCAGAGCCTGCTCTCTGCTGCGCAGCAACACACTCAGCACAGAATGAACAGTGGATTCTGCTCAAACAGCAGAAGGACCAGCAGGGAAAGCTAGTGCTGGGCTTCTTCAGCACACAAGCAACTTTGCAACGGTGTCACCATCATTGCAGTCTCTCCTCGGTTTCATACCTAAAAGTCCATTTGAATCCAAATTCTCAGGTGGTGTCTCTCAGCTGCCCAGCAGCACAGTTAGTACAGCACGAACGTTTGGCCTCTGCTCCCACAGCAGAAGAGCCAGGATTGAAAGCTGGTGCTGGACCTGTTCAGCACACAATCACTTTTACATTGGTGCATTCATCGTTGCTTTCACTGCTCACTTTCATACAAGAAAAGCTTTTGAATGGAATCAGTCCAGAGCCTGCTCTCTGCTGCGCAGCAACACAGTCAGCACAGAATGAACAGTGGCATCTGCTCACACGGCAGAAGGAGCAGCAGGGAAAGCTAGTGCTGTGTCTCTTCAGCACACAAGCAGCTTTGCAACGGGGTCACCATCATTGCAGTCTCTCCTCGGTTTCCTACCTAAAAGTACATTTGAATCCAAATTCTCAGGTGGTGTCGCTCAGCTGCCCAGCAGCACAGTGAGTACAGCACGAACGTTTGGCCTCTGCTCCCACAGCAGAAGAGCCAGGATTGAAAGCTGGTGCTGGACCTGTTCAGCACACAATCCCCTTTACATTGGTGCCTCCATCGTTGCATTCACTGCTAACACTCATACAGGAAAAGCATTTGAATAGAATCAGTCCAGAGCCTGCTCCCTGCTGGCAGCAACACAGCACAGAATGAACAGTGGCATCTGCTCACACGGCAGAAGGACCAGCAGGGAAAGCTAGTGCTGTGTCTCTTCAGCACACAAGCAGCTTTGCAACGTGGTCACCATCATTGCAGTCTCTCCTCGGTTTCATACCTAAAAGTCCATTTGAATCCAAATTCTCAGGTGGTGTCTCTCAGCTGCCCAGCAGCACAGTTAGTACAGCACGAACGTTTGGCCTCTGCTCCCACAGCAGAAGAGCCAGGATTGAAAGCTGGTGCTGGACCTGTTCAGCACACAATCACTTTTACATTGGTGCATTCATCGTTGCTTTCACTGCTCACTTTCATACAAGAAAAGCTTTTGAATGGAATCAGTCCAGAGCCTGCTCTCTGCTGCGCAGCAACACAGTCAGCACAGAATGAACAGTGGCATCTGCTCACGCGGCAGAAGGACCAGCAGGGAAAGCTAGTGCTCTGCTTCTTCAGCACACAAGCAGCTTTGCAACGGGGTCACCATCATTGCAGTCTCTCCTCGGTTTCATACCTAAAAGTCCATTTGAATCCAAATTCTCAGGTGGTCTCAGCTGCCCAGTAGCACAGTGAGCACAGCACGAACTTTTGGCCTCTGCTCCCACAGCAGAAGAGCAAGGATTGAAAGCTGGTGCTGGACCTGTTCAGCACACAATCACCTTTACATTGGTGCCTCCATCGTTGCTTTCACTGCTAACACTCATACAGGAAAAGCATTTGAATAGAATCAGTCCAGAGGCTGCTCTCTGCTGCGCAGCAACACAGTCAGGTCAGAATGAACAGTGGCATCTGCTCACACGGCAGAAGGACCAGCAGGGAAAGCTAGTGCTGTGTCTCTTCAGCAAACAAGCAGCTTTGCAACGGGGTCACCATCATTGCAGTCTCTCCTCGGTTTCATACCTAAAAGTCCATTTGAATCCAAATTCTCAGGTGGTGTCTCTCAGCTGCCCAGCAGCACAGTGAGTACAGCACGAACGTTTGGCCTCTGCTCCCACAGCAGAAGAGCCAGGATTGAAAGCTGGTGCTGGACCTGTTCAGCACACAATCACCTTTACATTGGTGCCTCCATCGTTGCTTTCACTGCTCACTTTCATACAGGAAAAGCATTTGAATGGAATCAGTCCAGAGCCTGCTCTCTGCTGCGCAGCAACACTGTCAGCACAGAATGAACAGTGGCATCTGCTCACACGGCAGAAGGACCAGCAGGGAAAGCTAGTGCTCTGCTTCTTCAGCACACAAGCAGCTTTGCAACGGGGTCACCATCATTGCAGTCTCTCCTCGGCTTCATACCTAAAAGTCCATTTGAATCCGAATTCTCAGGTGGTGTCGCTCAGCTGCCCAGCAGCACAGTGAGTACAGCACGAACGTTTGGCCTCTGCTCCCACAGCAGAAGAGCCAGTATTGAAAGCTGGTGCTGGACCTGTTCAGCACACAATCCCCTTTACATTGGTGCCTCCATCGTTGCTTTCACTGCTCACTTTCATACAGGAAAAGCATTTGAATGGAATCAGTCCAGAGCCTGCTCTCTGCTGCGCAGCAACACAGTCAGCACAGAATGAACAGAGGCATCTGCTCACACGGCAGAAGGACCAGCAGGGAAAGCTAGTGCTCTGCTTCTTCAGCACACAAGCAGCTTTGCAACGGGGTCACAATCATTGCAGTCTCTCCTCGGTTTCCTACCTAAAAGTCCATTTGAATCCAAATTCTCAGGTGGTGTCTCTCAGCTGCCCAGCAGCACAGTTAGTACAGCACGAACGTTTGGCCTCTGCTCCCACAGCAGAAGAGCCAGGATTGAAAGCTGGTGCTGGACCTGTTCAGCACACAATCCCCTTTACATTGGTGCATCCATCGTTGCTTTCACTGCTCACTTTCATACAGGAAAAGCATTTGAATAGAATCAGTCCAGAGCCTGCTCTCTGCTGCGCAGCAACACACTCAGCACAGAATGAACAGTGGCATCTGCTCACACGGCAGAAGGACCAGCAGGGAAAGCTAGTGCTCTGCTTCTTCAGCACACAAGCAGCTTTGCAACGGGGTCACCATCATTGCAGTCTCTCCTCGTCTTCATACCTAAAAGTCCATTTGAATCCGAATTCTCAGGTGATCTCAGCTGCCCACTAGCACAGTGAGTACAGCACGAACGTTTGGCCTCTGCTCCCACAGCAGAAGAGCCAGGATTGAAAGCTGGTGCTGGACCTGTTCAGCACACAATCACTTTTACATTGGTGCATTCATCGTTGCTTTCAATGCTCACTTTCATACAAGAAAAGTATTTGAATGGAATCAGTCCAGAGCCTGCTCTCTGCTGCGCAGCAACACAGTCAGCACAGAATGAACAGTGGCATCTGCTCACACGGCAGAAGGAGCAGCAGGGAAAGCTAGTGCTCTGCTTCTTCAGCACACAAGCAGCTTCGCAACGGGGTCACCATCATTGCAGTCTCTCCTCGGTTTCCTACCTAAAAGTACATTTGAATCCAAATTCTCAGGTGGTGTCGCTCAGCTGCCCAGCAGCACAGTGAGTACAGCACGAACGTTTGGCCTCTGCTCCCACAGCAGAAGAGCCAGGATTGAAAGCTGGTGCTGGACCTGTTCAGCACACAATCCCCTTTACATTGGTGCCTCCATTGTTGTTTTCACTGCTAACACTCATACAGGAAAAGCATTTGAATAGAATCAGTCCAGAGCCTGCTCCCTGCTGGCAGCAACACAGCACAGAATGAACAGTGGCATCTGCTCACACGGCAGAAGGACCAGCAGGGAAAGCTAGTGCTGTGTCTCTTCAGCACACAAGCAGCTTTGCAACGGGGTCACCATCATTGCAGTCTCTCCTCGGTTTCCTACCTAAAAGTCCATTTGAATCCAAATTCTCAGGTGGTCTCAGCTGCCCAGCAGCACAGTGAGTACAGCACGAACGTTTGGCCTCTGCTCCCACAGCAGAAGAGCCAGGATTGAAAGCTGGTGCTGGACCTGTTCAGCACACAATCCCCTTTATACTGGTGCCTCCATCGTTGCTTTCACTGATAACACTCATACAGGAAAAGCATTTGAATGGAATCAGTCCAGAGCCTGCTCTCTGCTGCGCAGCAACACACTCAGCACAGAATGAACAGTGGATTCTGCTCAAACAGCAGAAGGACCAGCAGGGAAAGCTAGTGCTGGGCTTCTTCAGCACACAAGCAACTTTGCAACGGTGTCACCATCATTGCAGTCTCTCCTCGGTTTCATACCTAAAAGTCCATTTGAATCCAAATTCTCAGGTGGTGTCTCTCAGCTGCCCAGCAGCACAGTTAGTACAGCACGAACGTTTGGCCTCTGCTCCCACAGCAGAAGAGCCAGGATTGAAAGCTGGTGCTGGACCTGTTCAGCACACAATCACTTTTACATTGGTGCATTCATCGTTGCTTTCACTGCTCACTTTCATACAAGAAAAGCTTTTGAATGGAATCAGTCCAGAGCCTGCTCTCTGCTGCGCAGCAACACAGTCAGCACAGAATGAACAGTGGCATCTGCTCACACGGCAGAAGGAGCAGCAGGGAAAGCTAGTGCTGTGTCTCTTCAGCACACAAGCAGCTTTGCAACGGGGTCACCATCATTGCAGTCTCTCCTCGGTTTCCTACCTAAAAGTACATTTGAATCCAAATTCTCAGGTGGTGTCGCTCAGCTGCCCAGCAGCACAGTGAGTACAGCACGAACGTTTGGCCTCTGCTCCCACAGCAGAAGAGCCAGGATTGAAAGCTGGTGCTGGACCTGTTCAGCACACAATCCCCTTTACATTGGTGCCTCCATCGTTGCATTCACTGCTAACACTCATACAGGAAAAGCATTTGAATAGAATCAGTCCAGAGCCTGCTCCCTGCTGGCAGCAACACAGCACAGAATGAACAGTGGCATCTGCTCACACGGCAGAAGGACCAGCAGGGAAAGCTAGTGCTGTGTCTCTTCAGCACACAAGCAGCTTTGCAACGTGGTCACCATCATTGCAGTCTCTCCTCGGTTTCATACCTAAAAGTCCATTTGAATCCAAATTCTCAGGTGGTGTCTCTCAGCTGCCCAGCAGCACAGTTAGTACAGCACGAACGTTTGGCCTCTGCTCCCACAGCAGAAGAGCCAGGATTGAAAGCTGGTGCTGGACCTGTTCAGCACACAATCACCTTTACATTGGTGCATCCATCGTTGCTTTCACTGCTCACTTTCATACAGGAAAAGCATTTGAATGGAATCAGTCCAGAGCCTGCTCTCTGCTGCGCAGCAACACAGTCAGCACAGAATGAACAGTGGCATCTGCTCACACGGCAGAAGGACCAGCAGGGAAAGCTAGTGCTCTGCTTCTTCAGCACACAAGCAGCTTTGCAACGCGGTCACCATCATTGCAGTCTCTCCTCGGTTTCCTACCTAAAAGTCCATTTGAATCCAAATTCTCAGGTGGTCTCAGCTGCCCAGTAGCACAGTGAGCACAGCACGAACGTTTGGCCTCTGCTCCCACAGCAGAAGAGCCAGGATTGAAAGCTGGTGCTGGACCTGTTCAGCACACAATCCCCTTTACATTGGTGCCTCCATCGTTGCTTTCACTGCTCACTTTCATACAGGAAACGCATTTGAATGGAATCAGTCCAGAGCCTGCTCTCTGCTGCGCAGCAACACAGTCAGCACAGAATGAACAGTGGCATCTGCTCACACGGCAGAAGGACCAGCAGGGAAAGCTAGTGCTCTGCTTCTTCAGCACACAAGCAGCTTTGCAACGCGGTCACCATCATTGCAGTCTCTCCTCGGTTTCCTACCTAAAAGTCCATTTGAATCCAAATTCTCAGGTGGTCTCAGCTGCCCAGTAGCACAGTGAGCACAGCACGAACGTTTGGCCTCTGCTCCCACAGCAGAAGAGCCAGGATTGAAAGCTGGTGCTGGACCTGTTCAGCACACAATCCCCTTTACATTGGTGCCTCCATCGTTGCTTTCACTGCTCACTTTCATACAGGAAACGCATTTGAATGGAATCAGTCCAGAGCCTGCTCTCTGCTGCGCAGCAACACAGTCAGCACAGAATGAACAGTGGCATCTGCTCACACGGCAGAAGGACCAGCAGGGAAAGCTAGTGCTCTGCTTCTTCAGCACACAAGCAGCTTTGCAACGGGGTCACCATCATTGCAGTCTCTCCTCGGCTTCATACCTAAAAGTCCATTTGAATCCGAATTCTCAGGTGGTGTCGCTCAGCTGCCCAGCAGCACAGTGAGTACAGCACGAACGTTTGGCCTCTGCTCCCACAGCAGAAGAGCCAGGATTGAAAGCTGGTGCTGGACCTGTTCAGCACACAATCCCCTTTACATTGGTGCCTCCATCGTTGCTTTCACTGCTCACTTTCATACAGGAAAAGCATTTGAATGGAATCAGTCCAGAGGCTGCTCTCTGCTGCGCAGCAACACAGTCAGCACAGAATGAACAGTGGCATCTGCTCACACGGCAGAAGGACCAGCAGGGAAAGCTAGTGCTCTGCTTCTTCAGCACACAAGCAGCTTTGCAACGGGGTCACCATCATTGCAGTCTCTCCTCGGTTTCATACCTAAAAGTCCATTTGAATCCAAATTCTCAGGTGGTCTCAGCTGCCCAGTAGCACAGTTAGTACAGCACGAACGTTTGGCCTCTGCTCCCACAGCAGAAGAGCCAGGATTGAAAGCTGGTGCTGGACCTGTTCAGCACACAATCCCCTTTACATTGGTGCCTCCATCGTTGCTTTCACTGCTCACTTTCATACAGGAAAAGCATTTGAATAAAATCAGTCCAGAGCCTGCTCTCTGCTGCGCAGCAACACACTCAGCACAGAATGAACAGTGGCATCTGCTCACACGGCAGAAGGAGCAGCAGGGAAAGCTAGTGCTCTGCTTCTTCAGCACACAAGCAGCTTTGCAACGGGGTCACCATCATTGCAGTCTCTCCTCGGTTTCATACCTAAAAGTCCATTTGAATCCAAATTCTCAGGTGGTCTCAGCTGCCCAGTAGCACAGTGAGTACAGCACGAACGTTTGGCCTCTGCTCCCACAGCAGAAGAGCCAGGATTGAAAGCTGGTGCTGGACCTGTTCAGCACACAATCCCCTTTACATTGGTGCCTCCATCGTTGCTTTCACTGCTAACACTCATACAGGAAAAGCATTTGAATAGAATCAGTCCAGAGGCTGCTCTCTGCTGCGCAGCAACACAGTCAGGTCAGAATGAACAGTGGCATCTGCTCACACGGCAGAAGGACCAGCAGGGAAAGCTAGTGCTGTGTCTCTTCAGCAAACAAGCAGCTTTGCAACGGGGTCACCATCATTGCAGTCTCTCCTCGGTTTCATACCTAAAAGTCCATTTGAATCCAAATTCTCAGGTGGTGTCTCTCAGCTGCCCAGCAGCACAGTGAGTACAGCACGAACGTTTGGCCTCTGCTCCCACAGCAGAAGAGCCAGGATTGAAAGCTGGTGCTGGACCTGTTCAGCACACAATCCCCTTTACATTGGTGCCTCCATCGTTGCTTTCACTGCTCACTTTCATACAGGAAAAGCATTTGAATGGAATCAGTCCAGAGCCTGCTCTCTGCTGCGCAGCAACACTGTCAGCACAGAATGAACAGTGGCATCTGCTCACACGGCAGAAGGACCAGCAGGGAAAGCTAGTGCTCTGCTTCTTCAGCACACAAGCAGCTTTGCAACGGGGTCACCATCATTGCAGTCTCTCCTCGGCTTCATACCTAAAAGTCCATTTGAATCCGAATTCTCAGGTGGTGTCGCTCAGCTGCCCAGCAGCACAGTGAGTACAGCACGAACGTTTGGCCTCTGCTCCCACAGCAGAAGAGCCAGTATTGAAAGCTGGTGCTGGACCTGTTCAGCACACAATCCCCTTTACATTGGTGCCTCCATCGTTGCTTTCACTGCTCACTTTCATACAGGAAAAGCATTTGAATGGAATCAGTCCAGAGCCTGCTCTCTGCTGCGCAGCAACACAGTCAGCACAGAATGAACAGAAGCATCTGCTCACACGGCAGAAGGACCAGCAGGGAAAGCTAGTGCTCTGCTTCTTCAGCACACAAGCAGCTTTGCAACGGGGTCACAATCATTGCAGTCTCTCCTCGGTTTCCTACCTAAAAGTCCATTTGAATCCAAATTCTCAGGTGGTGTCTCTCAGCTGCCCAGCAGCACAGTTAGTACAGCACGAACGTTTGGCCTCTGCTCCCACAGCAGAAGAGCCAGGATTGAAAGCTGGTGCTGGACCTGTTCAGCACACAATCCCCTTTACATTGGTGCCTCCATCGTTGCTTTCACTGCTCACTTTCATACAGGAAAAGCATTTGAATAGAATCAGTCCAGAGCCTGCTCTCTGCTGCGCAGCAACACACTCAGCACAGAATGAACAGTGGCATCTGCTCACACGGCAGAAGGACCAGCAGGGAAAGCTAGTGCTCTGCTTCTTCAGCACACAAGCAGCTTTGCAACGGGGTCACCATCATTGCAGTCTCTCCTCGTCTTCATACCTAAAAGTCCATTTGAATCCGAATTCTCAGGTGGTCTCAGCTGCCCACTAGCACAGTGAGTACAGCACGAACGTTTGGCCTCTGCTCCCACAGCAGAAGAGCCAGGATTGAAAGCTGGTGCTGGACCTGTTCAGCACACAATCACTTTTACATTGGTGCATTCATCGTTGCTTTCAATGCTCACTTTCATACAAGAAAAGCTTTTGAATGGAATCAGTCCAGAGCCTGCTCTCTGCTGCGCAGCAACACAGTCAGCACAGAATGAACAGTGGCATCTGCTCACACGGCAGAAGGAGCAGCAGGGAAAGCTAGTGCTCTGCTTCTTCAGCACACAAGCAGCTTTGCAACTGGGTCACCATCATTGCAGTCTCTCCTCGGTTTCCTACCTAAAAGTACATTTGAATCCAAATTCTCAGGTGGTGTCGCTCAGCTGCCCAGCAGCACAGTGAGTACAGCACGAACGTTTGGCCTCTGCTCCCACAGCAGAAGAGCCAGGATTGAAAGCTGGTGCTGGACCTGTTCAGCACACAATCCCCTTTACATTGGTGCCTCCATTGTTGTTTTCACTGCTAACACTCATACAGGAAAAGCATTTGAATAGAATCAGTCCAGAGCCTGCTCCCTGCTGGCAGCAACACAGCACAGAATGAACAGTGGCATCTGCTCACACGGCAGAAGGACCAGCAGGGAAAGCTAGTGCTGTGTCTCTTCAGCACACAAGCAGCTTTGCAACGGGGTCACCATCATTGCAGTCTCTCCTCGGTTTCCTACCTAAAAGTCCATTTGAATCCAAATTCTCAGGTGGTCTCAGCTGCCCAGCAGCACAGTGAGTACAGCACGAACGTTTGGCCTCTGCTCCCACAGCAGAAGAGCCAGGATTGAAAGCTGGTGCTGGACCTGTTCAGCACACAATCCCCTTTATACTGGTGCCTCCATCGTTGCTTTCACTGCTAACACTCATACAGGAAAAGCATTTGAATGGAATCAGTCCAGAGCCTGCTCTCTGCTGCGCAGCAACACACTCAGCACAGAATGAACAGTGGATTCTGCTCAAACAGCAGAAGGACCAGCAGGGAAAGCTAGTGCTGGGCTTCTTCAGCACACAAGCAACTTTGCAACGGGGTCACCATCATTGCAGTCTCTCCTCGGTTTCATACCTAAAAGTCCATTGGAATCCAAATTCTCAGGTGGTGTCTCTCAGCTGCCCAGCAGCACAGTTAGTACAGCACGAACGTTTGGCCTCTGCTCCCACAGCAGAAGAGCCAGGATTGAAAGCTGGTGCTGGACCTGTTCAGCACACAATCACTTTTACATTGGTGCATTCATCGTTGCTTTCACTGCTCACTTTCATACAAGAAAAGCTTTTGAATGGAATCAGTCCAGAGCCTGCTCTCTGCTGCGCAGCAACACAGTCAGCACAGAATGAACAGTGGCATCTGCTCACACGGCAGAAGGACCAGCAGGGAAAGCTAGTGCTGTGTCTCTTCAGCACACAAGCAGCTTTGCAACGGGGTCACCATCATTGCAGTCTCTCCTCGGTTTCCTACCTAAAAGTACATTTGAATCCAAATTCTCAGGTGGTGTCGCTCAGCTGCCCAGCAGCACAGTGAGTACAGCACGAACGTTTGGCCTCTGCTCCCACAGCAGAAGAGCCAGGATTGAAAGCTGGTGCTGGACCTGTTCAGCACACAATCCCCTTTACATTGGTGCCTCCATCGTTGCATTCACTGCTAACACTCATACAGGAAAAGCATTTGAATAGAATCAGTCCAGAGCCTGCTCCCTGCTGGCAGCAACACAGCACAGAATGAACAGTGGCATCTGCTCACACGGCAGAAGGACCAGCAGGGAAAGCTAGTGCTGTGTCTCTTCAGCACACAAGCAGCTTTGCAACGTGGTCACCATCATTGCAGTCTCTCCTCGGTTTCATACCTAAAAGTCCATTTGAATCCAAATTCTCAGGTGGTGTCTCTCAGCTGCCCAGCAGCACAGTTAGTACAGCACGAACGTTTGGCCTCTGCTCCCACAGCAGAAGAGCCAGTATTGAAAGCTGGTGCTGGACCTGTTCAGCACACAATCACCTTTACATTGGTGCATCCATCGTTGCTTTCACTGCTCACTTTCATACAGGAAAAGCATTTGAATGGAATCAGTCCAGAGCCTGCTCTCTGCTGCGCAGCAACACAGTCAGCACAGAATGAACAGTGGCATCTGCTCACACGGCAGAAGGACCAGCAGGGAAAGCTAGTGCTCTGCTTCTTCAGCACACAAGCAGCTTTGCAACGCGGTCACCATCATTGCAGTCTCTCCTCGGTTTCATACCTAAAAGTCCATTTGAATCCAAATTCTCAGGTGGTCTCAGCTGCCCAGCAGCACAGTGAGTACAGCACGAACGTTTGGCCTCTGCTCCCACAGCAGAAGAGCCAGGATTGAAAGCTGGTGCTGGACCTGTTCAGCACACAATCCCCTTTATACTGGTGCCTCCATCGTTGCTTTCACTGCTAACACTCATACAGGAAAAGCATTTGAATGGAATCAGTCCAGAGCCTGCTCTCTGCTGCGCAGCAACACACTCAGCACAGAATGAACAGTGGATTCTGCTCAAACAGCAGAAGGACCAGCAGGGAAAGCTAGTGCTGGGCTTCTTCAGCACACAAGCAACTTTGCAACGGGGTCACCATCATTGCAGTCTCTCCTCGGTTTCATACCTAAAAGTCCATTTGAATCCAAATTCTCAGGTGGTGTCTCTCAGCTGCCCAGCAGCACAGTTAGTACAGCACGAACGTTTGGCCTCTGCTCCCACAGCAGAAGAGCCAGGATTGAAAGCTGGTGCTGGACCTGTTCAGCACACAATCACTTTTACATTGGTGCATTCATCGTTGCTTTCACTGCTCACTTTCATACAAGAAAAGCTTTTGAATGGAATGAGTCCAGAGGCTGCTCTCTGCTGCGCAGCAACACAGTCAGCACAGAATGAACAGTGGCATCTGCTCACACGGCAGAAGGAGCAGCAGGGAAAGCTAGTGCTGTGTCTCTTCAGCACACAAGCAGCTTTGCAACGGGGTCACCATCATTGCAGTCTCTCCTCGGTTTCCTACCTACAAGTACATTTGAATCCAAATTCTCAGGTGGTGTCTCTCAGCTGCCCAGCAGCACAGTGAGTACAGCACGAACGTTTGGCCTCTGCTCCCACAGCAGAAGAGCCAGGATTGAAAGCTGGTGCTGGACCTGTTCAGCACACAATCCCCTTTACATTGGTGCCTCCATCGTTGCATTCACTGCTAACACTCATACAGGAAAAGCATTTGAATAGAATCAGTCCAGAGCCTGCTCCCTGCTGGCAGCAACACAGCACAGAATGAACAGTGGCATCTGCTCACACGGCAGAAGGACCAGCAGGGAAAGCTAGTGCTGTGTCTCTTCAGCACACAAGCAGCTTTGCAACGTGGTCACCATCATTGCAGTCTCTCCTCGGTTTCATACCTAAAAGTCCATTTGAATCCAAATTCTCAGGTGGTGTCTCTCAGCTGCCCAGCAGCACAGTTAGTACAGCACGAACGTTTGGCCTCTGCTCCCACAGCAGAAGAGCCAGGATTGAAAGCTGGTGCTGGACCTGTTCAGCACACAATCACCTTTACATTGGTGCATCCATCGTTGCTTTCACTGCTCACTTTCATACAGGAAAAGCATTTGAATGGAATCAGTCCAGAGCCTGCTCTCTGCTGCGCAGCAACACAGTCAGCACAGAATGAACAGTGGCATCTGCTCACACGGCAGAAGGACCAGCAGGGAAAGCTAGTGCTCTGCTTCTTCAGCACACAAGCAGCTTTGCAACGCGGTCACCATCATTGCAGTCTCTCCTCGGTTTCATACCTAAAAGTCCATTTGAATCCAAATTCTCAGGTGGTCTCAGCTGACCAGCAGCACAGTGAGCACAGCACGAACGTTTGGCCTCTGCTCCCACAGCAGAAGAGCCAGGATTGAAAGCTGGTGCTGGACCTGTTCAGCACACAATCCCCTTTACATTGGTGCCTCCATCGTTGCTTTCACTGCTCACTTTCATACAGGAAACGCATTTGAATGGAATCAGTCCAGAGCCTGCTCTCTGCTGCGCAGCAACACAGTCAGCACAGAATGAACAGTGGCATCTGCTCACACGGCAGAAGGACCAGCAGGGAAAGCTAGTGCTCTGCTTCTTCAGCACACAAGCAGCTTTGCAACGGGGTCACCATCATTGCAGTCTCTCCTCGGCTTCATACCTAAAAGTCCATTTGAATCCGAATTCTCAGGTGGTGTCGCTCAGCTGCCCAGCAGCACAGTGAGTACAGCACGAACGTTTGGCCTCTGCTCCCACAGCAGAAGAGCCAGGATTGAAAGCTGGTGCTGGACCTGTTCAGCACACAATCCCCTTTACATTGGTGCCTCCATCGTTGCTTTCACTGCTCACTTTCATACAGGAAAAGCATTTGAATAGAATCAGTCCAGAGCCTGCTCTCTGCTGCGCAGCAACACAGTCAGCACAGAATGAACAGTGGCATCTGCTCACACGGCAGAAGGACCAGCAGGGAAAGCTAGTGCTCTGCTTCTTCAGCACACAAGCAGCTTTGCAAAGGGGTCACCATCATTGCAGTCTCTCCTCGGCTTCATACCTAAAAGTCCATTTGAATCCGAATTCTCAGGTGGTGTTTCTCAGCTGCCCAGCAGCACAGTGAGTACAGCACGAACGTTTGGCCTCTGCTCCCACAGCAGAAGAGCCAGGATTGAAAGCTGGTGCTGGACCTGTTCAGCACACAATCCCCTTTACATTGGTGCCTCCATCGTTGCTTTCACTGCTCACTTTCTTACAGGAAAAGCATTTGAATGGAATCAGTCCAGAGCCTGCTCTCTGCTGCGCAGCAACACACTCAGCACAGAATGAACAGTGGCATCTGCTCACACGGCAGAAGGAGCAGCAGGGAAAGCTAGTGCTCTGCTTCTTCAGCACACAAGCAGCTTTGCAACGGGGTCACCATCATTGCAGTCTCTCCTCGGTTTCATACCTAAAAGTCCATTTGAATCCAAATTCTCAGGTGGTCTCAGCTGCCCAGTAGCACAGTGAGTACAGCACGAACGTTTGGCCTCTGCTCCCACAGCAGAAGAGCCAGGATTGAAAGCTGGTGCTGGACCTGTTCAGCACACAATCCCCTTTACATTGGTGCCTCCATCGTTGCTTTCACTGCTCACTTTCATACAGGAAAAGCATTTGAATGGAATCAGTCCAGAGCCTGCTCTCTGCTGCGCAGGAACACAGTCAGCACAGAATGAACAGTGGACTCTGCTCACACGGCAGAAGGACCAGCAGGGAAAGCTAGTGCTCTGCTTCTTCAGCACACAAGCAGCTTTGCAACGGGGTCACCATCATTGCAGTCTCTCCTCGGTTTCATACCTAAAAGTCCATTTGAATCCGAATTCTCAGGTGGTGTCGCTCAGCTGCCCAGCAGCACAGTGAGTACAGCACGAACGTTTGGCCTCTGCTCCCACAGCAGAAGAGCCAGTATTGAAAGCTGGTGCTGGACCTGTTCAGCACACAATCCCCTTTACATTGGTGCATCCATCGTTGCTTTCACTGCTCACTTTCATACAGGAAAAGCATTTGAATGGAATCAGTCCAGAGCCTGCTCTCTGCTGCGCAGGAACACAGTCAGCACAGAATGAACAGTGGCATCTGCTCACACGGCAGAAGGACCAGCAGGGAAAGCTAGTGCTCTGCTTCTTCAGCACACAAGCAGCTTTGCAACGGGGTCACCATCATTGCAGTCTCTCCTCGGTTTCTTACCTAAAAGTCCATTTGAATCCAAATTCTCAGGTGGTCTCAGCTGCCCAGTAGCACAGTGAGTACAGCACGAACGTTTGGCCTCTGCTCCCACAGCAGAAGAGCCAGGATTGAAAGCTGGTGCTGGACCTGTTCAGCACACAATCACTTTTACATTGGTGCATTCATCGTTGCTTTCACTGCTCACTTTCATACAAGAAAAGCATTTGAATGGAATCAGTCCAGAGGCTGCTCTCTGCTGCGCAGCAACACTGTCAGCACAGAATGAACAGTGGCATCTGCTCACACGGCAGAAGGACCAGCAGGGAAAGCTAGTGCTCTGCTTCTTCAGCACACAAGCAGCTTTGCAACGGGGTCACCATCATTGCAGTCTCTCCTCGGTTTCATACCTAAAAGTCCATTTGAATCCAAATTCTCAGGTGGTGTCTCTCAGCTGCCCAGCAGCACAGTTAGTTCAGCACGAACGTTTGGCCTCTGCTCCCACAGCAGAAGAGCCAGGATTGAAAGCTGGTGCTGGACCTGTTCAGCACACAATCCCCTTTACATTGGTGCCTCCATCGTTGCTTTCACTGCTCACTTTCATACAGGAAAAGCATTTGAATGGAATCAGTCCAGAGCCTGCTCTCTGCTGCGCAGCAACACAGTCAGCACAGAATGAACAGTGGACTCTGCTCACACGGCAGAAGGACCAGCAGGGAAAGCTAGTGCTCTGCTTCTTCAGCACACAAGCAGCTTTGCAACGGGGTCACCATCATTGCAGTCTCTCCTCGGCTTCATACCTAAAAGTCCATTTGAATCCGAATTCTCAGGTGGTGTCGCTCAGCTGCCCAGCAGCACAGTGAGTACAGCACGAACGTTTGGCCTCTGCTCCCACAGCAGAAGAGCCAGGATTGAAAGCTGGTGCTGGACCTGTTCAGCACACAATCCCCTTTACATTGGTGCCTCCATCGTTGCTTTCACTGCTCACTTTCATACAGGAAAAGCATTTGAATGGAATCAGTCCAGAGCCTGCTCTCTGCTGCGCAGAAACACAGTCAGCACAGAATGAACAGTGGCATCTGCTCACACGGCAGAAGGACCATCAGGGAAAGCTAGTGCTGTGTCTCTTCAGCACACAAGCAGCTTTGCAACGGGGTCACCATCATTGCAGTCTCTCCTCGGTTTCATACCTAAAAGTCCATTGGAATCCAAATTCTCAGGTGGTGTCTCTCAGCTGCCCAGCAGCACAGTGAGTACAGCACGAACGTTTGGCCTCTGCTCCCACAGCAGAAGAGCCAGGATTGAAAGCTGGTGCTGGACCTGTTCAGCACACAATCCCCTTTACATTGGTGCCTCCATCGTTGCTTTCACTGCTCACTTTCATACAGGAAAAGCATTTGAATGGAATCAGTCCAGAGCCTGCTCTCTGCTGCGCAGGAACACAGTCAGCACAGAATGAACAGTGGCATCTGCTCACACGGCAGAAGGACCAGCAGGGAAAGCTAGTGCTCTGCTTCTTCAGCACACAAGCAGCTTTGCAACGGAGTCACCATCATTGCAGTCTCTCCTCGGTTTCATACCTAAAAGTCCATTTGAATCCAAATTCTCAGGTGGTCTCAGCTGCCCAGTAGCACAGTGAGTACAGCACGAACGTTTGGCCTCTGCTCCCACAGCAGAAGAGCCAGGATTGAAAGCTGGTGCTGGACCTGTTCAGCACACAATCCCCTTTACATTGGTGCCTCCATCGTTGCTTTCACTGCTCACTTTCATACAGGAAAAGCATTTGAATGGAATCAGTCCAGAGCCTGCTCTCTGCTGCGCAGGAACACAGTCAGCACAGAATGAACAGTGGCATCTGCTCACACGGCAGAAGGACCAGCAGGGAAAGCTAGTGCTCTGCTTCTTCAGCACACAAGCAGCTTTGCAACGGGGTCACCATCATTGCAGTCTCTCCTCGGCTTCATACCTAAAAGTCCATTTGAATCCGAATTCTCAGGTGGTGTCGCTCAGCTGCCCAGCAGCACAGTGAGTACAGCACGAACGTTTGGCCTCTGCTCCCACAGCAGAAGAGCCAGTATTGAAAGCTGGTGCTGGACCTGTTCAGCACACAATCCCCTTTACATTGGTGCCTCCATCGTTGCTTTCACTGCTCACTTTCATACAGGAAAAGCATTTGAATGGAATCAGTCCAGAGCCTGCTCTCTGCTGCGCAGCAACACAGTCAGCACAGAATGAACAGTGGCATCTGCTCACACGGCAGAAGGAGCAGCAGGGAAAGCTAGTGCTGTGTCTCTTCAGCACACAAGCAGCTTTGCAACGGGGTCACCATCATTGCAGTCTCTCCTCGGTTTCATACCTAAAAGCTCATTGGAATCCAAATTCTCAGGTGGTGTCTCTCAGCTGCCCAGCAGCACAGTGAGTACAGCACGAACGTTTGGCCTCTGCTCCCACAGCAGAAGAGCCAGGATTGAAAGCTGGTGCTGGACCTGTTCAGCACACAATCCCCTTTACATTGGTGCCTCCATCGTTGCTTTCACTGCTCACTTTCATACAGGAAAAGCATTTGAATGGAATCAGTCCAGAGCCTGCTCTCTGCTGAGCAGCAACACAGTCAGCACAGAATGAACAGTGGCATCTGCTCACACGGCAGAAGGACCAGCAGGGAAAGCTAGTGCTCTGCTTCTTCAGCACACAAGCAGCTTTGCAACGGAGTCACCATCATTGCAGTCTCTCCTCGGTTTCATACCTAAAAGTCCATTTGAATCCAAATTCTCAGGTGGTCTCAGCTGCCCAGTAGCACAGTGAGTACAGCACGAACGTTTGGCCTCTGCTCCCACAGCAGAAGAGCCAGGATTGAAAGCTGGTGCTGGACCTGTTCAGCACACAATCACTTTTACATTGGTGCATTCATCGTTGCTTTCACTGCTCACTTTCATACAAGAAAAGCATTTGAATGGAATCAGTCCAGAGGCTGCTCACTGCTGCGCAGCAACACAGCACAGAATGAACAGTGGCATCTGCTCACACGGCAGAAGGAGCAGCAAGGAAAGCTAGTGCTGTGTCTCTTCAGCACACAAGCAGCTTTGCAACGGGGTCACCATCATTGCAGTCTCTCCTCGGTTTCCTACCTAAAAGTACATTTGAATCCAAATTCTCAGGTGGTGTCGCTCAGCTGCCCAGCAGCACAGTGAGTACAGCACGAACGTTTGGCCTCTGCTCCCACAGCAGAAGAGCCAGGATTGAAAGCTGGTGCTGGACCTGTTCAGCACACAATCCCCTTTACATTGGTGCCTCCATCGTTGCTTTCACTGCTAACACTCATACAGGAAAAGCATTTGAATAGAATCAGTCCAGAGCCTGCTCCCTGCTGGCAGCAACACAGCACAGAATGAACAGTGGCATCTGCTCACACGGCAGAAGGACCAGCAGGGAAAGCTAGTGCTCTGCTTCTTCAGCACACAAGCAGCTTTGCAACGGGGTCACCATCATTGCAGTCTCTCCGCGCCTTCATACCTAAAAGTACATTTGAATCCAAATTCTCAGGTGGTGTCTCTCAGCTGCCCAGCAGCACAGTGAGTACAGCACGAACGTTTGGCCTCTGCTCCCACAGCAGAAGAGCCAGGATTGAAAGCTGGTGCTGGACCTGTTCAGCACACAATCCCCTTTATACTGGTGCCCCCATCGTTGCTTTCACTGCTAACACTCATACAGGAAAAGCATTTGAATGGAATCAGTCCAGAGCCTGCTCTCTGCTGGCAGCAACACACTCTGCACAGAATGAACAGTGGATTCTGCTCAAACAGCAGAAGGACCAGCAGGGAAAGCTATTGCTGGGCTTCTTCAGCACACAAGCAGCTTTGCAACGGGGTCACCATCATTGCAGTCTCTCCTCGGTTTCATACCTAAAAGTCCATTTGAATCCAAATTCTCAGGTGGTGTCTCTCAGCTGCCTAGCAGCACAGTTAGTACAGCACGAACTTCTGGCCTCTGCTCCCACAGCAGAAGAGCCAGGATCGAAAGCTGGTGCTGGACCTGTTCAGCACACAATCACTTTTACATTGGTGCATTCATCGTTGCTTTCACTGCTCACTTTCATACAAGAAAAGCTTTCGAATGGAATCAGTCCAGAGCCTGCTCTCTGCTGCGCAGCAACACAGTCAGCACAGAATGAACAGTGGCATCTGCTCACACGGCAGAAGGAGCAGCAAGGAAAGCTAGTGCTGTGTCTCTTCAGCACACAAGCAGCTTTGCAACGGGGTCACCATCATTGCAGTCTCTCCTCGGTTTCCTACCTAAAAGTACATTTGAATCCAAATTCTCAGGTGGTGTCGCTCAGCTGCCCAGCAGCACAGTGAGTACAGCACGAACGTTTGGCCTCTGCTCCCACAGCAGAAGAGCCAGGATTGAAAGCTGGTGCTGGACCTGTTCAGCACACAATCCCCTTTACATTGGTGCCTCCATCGTTGCTTTCACTGCTCACTTTCATACAGGAAAAGCATTTGAATGGAATCAGTCCAGAGCCTGCTCTCTGCTGCGCAGCAACACAGCACAGAATGAACAGTGGCATCTGCTCACACGGCAGAAGGACCAGCAGGGAAAGCTAGTGCTCTGCTTCTTCAGCACACAAGCAGCTTTGCAACGGGGTCACCATCATTGCAGTCTCTCCTCGGTTTCATACCTAAAAGTCCATTTGAATCCAAATTCTCAGGTGGTCTCAGCTGCCCAGCAGCACAGTGAGTACAGCACGAACGTTTGGCCTCTGCTCCCACAGCAGAAGAGCCAGGATTGAAAGCTGGTGCTGGACCTGTTCAGCACACAATCACTTTTACATTGGTGCATTCATCGTTGCTTTCACTGCTCACTTTCATACAAGAAAAGCATTTGAATGGAATCAGTCCAGAGGCTGCTCTCTGCTGCGCAGCAACACTGTCAGCACAGAATGAACAGTGGCATCTGCTCACACGGCAGAAGGACCAGCAGGGAAAGCTAGTGCTCTGCTTCTTCAGCACACAAGCAGCTTTGCAACGGGGTCACCATCATTGCAGTCTCTCCTCGGTTTCATACCTAAAAGTCCATTTGAATCCAAATTCTCAGGTGGTGTCTCTCAGCTGCCCAGCAGCACAGTTAGTTCAGCACGAACGTTTGGCCTCTGCTCCCACAGCAGAAGAGCCAGGATTGAAAGCTGGTGCTGGACCTGTTCAGCACACAATCCCCTTTACATTGGTGCCTCCATCGTTGCTTTCACTGCTCACTTTCATACAGGAAAAGCATTTGAATGGAATCAGTCCAGAGCCTGCTCTCTGCTGCGCAGCAACACAGTCAGCACAGAATGAACAGTGGCATCTGCTCACACGGCAGAAGGACCATCAGGGAAAGCTAGTGCTCTGCTTCTTCAGCACACAAGCAGCTTTGCAACGGGGTCACCATCATTGCAGTCTCTCCTCGGCTTCATACCTAAAAGTCCATTTGAATCCGAATTCTCAGGTGGTGTCGCTCAGCTGCCCAGCAGCACAGTGAGTACAGCACGAACGTTTGGCCTCTGCTCCCACAGCAGAAGAGCCAGGATTGAAAGCTGGTGCTGGACCTGTTCAGCACACAATCCCCTTTACATTGGTGCCTCCATCGTTGCTTTCACTGCTCACTTTCATACAGGAAAAGCATTTGAATGGAATCAGTCCAGAGCCTGCTCTCTGCTGCGCAGAAACACAGTCAGCACAGAATGAACAGTGGCATCTGCTCACACGGCAGAAGGACCATCAGGGAAAGCTAGTGCTGTGTCTCTTCAGCACACAAGCAGCTTTGCAACGGGGTCACCATCATTGCAGTCTCTCCCTCGGTTTCATACCTAAAAGTCCATTGGAATCCAAATTCTCAGGTGGTGTCTCTCAGCTGCCCAGCAGCACAGTGAGTACAGCACGAACGTTTGGCCTCTGCTCCCACAGCAGAAGAGCCAGGATTGAAAGCTGGTGCTGGACCTGTTCAGCACACAATCCCCTTTACATTGGTGCCTCCATCGTTGCTTTCACTGCTCACTTTCATACAGGAAAAGCATTTGAATGGAATCAGTCCAGAGCCTGCTCTCTGCTGCGCAGGAACACAGTCAGCACAGAATGAACAGTGGCATCTGCTCACACGGCAGAAGGACCAGCAGGGAAAGCTAGTGCTCTGCTTCTTCAGCACACAAGCAGCTTTGCAACGGAGTCACCATCATTGCAGTCTCTCCTCGGTTTCATACCTAAAAGTCCATTTGAATCCAAATTCTCAGGTGGTCTCAGCTGCCCAGTAGCACAGTGAGTACAGCACGAACGTTTGGCCTCTGCTCCCACAGCAGAAGAGCCAGGATTGAAAGCTGGTGCTGGACCTGTTCAGCACACAATCCCCTTTACATTGGTGCCTCCATCGTTGCTTTCACTGCTCACTTTCATACAGGAAAAGCATTTGAATGGAATCAGTCCAGAGCCTGCTCTCTGCTGCGCAGCAACACTGTCAGCACAGAATGAACAGTGGCATCTGCTCACACGGCAGAAGGACCAGCAGGGAAAGCTAGTGCTCTGCTTCTTCAGCACACAAGCAGCTTTGCAACGGGGTCACCATCATTGCAGTCTCTCCTCGGCTTCATACCTAAAAGTCCATTTGAATCCGAATTCTCAGGTGGTGTCGCTCAGCTGCCCAGCAGCACAGTGAGTACAGCACGAACGTTTGGCCTCTGCTCCCACAGCAGAAGAGCCAGTATTGAAAGCTGGTGCTGGACCTGTTCAGCACACAATCCCCTTTACATTGGTGCCTCCATCGTTGCTTTCACTGCTCACTTTCATACAGGAAAAGCATTTGAATGGAATCAGTCCAGAGCCTGCTCTCTGCTGCGCAGCAACACAGTCAGCACAGAATGAACAGTGGCATCTGCTCACACGGCAGAAGGACCATCAGGGAAAGCTAGTGCTGTGTCTCTTCAGCACACAAGCAGCTTTGCAACGGGGTCACCATCATTGCAGTCTCTCCTCGGTTTCATACCTAAAAGTCCATTGGAATCCAAATTCTCAGGTGGTGTCTCTCAGCTGCCCAGCAGCACAGTGAGTACAGCACGAACGTTTGGCCTCTGCTCCCACAGCAGAAGAGCCAGGATTGAAAGCTGGTGCTGGACCTGTTCAGCACACAATCCCCTTTACATTGGTGCCTCCATCGTTGCTTTCACTGCTCACTTTCATACAGGAAAAGCATTTGAATGGAATCAGTCCAGAGCCTGCTCTCTGCTGAGCAGCAACACAGTCAGCACAGAATGAACAGTGGCATCTGCTCACACGGCAGAAGGACCAGCAGGGAAAGCTAGTGCTCTGCTTCTTCAGCACACAAGCAGCTTTGCAACGGAGTCACCATCATTGCAGTCTCTCCTCGGTTTCATACCTAAAAGTCCATTTGAATCCAAATTCTCAGGTGGTCTCAGCTGCCCAGTAGCACAGTGAGTACAGCACGAACGTTTGGCCTCTGCTCCCACAGCAGAAGAGCCAGGATTGAAAGCTGGTGCTGGACCTGTTCAGCACACAATCACTTTTACATTGGTGCATTCATCGTTGCTTTCACTGCTCACTTTCATACAAGAAAAGCATTTGAATGGAATCAGACCAGAGGCTGCTCTCTGCTGCGCAGCAACACAGCACAGAATGAACAGTGGCATCTGCTCACACGGCAGAAGGAGCAGCAAGGAAAGCTAGTGCTGTGTCTCTTCAGCACACAAGCAGCTTTGCAACGGGGTCACCATCATTGCAGTCTCTCCTCGGTTTCCTACCTAAAAGTACATTTGAATCCAAATTCTCAGGTGGTGTCGCTCAGCTGCGCAGCAGCACAGTGAGTACAGCACGAACGTTTGGCCTCTGCTCCCACAGCAGAAGAGCCAGGATTGAAAGCTGGTGCTGGACCTGTTCAGCACACAATCCCCTTTACATTGGTGCCTCCATCGTTGCTTTTACTGCTAACACTCATACAGGAAAAGCATTTGAATAGAATCAGTCCAGAGCCTGCTCCCTGCTGGCAGCAACACAGCACAGAATGAACAGTGGCATCTGCTCACACGGCAGAAGGACCAGCAGGGAAAGCTAGTGCTCTGCTTCTTCAGCACACAAGCAGCTTTGCAACGGGGTCACCATCATTGCAGTCTCTCCGCGCCTTCATACCTAAAAGTCCATTTGAATCCAAATTCTCAGGTGGTGTCTCTCAGCTGCCCAGCAGCACAGTGAGTACAGCACGAACGTTTGGCCTCTGCTCCCACAGCAGAAGAGCCAGGATTGAAAGCTGGTGCTGGACCTGTTCAGCACACAATCCCCTTTATACTGGTGCCCCCATCGTTGCTTTCACTGCTAACACTCATACAGGAAAAGCATTTGAATGGAATCAGTCCAGAGCCTGCTCTCTGCTGGCAGCAACACACTCTGCACAGAATGAACAGTGGATTCTGCTCAAACAGCAGAAGGACCAGCAGGGAAAGCTATTGCTGGGCTTCTTCAGCACACAAGCAGCTTTGCAACGGGGTCACCATCATTGCAGTCTCTCCTCGGTTTCATACCTAAAAGTCCATTTGAATCCAAATTCTCAGGTGGTGTCTCTCAGCTGCCTAGCAGCACAGTTAGTACAGCACGAACTTTTGGCCTCTGCTCCCACAGCAGAAGAGCCAGGATCGAAAGCTGGTGCTGGACCTGTTCAGCACACAATCACTTTTACATTGGTGCATTCATCGTTGCTTTCACTGCTCACTTTCATACAAGAAAAGCTTTTGAATGGAATCAGTCCAGAGCCTGCTCTCTGCTGCGCAGCAACACAGTCAGCACAGAATGAACAGTGGCATCTGCTCACACGGCAGAAGGAGCAGCAGGGAAAGCTAGTGCTGTGTCTCTTCAGCACACAAGCAGCTTTGCAACGGGGTCACCATCATTGCAGTCTCTCCTCGGCTTCATACCTAAAAGTACATTTGAATCCAAATTCTCAGGTGGTGTCGCTCAGCTGCCCAGCAGCACAGTGAGTACAGCACGAACGTTTGGCCTCTGCTCCCACAGCAGAAGAGAAAGGATTTAAAGCTGGTGCTGGACCTGTTCAGCACACAATCCCCTTTACATTGGTGCCTCCATCGTTGCTTTCACTGCTCACTTTCTTACAGGAAAAGCATTTGAATGGAATCAGTCCAGAGCCTGCTCTCGGCTGCGCAGGAACACAGTCAGCACAGAATGAACAGTGGCATCTGCTCACACGGCAGAAGGACCAGCAGGGAAAGCTAGTGCTCTGCTTCTTCAGCACACAAGCAGCTTTGCAACGGGGTCACCATCATTGCAGTCTCTCCTCGGTTTCATACCTAAAAGTCCATTTGAATCCAAATTCTCAGGTGGTCTCAGCTGCCCAGCAGCACAGTGAGTACAGCACGAACGTTTGGCCTCTGCTCCCACAGCAGAAGAGCCAGGATTGAAAGCTGGTGCTGGACCTGTTCAGCACACAATCCCCTTTATACTGGTGCCTCCATCGTTGCTTTCACTGCTAACACTCATACAGGAAAAGCATTTGAATGGAATCAGTCCAGAGCCTGCTCTCTGCTGGCAGCAAAACACTCAGCACAGAATGAACAGTGGATTCTGCTCAAACAGCAGAAGGACCAGCAGGGAAAGCTAGTGCTGGGCTTCTTCAGCACACAAGCAGCTTTGCAACGGGGTCACCATCATTGCAGTCTCTCCTCGGTTTCATACCTAAAAGTCCATTTGAATCCAAATTCTCAGGTGGTGTCTCTCAGCTGCCCAGCAGCACAGTTAGTACAGCACGAACGTTTGGCTTCTGCTCCCACAGCAGAAGAGCCAGGATTGAAAGCTGGTGCTGGACTTGTTCAGCACACAATCACTTTTACATTGGTGCATTCATCGTTGCTTTCACTGCTCACTTTCATGCAAGAAAAGCATTTGAATGGAATCAGTCCAGAGGCTGCTCTCTGCTGCGCAGCAACACAGTCAGCACAGAATGAACAGTGGCATCTGCTCACACGGCAGAAGGACCAGCAGGGAAAGCTAGTGCTGTGTCTCTTCAGCACACAAGCAGCTTTGCAACGGGGTCACCATCATTGCAGTCTCTCCTCGGTTTCATACCTAAAAGTCCATTTGAATCCGAATTCTCAGGTGGTGTCGCTCAGGTGCCCAGCAGCACAGTTAGTACAGCACGAACGTTTGGCCTCTGTTCCCACGGCAGAAGAACCAGGATTGAAAGCTGGTGCTGGACCTGTTCAGCACACAATCCCCTTTTCATTGGTGCATCCATCGTTGCTTTCACTGCTCACTTTCATACAGGAAAAGCATTTGAATAGAATCAGTCCAGAGCCTGCTCTCTGCTGCGCAGCAACACAGTCAGCACAGAATGAACAGTGGCATCTGCTCACACGGCAGAAGGACCAGCAGGGAAAGCTAGTGCTCTGCTTCTTCAGCACACAAGCAGCTTTGCAACGGGGTCACCATCATTGCAGTCTCTCCTCGGCTTCATACCTAAAAGTCCATTTGAATCCGAATTCTCAGGTGGTGTCGCTCAGCTGCCCAGCAGCACAGTGAGTACAGCACGAACGTTTGGCCTCTGCTCCCACAGCAGAAGAGCCAGTATTGAAAGCTGGTGCTGGACCTGTTCAGCACACAATCCCCTTTACATTGGTGCCTCCATCGTTGCTTTCACTGCTCACATTCATACAGGAAAAGCATTTGAATGGAATCAGTCCAGAGCCTGCTCTCTGCTGCGCAGCAACACAGTCAGCACAGAATGAACAGTGGCATCTGCTCACACGGCAGAAGGACCAGCAGGGAAAGCTAGTGCTGTGTCTCTTCAGCACACAAGCAGCTTTGCAACGGGGTCACCATCATTGCAGTCTCTCCTCGGTTTCATACCTAAAAGTCCATTGGAATCCAAATTCTCAGGTGGTGTCTCTCAGCTGCCCAGCAGCACAGTTAGTACAGCACGAACGTTTGGCCTCTGTTCCCACAGCAGAAGAACCAGGATTGAAAGCTGGTGCTGGACCTGTTCAGCACACAATCCCCTTTACATTGGTGCCTCCATCGTTGCTTTCACTGCTAACACTCATACAGGAAAAGCATTTGAATAGAATCAGTCCAGAGCCTGCTCCCTGCTGGCAGCAACACAGCACAGAATGAAGAGTTGCATCTGCTCACACGGCAGAAGGACCAGCAGGGAAAGCTAGTGCTCTGCTTCTTCAGCACACAAGCAGCTTTGCAACGGGGTCACCATCATTGCAGTCTCTCCTCGGCTTCATACCTAAAAGTCCATTTGAATCGGAATTCTCAGGTGGTGTCTCTCAGCTGCCCAGCAGCACAGTGAGTACAGCACGAACGTTTGGCCTCTGCTCCCACAGCAGAAGAGCCAGGATTGAAAGCTGGTGCTGGACCTGTTCAGCACACAATCCCCTTTACATTGGTGCCTCCATCGTTGCTTTCACTGCTCACTTTCATACAGGAAAAGCATTTGAATGGAATCAGTCCAGAGCCTGCTCTCTGCTGCGCAGGAACACAGTCAGCACAGAATGAACAGTGGCATCTGCTCACACGGCAGAAGGACCAGCAGGGAAAGCTAGTGCTCTGCTTCTTCAGCACACAAGCAGCTTTGCAACGGGGTCACCATCATTGCAGTCTCTCCTCGGCTTCATACCTAAAAGTCCATTTGAATCCGAATTCTCAGGTGGTGTCGCTCAGCTGCCCAGCAGCACAGTGAGTACAGCACGAACGTTTGGCCTCTGCTCCCACAGCAGAAGAGCCAGTATTGAAAGCTGGTGCTGGACCTGTTCAGCACACAATCCCCTTTACATTGGTGCCTCCATCGTTGCTTTCACTGTTCACATTCATACAGGAAAAGCATTTGAATGGAATCAGTCCAGAGCCTGCTCTCTGCTGCGCAGCAACACAGTCAGCACAGAATGAACAGTGGCATCTGCTCACACGGCAGAAGGAGCAGCAGGGAAAGCTAGTGCTGTGTCTCTTCAGCACACAAGCAGCTTTGCAACGGGGTCACCATCATTGCAGTCTCTCCTCGGTTTCATACCTAAAAGTCCATTTGAATCCAAATTCTCAGGTGGTGTCTCTCAGCTGCCCAGCAGCACAGTTAGTACAGCACGAACGTTTGGCCTCTGTTCCCACAGCAGAAGAACCAGGATTGAAAGCTGGTGCTGGACCTGTTCAGCACACAATCCCCTTTACATTGGTGCCTCCATCGTTGCTTTCACTGCTCACTTTCATACAGGAAAAGCATTTGAATGGAATCAGTCCAGAGCCTGCTCTCTGCTGCGCAGCAACACAGTCAGCACAGAATGAACAGTGGCATCTGCTCACACGGCAGAAGGACCAGCAGGGAAAGCTAGTGCTCTGCTTCTTCAGCACACAAGCAGCTTTGCAACGGGGTCACCATCATTGCAGTCTCTCCTCGGCTTCATACCTAAAAGTCCATTTGAATCCGAATTCTCAGGTGGTGTCGCTCAGCTGCCCAGCAGCACAGTGAGTACAGCACGAACGTTTGGCCTCTGCTCCCACAGCAGAAGAGCCAGGATTGAAAGCTGGTGCTGGACCTGTTCAGCACACAATCCCCTTTACATTGGTGCCTCCATCGTTGCTTTCACTGCTCACATTCATACAGGAAAAGCATTTGAATGGAATCAGTCCAGAGCCTGCTCTCTGCTGCGCAGCAACACAGTCAGCACAGAATGAACAGTGGCATCTGCTCACACGGCAGAAGGACCAGCAGGGAAAGCTAGTGCTGTGTCTCTTCAGCACACAAGCAGCTTTGCAACGGGGTCACCATCATTGCAGTCTCTCCTCGGTTTCATACCTAAAAGTCCATTTGAATCCAAATTCTCAGGTGGTGTCTCTCAGCTGCCCAGCAGCACAGTTAGTACAGCACGAACGTTTGGCCTATGTTCCCACAGCAGAAGAACCAGGATTGAAAGCTGGTGCTGGACCTGTTCAGCACACAATCCCCTTTACATTGGTGCATCCATCGTTGCTTTCACTGCTCACTTTCATACAGGAAAAGCATTTGAATAGAATCAGTCCAGAGCCTGCTCTCTGCTGCGCAGCAACACAGTCAGCACAGAATGAACAGTGGCATCTGCTCACACGGCAGAAGGACCAGCAGGGAAAGCTAGTGCTCTGCTTCTTCAGCACACAAGCAGCTTTGCAACGGGGTCACCATCATTGCAGTCTCTCCTCGGCTTCATACCTAAAAGTCCATTTGAATCCAAATTCTCAGGTGGTGTCTCTCAGCTGCCCAGCAGCACAGTGAGTACAGCACGAACGTTTGGCCTCTGCTCCCACAGCAGAAGAGCCAGGATTGAAAGCTGGTGCTGGACCTGTTCAGCACACAATCCCCTTTACATTGGTGCCTCCATCGTTGCTTTCACTGCTCACTTTCATACAGGAAAAGCATTTGAATGGAATCAGTCCAGAGCCTGCTCTCTGCTGCGCAGGAACACAGTCAGCACAGAATGAACAGTGGCATCTGCTCACACGGCATAAGGACCAGCAGGGAAAGCTAGTGCTCTGCTTCTTCAGCACACAAGCAGCTTTGCAACGGGGTCACCATCATTGCAGTCTCTCCTCGGTTTCATACCTAAAAGTCCATTTGAATCCAAATTCTCAGGTGGTCTCAGCTGCCCAGTAGCACAGTGAGTACAGCACGAACGTTTGGCCTCTGCTCCCACAGCAGAAGAGCCAGGATTGAAAGCTGGTGCTGGACCTGTTCAGCACACAATCACTTTTACATTGGTGCATTCATTGTTGCTTTCACTGCTCACTTTCATACAAGAAAAGCATTTGAATGGAATCAGTCCAGAGCCTGCTCTCTGCTGCGCAGGAACACAGTCAGCACAGAATGAACAGTGGCATCGGCTCACACGGCAGAAGGAGCAGCAGGGAAAGCTAGTGCTCTGCTTCTTCAGCACACAAGCAGCTTTGCAACGGGGTCACCATCATTGCAGTCTCTCCTCGGCTTCATACCTAAAAGTCCATTTGAATCCGAATTCCAGGTGGTGTCGCTCAGCTGCCCAGCAGCACAGTGAGTACAGCACGAACGTTTGGCCTCTGCTCCCACAGCAGAAGAGCCAGTATTGAAAGCTGGTGCTGGACCTGTTCAGCACACAATCCCCTTTACATTGGTGCCTCCATCGTTGCTTTCACTGCTCACTTTCATACAGGAAAAGCATTTGAATGGAATCAGTCCAGAGCCTGCTCTCTGCTGCGCAGGAACACAGTCAGCACAGAATGAACAGTGGCATCTGCTCACACGGCAGAAGGACCAGCAGGGAAAGCTAGTGCTGTGTCTCTTCAGCAAACAAGCAGCTTTGCAACGGGGTCACCATCATTGCAGTCTCACCTCGGTTTCATACCTAAAAGTCCATTGGAATCCAAATTCTCAGGTGGTGTCTCTCAGCTGCCCAGCAGCACAGTTAGGACAGCACGAACGTTTGCCCTCTGTTCCCACAGCAGAAGAGCCAGGATTGAAAGCTGGTGCTGGACCTGTTCAGCACACAATCCCCTTTACATTGGTGCATCCATCGTTGCTTTCACTGCTCACTTTCATACAGGAAAAGCATTTGAATGGAATCAGTCCAGAGCCTGCTCCCTGCTGGCAGCAACACAGCACAGAATGAACAGTGGCATCTGCTCACACGGCAGAAGGACCAGCAGGGAAAGCTAGTGCTGTGTCTCTTCAGCACACAAGCAGCTTTGCAACGGGGTCACCATCATTGCAGTCTCTCCTCGGTTTCCTACCTAAAAGTCCATTTGAATCCAAATTCTCAGGTGGTGTCTCTCAGCTGCCCAGCAGCACAGTTAGTACAGCACGAACGTTTGGCCTCTGCTCCCACAGCAGAAGAGCCAGGATTGAAAGCTGGTGCTGGACCTGTTCAGCACACAATCCCCTTTATACTGGTGCCTCCATCGTTGCTTTCACTGCTAACACTCATACAGGAAAAGCATTTGAATGGAATCAGTCCAGAGCCTGCTCTCTGCTGCGCAGCAACACACTCAGCACAGAATGAACAGTGGATTCTCCTCAAACAGCAGAAGGACCAGCAGGGAAAGCTAGTGCTGGGCTTCTTCAGCACACAAGCAACTTTGCAACGGGGTCACCATCATTGCAGTCTCTCCTCGGTTTCATACCTAAAAGTCCATTTGAATCCAAATTCTCAGGTGGTCTCAGCTGCCCAGTAGCACAGTTAGTACAGCACGAACGTTTGGCCTCTGCTCCCACAGCAGAAGAGCCAGGATTGAAAGCTGGTGCTGGACCTGTTCAGCACACAATCCCCTTTACATTGGTGCCTCCATCGTTGCTTTCACTGCTCACTTTCATACAAGAAAAGCATTTGAATGGAATCAGTCCAGAGCCTGCTCTCTGTTGCGCAGCAACACAGTCAGCACAGAATGAACAGTGGCATCTGCTCACACGGCAGAAGGAGCAGCAGGGAAAGCTAGTGCTGTGTCTCTTCAGCACACAAGCAGCTTTGCAACGGGGTCACCATCATTGCAGTCTCTCCTCGGTTTCCTACCTAAAAGTACATTTGAATCCAAATTCTCAGGTGGTGTCGCTCAGCTGCCCAGCAGCACAGTGAGTACAGCACGAACGTTTGGCCTCTGCTCCCACAGCAGAAGAGCCAGGATTGAAAGCTGGTGCTGGACCTGTTCAGCACACAATCCCCTTTACATTGGTGCCTCCATCGTTGCTTTCACTGCTCACTTTCATACAGGAAAAGCATTTGAATGGAATCAGTCCAGAGCCTGCTCTCTGCTGCGCAGCAACACAGTCAGCACAGAATGAACAGTGGCATCTGCTCACACGGCAGAAGGACCAGCAGGGAAAGCTAGTGCTCTGCTTCTTCAGCACACAAGCAGCTTTGCAACGGGGTCACCATCATTGCAGTCTCTCCTCGGCTTCATACCTAAAAGTCCATTTGAATCCAAATTCTCAGGTGGTGTCTCTCAGCTGCCCAGCAGCACAGTGAGTACAGCACGAACGTTTGGCCTCTGTTCCCACAGCAGAAGAACCAGGATTGAAAGCTGGTGCTGGACCTGTTCAGCACACAATCCCCTTTACATTGGTGCCTCCATCGTTGCTTTCACTGCTCACTTTCATACAGGAAAAGCATTTGAATGGAATCAGTCCAGAGCCTGCTCTCTGCTGCGCAGGAACACAGTCAGCACAGAATGAACAGTGGCATCTGCTCACACGGCAGAAGGACCAGCAGGGAAAGCTAGTGCTGTGTCTCTTCAGCACACAAGCAGCTTTGCAACGGGGTCACCATCATTGCAGTCTCTCCTCGGTTTCCTACCTAAAAGTACATTTGAATCCAAATACTCAGGTGGTGTCGCTCAGCTGCCCAGCAGCACAGTGAGTACAGCACGAACGTTTGGCCTCTGCTCCCACAGCAGAAGAGCCAGGATTGAAAGCTGGTGCTGGACCTGTTCAGCACACAATCCCCTTTACATTGGTGCCTCCATCGTTGCTTTCACTGCTAACACTCATACAGGAAAAGCATTTGAATAGAATCAGTCCAGAGCCTGCTCCCTGCTGGCAGCAACACAGCACAGAATGAACAGTGGCATCTGCTCACACGGCAGAAGGACCAGCAGGGAAAGCTAGTGCTCTGCTTCTTCAGCACACAAGCAGCTTTGCAACGGGGTCACCATCATTGCAGTCTCTCCTCGGCTTCATACCTAAAAGTCCATTTGAATCCGAATTATCAGGTGGTGTCTCTCAGCTGCCCAGCAGCACAGTGAGTACAGCACGAACGTTTGGCCTCTGCTCCCACAGCAGAAGAGCCAGGATTGAAAGCTGGTGCTGGACCTGTTCAGCACACAATCACTTTTACATTGGTGCATTCATCGTTGCTTTCACTGCTCACTTTCATACAAGAAAAGCATTTGAATGGAATCAGTCCAGAGCCTGCTCTCTGCTGCGCAGCAACACAGTCAGCACAGAATGAACAGTGGCATCTGCTCACACGGCAGAAGGAGCAGCAGGGAAAGCTAGTGCTGTGTCTCTTCAGCACACAAGCAGCTTTGCAACGGGGTCACCATCATTGCAGTCTCTCCTCGGTTTCCTACCTAAAAGTACATTTGAATCCAAATACTCAGGTGGTGTCGCTCAGCTGCCCAGCAGCACAGTGAGTACAGCACGAACGTTTGGCCTCTGCTCCCACAGCAGAAGAGCCAGGATTGAAAGCTGGTGCTGGACCTGTTCAGCACACAATCCCCTTTACATTGGTGCCTCCATCGTTGCTTTCACTGCTAACACTCATACAGGAAAAGCATTTGAATAGAATCAGTCCAGAGCCTGCTCCCTGCTGGCAGCAACACAGCACAAAATGAACAGTGGCATCTGCTCACACGGCAGAAGGACCAGCAGGGAAAGCTAGTGCTCTGCTTCTTCAGCACACAAGCAGCTTTGCAACGGGGTCACCATCATTGCAGTCTCTCCTCGGCTTCATACCTAAAAGTCCATTTGAATCCAAATTCTCAGGTGGTGTCTCTCAGCTGCCCAGCAGCACAGTTAGTACAGCACGAACGTTTGGCCTCTGTTCCCACAGCAGAAGAACCAGGATTGAAAGCTGGTGCTGGACCTGTTCAGCACACAATCCCCTTTACATTGGTGCCTCCATCGTTGCTTTCACTGCTCACTTTCATACAGGAAAAGCATTTGAATGGAATCAGTCCAGAGCCTGCTCTCTGCTGCGCAGGAACACAGTCAGCACAGAATGAACAGTGGCATCTGCTCACACGGCAGAAGGAGCAGCAGGGAAAGCTAGTGCTGTGTCTCTTCAGCACACAAGCAGCTTTGCAACGGGGTCACCATCATTGCAGTCTCTCCTCGGTTTCCTACCTAAATGTACATTTGAATCCAAATTCTCAGGTGGTGTCGCTCAGCTGCCCAGCAGCACAGTGAGTACAGCACGAACGTTTGGCCTCTGCTCCCACAGCAGAAGAGCCAGGATTGAAAGCTGGTGCTGGACCTGTTCAGCACACAATCCCCTTTACATTGGTGCCTCCATTGTTGCTTTCACTGCTAACACTCATACAGGAAAAGCATTTGAATAGAATCAGTCCAGAGCCTGCTCCCTGCTGGCAGCAACACAGCACAGAATGAACAGTGGCATCTGCTCACACGGCAGAAGGACCAGCAGGGAAAGCTAGTGCTGTGTCTCTTCAGCACACAAGCAGCTTTGCAACGTGGTCACCATCATTGCAGTCTCTCCTCGGTTTCATACCTAAAAGTCCATTTGAATCCAAATTCTCAGGTGGTGTCTCTCAGCTGCCCAGCAGCACAGTTAGTACAGCACGAACGTTTGGCCTCTGCTCCCACAGCAGAAGAGCCAGGATTGAAAGCTGGTGCTGGACCTGTTCAGCACACAATCACCTTTACATTGGTGCATTCATCGTTGCTTTCACTGCTCACTTTCATACAAGAAAAGCATTTGAATGGAATCAGTCCAGAGGCTGCTCTCTGCTGCGCAGCAACACAGTCAGCACAGAATGAACAGTGGCATCTGCTCACACGGCAGAAGGACCAGCAGGGAAAGCTAGTGCTGTGTCTCTTCAGCACACAAGCAGCTTTGCAACGGGGTCACCATCATTGCAGTCTCTCCTCGGTTTCATACCTAAAAGTCCATTTGAATCCAAATTCTCAGGTGGTCTCAGCTGCCCAGTAGCACAGTGAGTACAGCACGAACGTTTGGCCTCTGCTCCCACAGCAGAAGAGCCAGGATTGAAAGCTGGTGCTGGACCTGTTCAGCACACAATCCCCTTTACATTGGTGCCTCCATCGTTGCTTTCACTGCTCACTTTCATACAGGAAAAGCATTTGAATGGAATCAGTCCAGAGCCTGCTCTCTGCTGCGCAGCAACACAGTCAGCACAGAATGAACAGTGGCATCTGCTCACACGGCAGAAGGACCAGCAGGGAAAGCTAGTGCTCTGCTTCTTCAGCACACAAGCAGCTTTGCAACGGGGTCACCATCATTGCAGTCTCTCCTCGGCTTCATACCTAAAAGTCCATTTGAATCCGGATTCTCAGGTGGTGTCGCTCAGCTGCCCAGCAGCACAGTGAGTACAGCATGAACGTTTGGCCTCTGCTCCCACAGCAGAAGAGCCAGGATTGAAAGCTGGTGCTGGACCTGTTCAGCACACAATCCCCTTTACATTGGTGCCTCCATCGTTGCTTTCACTGCTCACTTTCATACAGGAAAAGCATTTGAATGGAATCAGTTCAGAGGCTGCTCTCTGCTGCGCAGCAACACTGTCAGCACAGAATGAACAGTGGCATCTGCTCACACGGCAGAAGGAGCAGCAGGGAAAGCTAGTGCTGGGCTTCTTCAGCACACAAGCAGCTTTGCAACGGGGTCACCATCATTGCAGTCTCTCCTCGGTTTCCTACCTAAAAGTACATTTGAATCCAAATTCTCAGGTGGTGTCGCTCAGCTGCCCAGCAGCACAGTGAGTACAGCACGAACGTTTGGCCTCTGCTCCCACAGCAGAAGAGCCAGGATTGAAAGCTGGTGCTGGACCTGTTCAGCACACAATCCCCTTTACATTGGTGCCTCCATTGTTGCTTTCACTGCTAACACTCATACAGGAAAAGCATTTGAATAGAATCAGTCAAGAGCCTGCTCCCTGCTGGCAGCAACACAGCACAGAATGAACAGTGGCATCTGCTCACACGGCAGAAGGACCAGCAGGGAAAGCTAGTGCTGTGTCTCTTCAGCACACAAGCAGCTTTGCAACGGGGTCACCATCATTGCAGTCTCTCCTCGGTTTCCTACCTAAAAGTCCATTTGAATCCAAATTCTCAGGTGGTGTCTCTCAGCTGCCCAGCAGCACAGTTAGTACAGCACGAACGTTTGGCCTCTGCTCCCACAGCAGAAGAGCCAGGATTGAAAGCTGTTGCTGGACCTGTTCAGCACACAATCACCTTTACATTGGTGCATTCATCGTTGCTTTCACTGCTCACTTTCATACAAGAAAAGCATTTGAATGGAATCAGTCCAGAGGCTGCTCTCTGCTGCGCAGCAACACAGTCAGCACAGAATGAACAGTGGCATCTGCTCACACGGCAGAAGGACCAGCAGGGAAAGCTAGTGCTGTGTCTCTTCAGCACACAAGCAGCTTTGCAACGGGGTCACCATCATTGCAGTCTCTCCTCGGTTTCATACCTAAAAGTCCATTTGAATCCAAATTCTCAGGTGGTCTCAGCTGCCCAGTAGCACAGTTAGTACAGCACGAACGTTTGGCCTCTGCTCCCACAGCAGAAGAGCCAGGATTGAAAGCTGGTGCTGGACCTGTTCAGCACACAATCCCCTTTACATTGGTGCCTCCATCGTTGCTTTCACTGCTCACTTTCATACAGGAAAAGCATTTGAATGGAATCAGTCCAGAGCCTGCTCTCTGCTGCGCAGCAACACAGTCAGCACAGAATGAACAGTGGCATCTGCTCACACGGCAGAAGGACCAGCAGGGAAAGCTAGTGCTCTGCTTCTTCAGCACACAAGCAGCTTTGCAACGGGGTCACCATCATTGCAGTCTCTCCTCGGCTTCATACCTAAAAGTCCATTTGAATCCGGATTCTCAGGTGGTGTCGCTCAGCTGCCCAGCAGCACAGTGAGTACAGCACGAACGTTTGGCCTCTGCTCCCACAGCAGAAGAGCCAGGATTGAAAGCTGGTGCTGGACCTGTTCAGCACACAATCCCCTTTACATTGGTGCCTCCATCGTTGCTTTCACTGCTCACTTTCATACAGGAAAAGCATTTGAATGGAATCAGTCCAGAGCCTGCTCTCTGCTGCGCAGCAACACAGTCAGCACAGAATGAACAGTGGCATCTGCTCACACGGCAGAAGGAGCAGCAGGGAAAGCTAGTGCTGTGTCTCTTCAGCACACAAGCAGCTTTGCAACGGGGTCACCATCATTGCAGTCTCTCCTCGGTTTCCTACCTAAAAGTCCATTTGAATCGGAATTCTCAGGTGGTGTCGCTCAGCTGCCCAGCAGCACAGTGAGTACAGCACGAACGTTTGGCCTCTGCTCCCACAGCAGAAGAGCCAGGATTGAAAGCTGGTGCTGGACCTGTTCAGCACACAATCCCCTTTACATTGGTGCCTCCATTGTTGCTTTCACTGCTAACACTCATACAGGAAATGCATTTGAATAGAATCAGTCCAGAGCCTGCTCCCTGCTGGCAGCAACACAGCACAGAATGAACAGTGGCATCTGCTCACACGGCAAAAGGACCAGCAGGTAAAGCTAGTGCTGTGTCTCTTCAGCACACAAGCAGCTTTGCAACGGGGTCACCATCATTGCAGTCTCTCCTCGGTTTCCTACCTAAAGGCCATTTGAATCCAAATTCTCAGGTGGTCTCAGCTGCCCAGCAGCACAGTGAGTACAGCACGAACGTTTGGCCTCTGCTCCCACAGCAGAAGAGCCAGGATTGAAAGCTGGTGCTGGACCTGTTCAGCACACAATCCCCTTTATACTGGTGCCTCCATCGTTGCTTTCACTGCTAACACTCATACAGGAAAAGCATTTGAATGGAATCAGTCCAGAGCCTGCTCTCTGCTGCGCAGCAACACACTCAGCACAGAATGAACAGTGGATTCTGCTCAAACAGCAGAAGGACCAGCAGGGAAAGCTAGTGCTGGGCTTCTTCAGCACACAAGCAGCTTTGCAACGGGGTCACCATCATTGCAGTCTCTCCTCGGTTTCATACCTAAAAGTCCATTTGAATCCAAATTCTCAGGTGGTGTCTCTCAGCTGCCCAGCAGCACAGTGAGTACAGCACGAACGTTTGGCCTCTGCTCCCACAGCAGAAGAGCCAGGATTGAAAGCTGGTGCTGGACCTGTTCAGCACACAATCACTTTTACATTGGTGCATTCATCGTTGCTTTCACTGCTCACTTTCATACAAGAAAAGCTTTTGAATGGAATCAGTCCAGAGCCTGCTCTCTGCTGCGCAGCAACACAGTCAGCACAGAATGAACAGTGGCATCTGCTCACGCGGCAGAAGGACCAGCAGGGAAAGCTAGTGCTCTGCTTCTTCAGCACACAAGCAGCTTTGCAACGGGGTCACCATCATTGCAGTCTCTCCTCGGTTTCATACCTAAAAGTCCATTTGAATCCAAATTCTCAGGTGGTCTCAGCTGCCCAGTAGCACAGTGAGCACAGCACGAACGTTTGGCCTCTGCTCCCACAGCAGAAGAGCAAGGATTGAAAGCTGGTGCTGGACCTGTTCAGCACACAATCACCTTTACATTGGTGCCTCCATCGTTGCTTTCACTGCTAACACTCATACAGGAAAAGCATTTGAATAGAATCAGTCCAGAGGCTGCTCTCTGCTGGCAGCAACACAGTCAGGTCAGAATGAACAGTGGCATCTGCTCACGCGGCAGAAGGACCAGCAGGGAAAGCTAGTGCTCTGCTTCTTCAGCACACAAGCAGCTTTGCAACGGGGTCACCATCATTGCAGTCTCTCCTCGGTTTCATACCTAAAAGTCCATTTGAATCCAAATTCTCAGGTGGTCTCAGCTGCCCAGTAGCACAGTGAGCACAGCACGAACGTTTGGCCTCTGCTCCCACAGCAGAAGAGCAAGGATTGAAAGCTGGTGCTGGACCTGTTCAGCACACAATCACCTTTACATTGGTGCCTCCATCGTTGCTTTCACTGCTAACACTCATACAGGAAAAGCATTTGAATAGAATCAGTCCAGAGGCTGCTCTCTGCTGGCAGCAACACAGTCAGGTCAGAATGAACAGTGGCATCTGCTCACACGGCAGAAGGACCAGCAGGGAAAGCTAGTGCTCTGCTTCTTCAGCACACAAGCAGCTTTGCAACGGGGTCACCATCATTGCAGTCTCTCCTCGGTTTCATACCTAAAAGTCCATTTGAATCCAAATTCTCAGGTGGTGTCTCTCAGCTGCCCAGCAGCACAGTTAGTACAGCACGAACGTTTGGCCTCTGCTCCCACAGCAGAAGAGCCAGGATTGAAAGCTGGTGCTGGACCTGTTCAGCACACAATCCCCTTTACATTGGTGCCTCCATCGTTGCTTTCACTGCTCACTTTCATACAGGAAAAGCATTTGAATGGAATCAGTCCAGAGCCTGCTCTCTTCTGCGCAGCAACACTGTCAGCACAGAATGAACAGTGGCATCTGCTCACACGGCAGAAGGACCAGCAGGGAAAGCTAGTGCTCTGCTTCTTCAGAACACAAGCAGCTTTGCAACGGGGTCACCATCATTGCAGTCTCTCCTCGGCTTCATACCTAAAAGTCCATTTGAATCCGAATTCTCAGGTGGTGTCGCTCAGCTGCCCAGCAGCACAGTGAGTACAGCACGAACGTTTGGCCTCTGCTCCCACAGCAGAAGAGCCAGTATTGAAAGCTGGTGCTGGACCTGTTCAGCACACAATCCCCTTTACATTGGTGCCTCCATCGTTGCTTTCACTGCTCACTTTCATACAGGAAAAGCATTTGAATGGAATCAGTCCAGAGCCTGCTCTCTGCTGCGCAGCAACACAGTCAGCACAGAATGAACAGAGGCATCTGCTCACACGGCAGAAGGACCAGCAGGGAAAGCTAGTGCTGTGTCTCTTCAGCACACAAGCAGCTTTGCAACGGGGTCACAATCATTGCAGTCTCTCCTCGATTTCATACCTAAAAGTCCATTTGAATCCAAATTCTCAGGTGGTGTCTCTCAGCTGCCCAGCAGCACAGTGAGTACAGCACGAACGTTTGGCCTCTGCTCCCACAGCAGAAGAGCCAGGATTGAAAGCTGGTGCTGGACCTGTTCAGCACACAATCCCCTTTACATTGGTGCCTCCATTGTTGTTTTCACTGCTAACACTCATACAGGAAAAGCATTTGAATAGAATCAGTCCAGAGCCTGCTCCATGCTGGCAGCAACACAGCACAGAATGAACAGTGGCATCTGCTCACACGGCAGAAGGACCAGCAGGGAAAGCTAGTGCTGTGTCTCTTCAGCACACAAGCAGCTTTGCAACGGGGTCACCATCATTGCAGTCTCTCCTCGGTTTCCTACCTAAAAGTCCATTTGAATCCAAATTCTCAGGTGGTCTCAGCTGCCCAGCAGCACAGTGAGTACAGCACGAACGTTTGGCCTCTGCTCCCACAGCAGAAGAGCCAGGATTGAAAGCTGGTGCTGGACCTGTTCAGCACACAATCCCCTTTATACTGGTGCCTCCATCGTTGCTTTCACTGCTAACACTCATACAGGAAAAGCATTTGAATGGAATCAGTCCAGAGCCTGCTCTCTGCTGCGCAGCAACACACTCAGCACAGAATGAACAGTGGATTCTGCTCGCACAGCAGAAGGACCAGCAGGGAAAGCTAGTGCTGGGCTTCTTCAGCACACAAGCAGCTTTGCAACGGGGTCACCATCATTGCAGTCTCTCCTCGGTTTCATACCTAAAAGTCCATTTGAATCCAAATTCTCAGGTGGTGTCTCTCAGCTGCCCAGCAGCACAGTTAGTACAGCACGAACGTTTGGCCTCTGCTCCCACAGCAGAAGAGCCAGGATTGAAAGCTGGTGCTGGACCTGTTCAGCACACAATCACTTTTACTTTGGTGCATTCATCGTTGCTTTCACTGCTCACTTTCATACAAGAAAAGCTTTTGAATGGAATCAGTCCAGAGCCTGCTCTCTGCTGCGCAGCAACACAGTCAGCACAGAATGAACAGTGGCATCTGCTCACACGGCAGAAGGACCAGCAGGGAAAGCTAGTGCTGTGTCTCTTCAGCACACAAGCAGCTTTGCAACGTGGTCACCATCATTGCAGTCTCTCCTCGGTTTCCTACCTAAAAGTCCATTTGAATCCAAATTCTCAGGTGGTGTCTCTCAGCTGCCCAGCAGCACAGTTAGTACAGCACGAACGTTTGGCCTCTGCTCCCACAGCAGAAGAGCCAGGATTGAAAGCTGGTGCTGGACCTGTTCAGCACACAATCACCTTTACATTGGTGCATCCATCGTTGCTTTCACTGCTCACTTTCATACAGGAAAAGCATTTGAATGGAATCAGTCCAGAGCCTGCTCTCTGCTGCGCAGCAACACAGTCAGCACAGAATGAACAGTGGCATCTGCTCACACGGCAGAAGGACCAGCAGGGAAAGCTAGTGCTCTGCTTCTTCAGCACACAAGCAGCTTTGGAACGCGGTCACCATCATTGCAGTCTCTCCTCGGTTTCATACCTAAAAGTCCATTTGAATCCAAATTCTCAGGTGGTCTCAGCTGCCCAGTAGCACAGTGAGCACAGCACGAACGTTTGGCCTCTGCTCCCACAGCAGAAGAGCCAGGATTGAAAGCTGGTGCTGGACCTGTTCAGCACACAATCCCCTTTACATTGGTGCCTCCATCGTTGCTTTCACTGCTCACTTTCATACAGGAAAAGCATTTGAATGGAATCAGTCCAGAGCCTGCTCTCTGCTGCGCAGCAACACAGTCAGCACAGAATGAACAGTGGCATCTGCTCACACGGCAGAAGGAGCAGCAGGGAAAGCTAGTGCTCTGCTTCTTCAGCACACAAGCAGCTTTGCAACGGGGTCACCATCATTGCAGTCTCTCCTCGGCTTCATACCTAAAAGTCCATTTGAATCCGAATTCTCAGGTGGTGTTTCTCAGCTGCCCAGCAGCACAGTGAGTACAGCACGAACGTTTGGCCTCTGCTCCCACAGCAGAAGAGCCAGGATTGAAAGCTGGTGCTGGACCTGTTCAGCACACAATCCCCTTTATACTGGTGCCTCCATCGTTGCTTTCACTGCTAACACTCATACAGGAAAAGCATTTGAATGGAATCAGTCCAGAGGCTGCTCTCTGCTGCGCAGCAACACTGTCAGCACAGAATGAACAGTGGCATCTGCTCACACGGCAGAAGGAGCAGCAGGGAAAGCTAGTGCTGTGTCTCTTCAGCACACAAGCAGCTTTGCAACGGGGTCACCATCATTGCAGTCTCTCCTCGGTTTCCTACCTAAAAGTACATTTGAATCCAAATTCTCAGGTGGTGTCGCTCAGCTGCCCAGCAGCACAGTGAGTACAGCACGAACGTTTGGCCTCTGCTCCCACAGCAGAAGAGCCAGGATTGAAAGCTGGTGCTGGACCTGTTCAGCACACAATCCCCTTTACATTGGTGCCTCCATTGTTGCTTTCACTGCTAACACTCATACAGGAAAAGCATTTGAATAGAATCAGTCCAGAGCCTGCTCCCTGCTGGCAGCAACACAGCACAGAATGAACAGTGGCATCTGCTCACACGGCAGAAGGACCAGCAGGGAAAGCTAGTGCTGTGTCTCTTCAGCACACAAGCAGCTTTGCAACGTGGTCACCATCATTGCAGTCTCTCCTCGGTTTCATACCTAAAAGTCCATTTGAATCCAAATTCTCAGGTGGTGTCTCTCAGCTGCCCAGCAGCACAGTTAGTACAGCACGAACGTTTGGCCTCTGCTCCCACAGCAGAAGAGCCAGGATTGAAAGCTGGTGCTGGACCTGTTCAGCACACAATCACCTTTACATTGGTGCATTCATCGTTGCTTTCACTGCTCACTTTCATACAAGAAAAGCATTTGAATGGAATCAGTCCAGAGGCTGCTCTCTGCTGCGCAGCAACACAGTCAGCAAAGAATGAACAGTGGCATCTGCTCACACGGCAGAAGGAGCAGCAGGGAAAGCTAGTGCTGTGTCTCTTCAGCACACAAGCAGCTTTGCAACGGGGTCACCATCATTGCAGTCTCTCCTCGGTTTCATACCTAAAAGTCCATTTGAATCCAAATTCTCAGGTGGTCTCAGCTGCCCAGTAGCACAGTTAGTACAGCACGAACGTTTGGCCTCTGCTCCCACAGCAGAAGAGCCAGGATTGAAAGCTGGTGCTGGACCTGTTCAGCACACAATCCCCTTTACATTGGTGCCTCCATCGTTGCTTTCACTGCTCACTTTCATACAGGAAAAGCATTTGAATGGAATCAGTCCAGAGCCTGCTCTCTGCTGCGCAGCAACACAGTCAGCACAGAATGAACAGTGGCATCTGCTCACACGGCAGAAGGACCAGCAGGGAAAGCTAGTGCTCTGCTTCTTCAGCACACAAGCAGCTTTGCAACGGGGTCACCATCATTGCAGTCTCTCCTCGACTTCATACCTAAAAGTCCATTTGAATCCGGATTCTCAGGTGGTGTCGCTCAGCTGCCCAGCAGCACAGTGAGTACAGCACGAACGTTTGGCCTCTGCTCCCACAGCAGAAGAGCCAGTATTGAAAGCTGGTGCTGGACCTGTTCAGCACACAATCCCCTTTACATTGGTGCCTCCATCGTTGCTTTCACTGCTCACTTTCATACAGGAAAAGCATTTGAATGGAATCAGTCCAGAGCCTGCTCTCTGCTGCGCAGCAACACAGTCAGCACAGAATGAACAGTGGCATCTGCTCACACGGCAGAAGGAGCAGCAGGGAAAGCTAGTGCTGTGTCTCTTCAGCACACAAGCAGCTTTGCAACGGGGTCACCATCATTGCAGTCTCTCCTCGGTTTCCTACCTAAAAGTCCATTTGAATCGGAATTCTCAGGTGGTGTCGCTCAGCTACCCAGCAGCACAGTGAGTACAGCACGAACGTTTGGCCTCTGCTCCCACAGCAGAAGAGCCAGGATTGAAAGCTGGTGCTGGACCTGTTCAGCACACAATCCCCTTTACATTGGTGCCTCCATTGTTGTTTTCACTGCTAACACTCATACAGGAAAAGCATTTGAATAGAATCAGTCCAGAGCCTGCTCCCTGCTGGCAGCAACACAGCACAGAATGAACAGTGGCATCTGCTCACACGGCAGAAGGACCAGCAGGGAAAGCTAGTGCTGTGTCTCTTCAGCACACAAGCAGCTTTGCAACGGGGTCACCATCATTGCAGTCTCTCCTCGGTTTCCTACCTAAAAGTCCATTTGAATCCAAATTCTCAGGTGGTCTCAGCTGCCCAGCAGCACAGTTAGTACAGCACGAACGTTTGGCCTCTGCTCCCACAGCAGAAGAGCCAGGATTGAAAGCTGGTGCTGGACCTGTTCAGCACACAATCCCCTTTATACTGGTGCCTCCATCGTTGCTTTCACTGCTAACACTCATACAGGAAAAGCATTTGAATGGAATCAGTCCAGAGCCTGCTCTCTGCTGCGCAGCAACACACTCAGCACAGAATGAACAGTGGATTCTGCTCGCACAGCAGAAGGACCAGCAGGGAAAGCTAGTGCTGGGCTTCTTCAGCACACAAGCAGCTTTGCAACGGGGTCACCATCATTGCAGTCTCTCCTCGGTTTCATACCTAAAAGTCCATTTGAATCCAAATTCTCAGGTGGTGTCTCACAGCTGCCCAGCAGCACAGTTAGTACAGCACGAACGTTTGGCCTCTGCTCCCACAGCAGAAGAGCCAGGATTGAAAGCTGGTGCTGGACCTGTTCAGTACACAATCACTTTTACATTGGTGCATTCATCGTTGCTTTCACTGCTCACTTTCATACAAGAAAAGCTTTTGAATGGAATCAGTCCAGAGCCTGCTCTCTGCTGCGCAGCAACACAGTCAGCACAGAATGAACAGTGGCATCTGCTCACACGGCAGAAGGAGCAGCAGGGAAAGCTAGTGCTGTGTCTCCTCAGCACACAAGCAGCTTTGCAACGGGGTCACCATCATTGCAGTCTCTCCTCGGTTTCCTACCTAAAAGTACATTTGAATCCAAATTCTCAGGTGGTGTCGCTCAGCTGCCCAGCAGCACAGTGAGTACAGCACGAACGTTTGGCCTCTGCTCCCACAGCAGAAGAGCCAGGAAGGAAAGCTGGTGCTGGACCTGTTCAGCACACAATCCCCTTTACATTGGTGCCTCCATCGTTGCTTTCACTGCTAACACTCATACAGGAAAAGCATTTGAATAGAATCAGTCCAGAGCCTGCTCCCTGCTGGCAGCAACACAGCACAGAATGAACAGTGGCATCTGCTCACACGGCAGAAGGACCAGCAGGGAAAGCTAGTGCTGTGTCTCTTCAGCACACAAGCAGCTTTGCAACGTGGTCACCATCATTGCAGTCTCTCCTCGGTTTCATACCTAAAAGTCCATTTGAATCCAAATTCTCAGGTGGTGTCTCTCAGCTGCCCAGCAGCACAGTTAGTACAGCACGAACGTTTGGCCTCTGCTCCCACAGCAGAAGAGCCAGGATTGAAAGCTGGTGCTGGACCTGTTCAGCACACAATCACCTTTACATTGGTGCATCCATCGTTGCTTTCACTGCTCACTTTCATACAGGAAAAGCATTTGAATGGAATCAGTCCAGAGCCTGCTCTCTGCTGCGCAGCAACACAGTCAGCACAGAATGAACAGTGGCATCTGCTCACACGGCAGAAGGACCAGCAGGGAAAGCTAGTGCTCTGCTTCTTCAGCACACAAGCAGCTTTGCAACGCGGTCACCATCATTGCAGTCTCTCCTCGGTTTCATACCTAAAAGTCCATTTGAATCCAAATTCTCAGGTGGTCTCAGCTGCCCAGTAGCACAGTGAGCACAGCACGAACGTTTGGCCTCTGCTCCCACAGCAGAAGAGCCAGGATTGAAAGCTGGTGCTGGACCTGTTCAGCACACAATCCCCTTTACATTGGTGCCTCCATCGTTGCTTTCACTGCTCACTTTCATACAGGAAAAGCATTTGAATGGAATCAGTCCAGAGCCTGCTCTCTGCTGCGCAGCAACACAGTCAGCACAGAATGAACAGTGGCATCTGCTCACACGGCAGAAGGACCAGCAGGGAAAGCTAGTGCTCTGCTTCTTCAGCACACAAGCAGCTTTGCAACGGGGTCACCATCATTGCAGTCTCTCCTCGGCTTCATACCTAAAAGTCCATTTGAATCCGAATTCTCAGGTGGTGTCGCTCAGCTGCCCAGCAGCACAGTGAGTACAGCACGAACGTTTGGCCTCTGCTCCCACAGCAGAAGAGCCAGGATTGAAAGCTGGTGCTGGACCTGTTCAGCACACAATCCCCTTTACATTGGTGCCTCCATCGTTGCTTTCACTGCTCACTTTCATACAGGAAAAGCATTTGAATGGAATCAGTCCAGAGCCTGCTCTCTGCTGCGCAGCAACACAGTCAGCACAGAATGAACAGTGGCATCTGCTCACACGGCAGAAGGACCAGCAGGGAAAGCTAGTGCTGTGTCTCTTCAGCACACAAGCAGCTTTGCAACGGGGTCACCATCATTGCAGTCTCTCCTCGGTTTCCTACCTAAAAGTCCATTTGAATCCAAATTCTCAGGTGGTGTCTCTCAGCTGCCCAGCAGCACAGTGAGTACAGCACGAACGTTTGGCCTCTGTTCCCACAGCAGAAGAGCCAGTATTGAAAGCTGGTGCTGGACCTGTTCAGCACACAATCCCCTTTACATTGGTGCATCCATCGTTGCTTTCACTGCTCACTTTCATACAAGAAAAGCATTTGAATGGAATCAGTCCAGAGCCTGCTCTCTGCTGCGCAGCAACACAGTCAGCACAGAATGAACAGTGGCATCTGCTCACACGGCAGAAGGAGCAGCAGGGAAAGATAGTGCTGTGTCTCTTCAGCACACAAGCAGCTTTGCAACGGGGTCACCATCATTGCAGTCTCTCCTCGGTTTCCTACCTAAAAGTACATTTGATTCCAAATTCTCAGGTGGTGTCGCTCAGCTGCCCAGCAGCACAGTGAGTACAGCACGAACGTTTGGCCTCTGCTCCCACAGCAGAAGAGCCAGGATTGAAAGCTGGTGCTGGACCTGTTCAGCACACAATCCCCTTTACATTGGTGCCTCCATTGTTGCTTTCACTGCTAACACTCATACAGGAAAAGCATTTGAATAGAATCAGTCCAGAGCCTGCTCCATGCTGGCAGCAACACAGCACAGAATGAACAGTGGCATCTGCTCACACGGCAGAAGGACCAGCAGGGAAAGCTAGTGCTGTGTCTCTTCAGCACACAAGCAGCTTTGCAACGGGGTCACCATCATTGCAGTCTCTCCTCGGCTTCATACCTAAAAGTCCATTTGAATCCAAATTCTCAGGTGGTGTCTCTCAGCTGCCCAGCAGCACAGTGAGTACAGCACGAACGTTTGGCCTCTGCTCCCACAGCAGAAGAGCCAGTATTGAAAGCTGGTGCTGGACCTGTTCAGCACACAATCCCCTTTACATTGGTGCCTCCATCGTTGCTTTCACTGCTCACTTTCATACAGGAAAAGCATTTGAATGGAATCAGTCCAGAGCCTGCTCTCTGCTGCGCAGGAACACAGTCAGCACAGAATGAACAGTGGCATCTGCTCACACGGCAGAACGACCAGCAGGGAAAGCTAGTGCTCTGCTTCTTCAGCACACAAGCAGCTTTGCAACGGGGTCACCATCATTGCAGTCTCTCCTTGGCTTCATACCTAAAAGTCCATTTGAATCCGAATTCTCAGGTGGTGTCGCTCAGCTGCCCAGCAGCACAGTGAGTACAGCACGAACGTTTGGCCTCTGCTCCCACAGCAGAAGAGCCAGGATTGAAAGCTGGTGCTGGACCTGTTCAGCACACAATCCCCTTTACATTGGTGCCTCCATCGTTGCTTTCACTGCTCACTTTCATACAGGAAAAGCATTTGAATGGAATCAGTCCAGAGCCTGCTCTCTGCTGCGCAGCAACACAGCACAGAATGAACAGTGGCATCTGCTCACACGGCAGAAGGACCAGCAGGGAAAGCTAGTGCTCTGCTTCTTCAGCACACAAGCAGCTTTGCAACGGGGTCACCATCATTGCAGTCTCTCCTCGGTTTCATACCTAAAAGTCCATTTGAATCCAAATTCTCAGGTGGTCTCAGCTGCCCAGTAGCACAGTGAGTACAGCACGAACGTTTGGCCTCTGCTCCCACAGCAGAAGAGCCAGGATTGAAAGCTGGTGCTGGACCTGTTCAGCACACAATCACTTTTACATTGGTGCATTCATCGTTGCTTTCACTGCTCACTTTCATACAAGAAAAGCATTTGAATGGAATCAGTCCAGAGCCTGCTCTCTGCTGCGCAGCAACACAGTCAGCACAGAATGAACAGTGGCATCTGCTCACACGGCAGAAGGAGCAGCAGGGAAAGCTAGTGCTGTGTCTCTTCAGCACACAAGCAGCTTTGCAACGGGGTCACCATCATTGCAGTCTCTCCTCGGTTTCCTACCTAAAAGTCCATTTGAATCCAAATTCTCAGGTGGTCTCAGCTGCCCAGCAGCACAGTTAGTACAGCACGAACGTTTGGCCTCTGCTCCCACAGCAGAAGAGCCAGGATTGAAAGCTGGTGCTGGACCTGTTCAGCACACAATCCCCTTTATACTGGTGCCTCCATCGTTGCTTTCACTGCTAACACTCATACAGGAAAAGCATTTGAATGGAATCAGTCCAGAGCCTGCTCCCTGCTGGCAGCAACACAGCACAGAATGAACAGTGGCATCTGCTCACACGGCAGAAGGACCAGCAGGGAAAGCTAGTGCTGTGTCTCTTCAGCACAAAAGCAGCTTTGCAACGTGGTCACCATCATTGCAGTCTCTCCTCGGTTTCATACGTAAAAGTCCATTTGAATCCAAATTCTCAGGTGGTGTCTCTCAGCTGCCCAGCAGCACAGTTAGTACAGCACGAACGTTTGGCCTCTGCTCCCACAGCAGAAGAGCCAGGATTGAAAGCTGGTGCTGGACCTGTTCAGCACACGATCACCTTTACATTGGTGCATTCATCGTTGCTTTCACTGCTCACTTTCATACAAGAAAAGCATTTGAATGGAATCAGTCCAGAGGCTGCTCTCTGCTGCGCAGCAACACAGTCAGCACAGAATGAACAGTGGCATCTGCTCACACGGCAGAAGGAGCAGCAGGGAAAGCTAGTGCTGTGTCTCTTCAGCACACAAGCAGCTTTGCAACGGGGTCACCATCATTGCAGTCTCTCCTCGGTTTCCTACCTAAAAGTCCATTTGAATCCAAATTCTCAGGTGGTGTCTCTCAGCTGCCCAGCAGCACAGTGAGTACAGCACGAACGTTTGGCCTCTGCTCCCACAGCAGAAGAGCCAGGATTGAAAGCTGGTGCTGGACCTGTTCAGCACACAATCACCTTTACATTGGTGCATCCATCGTTGCTTTCACTGCTCACTTTCATACAGGAAAAGAATTTGAATGGAATCAGTCCAGAGCCTGCTCTCTGCTGCGCAGGAACACAGTCAGCACAAAATGCACAGTGGCATCTGCTCACACGGCAGAAGGACCAGCAGGGAAAGCTAGTGCTCTGCTTCTTCAGCACACAAGCAGCTTTGCAACGGGGTCACCATCATTGCAGTCTCTCCTCGGTTTCATACCTAAAAGTCCATTTGAATCCAAATTCTCAGGTGGTCTCAGCTGCCCAGTAGCAAAGTTAGTACAGCACGAACGTTTGGCCTCTGCTCCCACAGCAGAAGAGCCAGGATTGAAAGCTGGAGCTGGACCTGTTCAGCACACAATCCCCTTTACATTGGTGCCTCCATCCTTGCTTTCACTGCTAACACTCATACAGGAAAAGCATTTGAATAGAATCAGTCCAGAGCCTGCTCCCTGCTGGCAGCAACACAGCACAGAATGAACAGTGGCATCTGCTCACACGGCAGAAGGACCAGCAGGGAAAGCTAGTGCTGTGTCTCTTCAGCACACAAGCAGCTTTGCAACGGGGTCACCATCATTGCAGTCTCTCCTCGGTTTCCTACCTAAAAGTCCATTTGAATCCAAATTCTCAGGTGGTCTCAGCTGCCCAGCAGCACAGTGAGTACAGCACGAACGTTTGGCCTCTGCTCCCACAGCAGAAGAGCCAGGATTGGAAGCTGGTGCTGGACCTGTTCAGCACACAATCCCCTTTATACTGGTGCCTCCATCGTTGCTTTCACTGCTAACACTCATACAGGAAAAGCATTTGAATGGAATCAGTCCAGAGCCTGCTCTCTGCTGCGCAGCAACACACTCAGCACAGAATGAACAGTGGATTCTGCTCAAACAGCAGAAGGACCAGCAGGGAAAGCTAGTGCTGGGCTTCTTCAGCACACAAGCAGCTTTGCAACGGGGTCACCATCATTGCAGTCTCTCCTCGGTTTCCTACCTAAAAGTCCATTTGAATCCAAATTCTCAGGTGGTGTCTCTCAGCTGCCCAGCAGCACAGTTAGTACAGCACGAACGTTTGGCCTCTGCTCCCACAGCAGAAGAGCCAGGATTGAAAGCTGGTGCTGGACCTGTTCAGCACACAATCACTTTTACATTGGTGCCTCCATCGTTGCTTTCACTGCTCACTTTCATACAGGAAAAGCATTTGAATGGAATCAGTCCAGAGCCTGCTCTCTGCTGCGCAGCAACACAGTCAGCACAGAATGAACAGTGGCATCTGCTCACACGGCAGAAGGAGCAGCAGGGAAAGCTAGTGCTGTGTCTCTTCAGCACACAAGCAGCTTTGCAACGGGGTCACCATCATTGCAGTCTCTCCTCGGTTTCCTACCTAAAAGTCCATTTGAATCCAAATTCTCAGGTGGTGTCTCTCAGCTGCCCAGCAGCACAGTTAGTACAGCACGAACGTTTGGCCTCTGCTCCCACAGCAGAAGAGCCAGTATTGAAAGCTGGTGCTGGACCTGTTCAGCACACAATCCCCTTTACATTGGTGCCTCCATCGTTGCTTTCACTGCTCACTTTCATACAGGAAAAGCATTTGAATGGAATCAGTCCAGAGGCTGCTCTCTGCTGCGCAGCAACACAGTCAGCACAGAATGAACAGTGGCATCTGCTCACACGGCAGAAGGACCAGCAGGGAAAGCTAGTGCTCTGCTTCTTCAGCACACAAGCAGCTTTGCAACGGGGTCACCATCATTGCAGTCTCTCCTCGGCTTCATACCTAAAAGTCCATTTGAATCCAAATACTCAGGTGGTGTCGCTCAGCTGCCCAGCAGCACAGTGAGTACAGCACGAACGCTTGGCTTCTGCTCCCACAGCAGAAGAGCCAGTATTGAAAGCTGGTGCTGGACCTGTTCAGCACACAATCCCCTTTACATTGGTGCCTCCATCGTTGCTTTCACTGCTCACTTTCATACAGGAAAAGCATTTGAATGGAATCAGTCCTGAGCCTGCTCTCTGCTGCGCAGCAACACAGTCAGCACAGAATGAACAGTGGCATCTGCTCACACGGCAGAAGGAGCAGCAGGGAAAGCTAGTGCTGTGTCTCTTCAGCACACAAGCAGCTTTGCAACGAGGTCACCATCATTGCAGTCTCTCCTCGGTTTCCTACCTAAAAGTCCATTTGAATCCAAATTCTCAGGTGGTCTCAGCTGCCCAGCAGCACAGTGAGTACAGCACGAACGTTTGGCCTCTGCTCCCACAGCAGAAGAGCCAGGATTGAAAGCTGGTGCTGGACCTGTTCAGCACACAATCCCCTTTATACTGGTGCCTCCATCGTTGCTTTCACTGCTAACACTCATACAGGAAAAGCATTTGAATGGAATCAGTCCAGAGCCTGCTCCCTGCTGGCAGCAACACAGCACAGAATGAACAGTGGCATCTGCTCACACGGCAGAAGGACCAGCAGGGAAAGCTAGTGCTGTGTCTCTTCAGCACAAAAGCAGCTTTGCAACGTGGTCACCATCATTGCAGTCTCTCCTCGGTTTCATACCTAAAAGTCCATTTGAATCCAAATTCTCAGGTGGTGTCTCTCAGCTGCCCAGCAGCACAGTTAGTACAGCACGAACGTTCGGCCTCTGCTCCCACAGCAGAAGAGCCAGGATTGAAAGCTGGTGCTGGACCTGTTCAGCACACAATCACCTTTACATTGGTGCATTCATTGTTGCTTTCACTGCTCACTTTCATACAAGAAAAGCATTTGAATGGAATCAGTCCAGAGGCTGCTCTCTGCTGCGCAGCAACACAGTCAGCACAGAATGAACAGTGGCATCTGCTCACACGGCAGAAGGAGCAGCAGGGAAAGCTAGTGCTGTGTCTCTTCAGCACACAAGCAGCTTTGCAACGGGGTCACCATCATTGCAGTCTCTCCTCGGTTTCCTACCTAAAAGTCCATTTGAATCCAAATTCTCAGGTGGTGTCTCTCAGCTGCCCAGCAGCACAGTGAGTACAGCACGAACGTTTGGCCTCTGCTCCCACAGCAGAAGAGCCAGGATTGAAAGCTGGTGCTGGACCTGTTCAGCACACAATCACCTTTACATTGGTGCATCCATCGTTGCTTTCACTGCTCACTTTCATACAGGAAAAGCATTTGAATGGAATTAGTCCAGAGCCTGCTCTCTGCTGCGCAGCAACACAGTCAGCACAGAATGAACAGTGGCATCTGCTCACACGGCAGAAGGAGCAGCAGGGAAAGCTAGTGCTCTGCTTCTTCAGCACACAAGCAGCTTTGCAACGGGGTCACCATCATTGCAGTCTCTCCTCGGTTTCATACCTAAAAGTCCATTTGAATCCAAATTCTCAGGTGGTCTCAGCTGCCCAGTAGCACAGTTAGTACAGCACGAACGTTTGGCCTCTGCTCCCACAGCAGAAGAGCCAGGATTTAAAGCTGGTGCTGGACCTGTTCAGCACACAATCCCCTTTACATTGGTGCCTCCATCGTTGCTTTCACTGCTCACTTTCATACAGGAAAAGCATTTGAATGGAATCAGTCCAGAGCCTGCTCTCTGCTGCGCAGGAACACAGTCAGCACAGAATGAACAGTGGCATCTGCTCACACGGCAGAAGGACCAGCAGGGAAAGCTAGTGCTCTGCTTCTTCAGCACACAAGCAGCTTTGCAACGGGGTCACCATCATTGCAGTCTCTCCTCGGCTTCATACCTAAAAGTCCATTTGAATCCGAATTCTCAGGTGGTGTCGCTCAGCTGCCCAGCAGCACAGTGAGTACAGCACGAACGTTTGGCCTCTGCTCCCACAGCAGAAGAGCCAGTATTGAAAGCTGGTGCTGGACCTGTTCAGCACACAATCCCCTTTACATTGGTGCCTCCAACGTTGCTTTCACTGCTCACTTTCATACAGGAAAAGCATTTGAATGGAATCAGTCCAGAGCCTGCTCTCTGCTGCGCAGGAACACAGTCAGCACAGAATGAACAGTGGCATCTGCTCACACGGCAGAAGGAGCAGCAGGGAAAGCTAGTGCTGTGTCTCTTCAGCACACAAGCAGCTTTGCAACGGGGTCACCATCATTGCAGTCTCTCCTCGGTTTCCTACCTAAAAGTACATTTGAATCCAAATTCTCAGGTGGTCTCAGCTGCCCAGCAGCACAGTTAGTACAGCACGAACGTTTGGCCTCTGCTCCCACAGCAGAAGAGCCAGGATTGAAAGCTGGTGCTGGACCTGTTCAGCACACAATCCCCTTTATACTGGTGCCTCCATCGTTGCTTTCACTGCTCACTTTCATACAGGAAAAGCATTTGAATGGAATCAGTCCAGAGCCTGCTCTCTGCTGCGCAGGAACACAGTCAGCACAGAATGAACAGTGGCATCTGCTCACACGGCAGAAGGACCAGCAGGGAAAGCTAGTGCTCTGCTTCTTCAGCACACAAGCAGCTTTGCAACGGGGTCACCATCATTGCAGTCTCTCCTCGGTTTCCTACCTAAAAGTCCATTTGAATCCAAATTCTCAGGTGGTCTCAGCTGCCCAGTAGCACAGTTAGTACAGCACGAACGTTTGGCCTCTGCTCCCACAGCAGAAGAGCCAGGATTGAAAGCTGGTGCTGGACCTGTTCAGCACACAATCCCCTTTACATTGGTGCCTCCATCGTTGCTTTCACTGCTCACTTTCATACAGGAAAAGCATTTGAATGGAATCAGTCCAGAGCCTGCTCTCTGCTGCGCAGGAACACAGTCAGCACAGAATGAACAGTGGCATCTGCTCACACGGCAGAAGGACCAGCAGGGAAACCTAGTGCTCTGCTTCTTCAGCACACAAGCAGCTTTGCAACGGGGTCACCATCATTGCAGTCTCTCCTCGGCTTCATACCTAAAAGTCCATTTGAATCCGAATTCTCAGGTGGTGTCGCTCAGCTGCCCAGCAGCACAGTGAGTACAGCACGAACGTTTGGCCTCTGCTCCCACAGCAGAAGAGCCAGTATTGAAAGCTGGTGCTGGACCTGTTCAGCACACAATCCCCTTTATATTGGTGCCTCCATCGTTGCTTTCACTGCTCACTTTCATACAGGAAAAGCATTTGAATGGAATCAGTCCAGAGCCTGCTCTCTGCTGCGCAGCAACACAGTCAGCACAGAATGCACAGTGGCATCTGCTCACACGGCAGAAGGACCAGCAGGGAAAGCTAGTGCTCTGCTTCTTCAGCACACAAGCAGCTTTGCAACGGGGTCACCATCATTGCAGTCTCTCCTCGGTTTCATACCTAAAAGTCCATTTGAATCCAAATTCTCAGGTGGTCTCAGCTGCCCAGTAGCACAGTTAGTACAGCACGAACGTTTGGCCTCTGCTCCCACAGCAGAAGAGCCAGGATTGAAAGCTGGTGCTGAACCTGTTCAGCACACAATCCCCTTTACATTGGTGCCTCCATCCTTGCTTTCACTGCTAACACTCATACAGGAAAAGCATTTGAATAGAATCAGTCCAGAGCCTGCTCCCTGCTGGCAGCAACACAGCACAGAATGAACAGTGGCATCTGCTCACACGGCAGAAGGACCAGCAGGGAAAGCTAGTGCTGTGTCTCTTCAGCACACAAGCAGCTTTGCAACGGGGTCACCATCATTGCAGTCTCTCCTCGGTTTCCTACCTAAAAGTCCATTTGAATCCAAATTCTCAGGTGGTCTCAGCTGCCCAGCAGCACAGTGAGTACAGCACGAACGTTTGGCCTCTGCTCCCACAGCAGAAGAGCCAGGATTGGAAGCTGGTGCTGGACCTGTTCAGCACACAATCCCCTTTATACTGGTGCCTCCATCGTTGCTTTCACTGCTAACACTCATACAGGAAAAGCATTTGAATGGAATCAGTCCAGAGCCTGCTCTCTGCTGCGCAGGAACACAGTCAGCACAGAATGAACAGTGGCATCTGCTCACACGGCAGAAGGACCAGCAGGGAAAGCTAGTGCTCTGCTTCTTCAGCACACAAGCAGCTTTGCAACGGGGTCACCATCATTGCAGTCTCTCCTCGGCTTCATACCTAAAAGTCCATTTGAATCCGAATTCTCAGGTGGTGTCGCTCAGCTGCCCAGCAGCACAGTGAGTACAGCACGAACGCTTGGCTTCTGCTCCCACAGCAGAAGAGCCAGGATTGAAAGCTGGTGCTGGACCTGTTCAGCACACAATCCCCTTTACATTGGTGCCTCCATCGATGCTTTCACTGCTCACTTTCATACAGGAAAAGCATTTGAATGGAATCAGTCCTGAGCCTGCTCTCTGCTGCGCAGCAACACAGTCAGCACAGAATGAACAGTGGCATCTGCTCACACGGCAGAAGGAGCAGCAGGGAAAGCTAGTGCTGTGTCTCTTCAGCACACAAGCAGCTTTGCAACAGGTCACCATCATTGCAGTCTCTCCTCGGTTTCCTACCTAAAAGTCCATTTGAATCGGAATTCTCAGGTGGTCTCAGCTGCCCAGCAGCACAGTGAGTACAGCACGAACGTTTGGCCTCTGCTCCCACAGCAGAAGAGCCAGGATTGAAAGCTGGTGCTGGACCTGTTCAGCACACAATCCCCTTTATACTGGTGCCTCTATCGTTGCTTTCACTGCTAACACTCATACAGGAAAAGCATTTGAATGGAATCAGTCCAGAGCCTGCTCCCTGCTGGCAGCAACACAGCACAGAATGAACAGTGGCATCTGCTCACACGGCAGAAGGACCAGCAGGGAAAGCTAGTGCTGTGTCTCTTCAGCACACAAGCAGCTTTGCAACGTGGTCACCATCATTGCAGTCTCTCCTTGGTTTCATACCTAAAAGTCCATTTGAATCCAAATTCTCAGGTGGTGTCTCTCAGCTGCCCAGCATCACAGTTGGTACAGCACGAACGTTCGGCCTCTGCTCCCACAGCAGAAGAGCCAGGATTGAAAGCTGGTGCTGGACCTGTTCAGCACACAATCACCTTTACATTGGTGCATTCATTGTTGCTTTCACTGCTCACTTTCATACAAGAAAAGCATTTGAATGGAATCAGTCCAGAGGCTGCTCTCTGCTGCGCAGCAACACAGTCAGCACAGAATGAACAGTGGCATCTGCTCACACGGCAGAAGGAGCAGCAGGGAAAGCTAGTGCTGTGTCTCTTCAGCACACAAGCAGCTTTGCAACGGGGTCACCATCATTGCAGTCTCTCCTCGGTTTCCTACCTAAAAGTCCATTTGAATCCAAATTCTCAGGTGGTGTCTCTCAGCTGCCCAGCAGCACAGTGAGTACAGCACGAACGTTTGGCCTCTGCTCCCACAGCAGAAGAGCCAGGATTGAAAGCTGGTGCTGGACCTGTTCAGCACACAATCACCTTTACATTGGTGCCTCCATCGTTGCTTTCACTGCTCACTTTCATACAGGAAAAGCATTTGAATGGAATCAGTCCAGAGCCTGCTCTCTGCTGCGCAGGAACACAGTCAGCACAGAATGAACAGTGGCATCTGCTCACACGGCAGAAGGACCAGCAGGGAAAGCTAGTGCTCTGCTTCTTCAGCACACAAGCAGCTTTGCAACGGGGTCACCATCATTGCAGTCTCTCCTCGGCTTCATACCTAAAAGTCCATTTGAATCCGAATTCTCAGGTGGTGTCGCTCAGCTGCCCAGCAGCACAGTGAGTACAGCACGAACGTTTGGCCTCTGCTCCCACAGCAGAAGAGCCAGTATTGAAAGCTGGTGCTGGACCTGTTCAGCACACAATCCCCTTTACATTGGTGCCTCCATCGTTGCTTTCACTGCTCACTTTCATACAGGAAAAGCATTTGAATGGAATCAGTCCAGAGCCTGCTCTCTGCTGCGCAGCAACACAGTCAGCACAGAATGAACAGTGGCATCTGCTCACACGGCAGAAGGAGCAGCAGGGAAAGCTAGTGCTGTGTCTCTTCAGCACACAAGCAGCTTTGCAACGGGGTCACCATCATTGCAGTCTCTCCTCGGTTTCCTACCTAAAAGTACATTTGAATCCAAATTCTCAGGTGGTCTCAGCTGCCCAGCAGCACAGTTAGTACAGCACGAACGTTTGGCCTCTGCTCCCACAGCAGAAGAGCCAGGATTGAAAGCTGGTGCTGGACCTGTTCAGCACACAATCCCCTTTATACTGGTGCCTCCATCGTTGCTTTCACTGCTCACTTTCATACAGGAAAAGCATTTGAATGGAATCAGTCCAGAGCCTGCTCTCTGCTGCGCAGGAACACAGTCAGCACAGAATGAACAGTGGCATCTGCTCACACGGCAGAAGGACCAGCAGGGAAAGCTAGTGCTCTGCTTCTTCAGCACACAAGCAGCTTTGCAACGGGGTCACCATCATTGCAGTCTCTCCTCGGTTTCATACCTAAAAGTACATTTGAATCCAAATTCTCAGGTGGTGTCGCTCAGCTGCCCAGCAGCACAGTGAGTACAGCACGAACGTTTGGCCTCTGCTCCCACAGCAGAAGAGCCAGGATTGAAAGCTGGTGCTGGACCTGTTCAGCACACAATCCCCTTTACATTGGTGCCTCCATTGTTGCTTTCACTGCTAACACTCATACAGGAAAAGCATTTGAATAGAATCAGTCCAGAGCCTGCTCCCTGCTGGCAGCAACACAGCACAGAATGAACAGTGGCATCTGCTCACACGGCAGAAGGAGCAGCAGGGAAAGCTAGTGCTGTGTCTCTTCAGCACACAAGCAGCTTTGCAACGGGGTCACCATCATTGCAGTCTCTCCTCGGTTTCCTACCTAAAAGTCCATTTGAATCCAAATTCTCAGGTGGTGTCGCTCAGCTGCCCAGCAGCACAGTGAGTACAGCACGAACGTTTGGCCTCTGCTCCCACAGCAGAAGAGCCAGGATTGAAAGCTGGTGCTGGACCTGTTCAGCACACAATCCCCTTTACATTGGTGCCTCCATCGTTGCTTTCACTGCTCACTTTCATACAGGAAAAGCATTTGAATGGAATCAGTCCAGAGCCTGCTCTCTGCTGCGCAGCAACACAGTCAGCACAGAATGAACTGTGGATTCTGCTCAAACAGCAGAAGGACCAGCAGGGAAAGCTAGTGCTGGGCTTCTTCAGCACACAAGCAGCTTTGCAACGGGGTCACCATCATTGCAGTCTCTCCTCGGTTTCCTACCTAAAAGTCCATTTGAATCCAAATTCTCAGGTGGTCTCAGCTGCCCAGCAGCACAGTGAGTACAGCACGAACGTTTGGCCTCTGCTCCCACAGCAGAAGAGCCAGGATTGAAAGCTGGTGCTGGACCTGTTCAGCACACAATCCCCTTTACATTGGTGCCTCCATCGTTGCTTTCACTGCTCACTTTCATACAGGAAAAGCATTTGAATGGAATCAGTCCAGAGCCTGCTCTCTGCTGCGCAGCAACACAGTCAGCACAGAATGAACTGTGGATTCTGCTCAAACAGCAGAAGGACCAGCAGGGAAAGCTAGTGCTGGGCTTCTTCAGCACACAAGCAGCTTTGCAACGGGGTCACCATCATTGCAGTCTCTCCTCGGTTTCATACCTAAAAGTCCATTTGAATCCAAATTCTCAGGTGGTGTCTCTCAGCTGCCCAGCAGCACAGTTAGTACAGCACGAACGTTTGGCCTCTGCTCCCACAGCAGAAGAGCCAGGATTGAAAGCTGGTGCTGGACCTGTTCAGCACACAATCACTTTTACATTGGTGCCTCCATCGTTGCTTTCACTGCTAACACTCATACAGGAAAAGCATTTGAATGGAATCAGTCCAGAGCCTGCTCTCTGCTGCGCAGGAACACAGTCAGCACAGAATGAACAGTGGCATCTGCTCACGCGGCAGAAGGACCAGCAGGGAAAGCTAGTGCTCTGCTTCTTCAGCACACAAGCAGCTTTGCAACGGGGTCACCATCATTGCAGTCTCTCCTCGGTTTCATACCTAAAAGTCCATTTGAATCCAAATTCTCAGGTGGTCTCAGCTGCCCAGCAGCACAGTGAGCACAGCACGAACGTTTGGCCTCTGCTCCCACAGCAGAAGAGCAAGGATTGAAAGCTGGTGCTGGACCTGTTCAGCACACAATCACTTTTACATTGGTGCCTCCATCGTTGCTTTCACTGCTAACACTCATACAGGAAAAGCATTTGAATGGAATCAGTCCAGAGCCTGCTCTCTGCTGCGCAGCAACACAGTCAGCACAGAATGAACAGTGGCATCTGCTCACACGGCAGAAGGAGCAGCAGGGAAAGATAGTGCTGTGTCTCTTCAGCACACAAGCAGCTTTGCAACGGGGTCACCATCATTGCAGTCTCTCCTCGGTTTCCTACCTAAAAGTACATTTGAATCCAAATTCTCAGGTGGTGTCGCTCAGCTGCCCAGCAGCACAGTGAGTACAGCACGAACGTTTGGCCTCTGCTCCCACAGCAGAAGAGCCAGGATTGAAAGCTGGTGCTGGACCTGTTCAGCACACAATCCCCTTTACATTGGTGCCTCCATCGTTGCTTTCACTGCTCACTTTCATACAGGAAAAGCATTTGAATGGAATCAGTCCAGAGCCTGCTCTCTGCTGCGCAGCAACACAGTCAGCACAGAATGAACTGTGGATTCTGCTCAAACAGCAGAAGGACCAGCAGGGAAAGCTAGTGCTGGGCTTCTTCAGCACACAAGCAGCTTTGCAACGGGGTCACCATCATTGCAGTCTCTCCTCGGTTTCATACCTAAAAGTCCATTTGAATCCAAATTCTCAGGTGGTGTCTCTCAGCTGCCCAGCAGCACAGTTAGTACAGCACGAACGTTTGGCCTCTGCTCCCACAGCAGAAGAGCCAGGATTGAAAGCTGGTGATGGACCTGTTCAGCACACAATCACTTTTACATTGGTGCATTCATCGTTGCTTTCACTGCTCACTTTCATACAAGAAAAGCTTTTGAATGGAATCAGTCCAGAGCCTGCTCTCTGCTGCGCAGGAACACAGTCAGCACAGAATGAACAGTGGCATCTGCTCACACGGCAGAAGGAGCAGCAGGGAAAGCTAGTGCTGTGTCTCTTCAGCACACAAGCAGCTTTGCAACGGGGTCACCATCATTGCAGTCTCTCCTCGGTTTCCTACCTAAAAGTACATTTGAATCCAAATTCTCAGGTGGTGTCGCTCAGCTGTCCAGCAGCACAGTGAGTACAGCACGAACGTTTGGCCTCTGCTCCCACAGCAGAAGAGCCAGGATTGAAAGCTGGTGCTGGACCTGTTCAGCACACAATCCCCTTTACACTGGTGCCTCCATCGTTGCTTTCACTGCTAACACTCATACAGGAAAATCATTTGAATAGAATCAGTCCAGAGCCTGCTCCCTGCTGGCAGCAACACAGCACAGAATGAACAGTGGCATCTGCTCACACGGCAGAAGGACCAGCAGGGAAAGCTAGTGCTCTGCTTCTTCAGCACACAAGCAGCTTTGCAACGGGGTCACCATCATTGCAGTCTCTCCTCGGTTTCATACCTAAAAGTCCATTTGAATCCGAATTCTCAGGTGGTCTCAGCTGCCCAGCAGCACAGTGAGTACAGCACGAACGTTTGGCCTCTGCTCCCACAGCAGAAGAGCCAGGATTGAAAGCTGGTGCTGGACCTGTTCAGCACACAATCACTTTTACATTGGTGCATTCATCGTTGCTTTCAATGCTCACTTTCATACAAGAAAAGCATTTGAATGGAATCAGTCCAGAGGCTGCTCTCTGCTGCGCAGCAACACAGTCAGCACAGAATGAACAGTGGCATCTGCTCACACGGCAGAAGGAGCAGCAGGGAAAGCTAGTGCTGTGTCTCTTCAGCACACAAGCAGCTTTGCAACGGGGTCACCATCATTGCAGTCTCTCCTCGGTTTCCTACCTAAAAGTACATTTGAATCCAAATTCTCAGGTGGTGTCGCTCAGGTGCCCAGCAGCACAGTGAGTACAGCACGAACGTTTGGCCTCTGCTCCCACAGCAGAAGAGCCAGGATTGAAAGCTGGTGCTGGACCTGTTCAGCACACAATCCCCTTTACATTGGTGCCTCCATTGTTGTTTTCACTGCTAACACTCATACAGGAAAAGCATTTGAATAGAATCAGTCCAGAGCCTGCTCCCTGCTGGCAGCAACACAGCACAGAATGAACAGTGGCATCTGCTCACACGGCAGAAGGAGCAGCAGGGAAAGCTAGTGCTGTGTCTCTTCAGCACACAAGCAGCTTTGCAACGGGGTCACCATCATTGCAGTCTCTCCTCGGTTTCCTACCTAAAAGTCCATTTGAATCCAAATTCTCAGGTGGTCTCAGCTGCCCAGCAGCACAGTGAGTACAGCACGAACGTTTGGCCTCTGCTCCCACAGCAGAAGAGCCAGGATTGAAAGCTGGTGCTGGACCTGTTCAGCACACAATCCCCTTTACATTGGTGCATCCATTGTTGTTTTCACTGCTAACACTCATACAGGAAAAGCATTTGAATAGAATCAGTCCAGAGCCTGCTCCCTGCTGGCAGCAACACAGCACAGAATGAACAGTGGCATCTGCTCACATGGCAGAAGGACCAGCAGGGAAAGCTAGTGCTGTGTCTCTTCAGCACACAAGCAGCTTTGCAACGGGGTCACCATCATTGCAGTCTCTCCTCGGTTTCCTACCTAAAAGTCCATTTGAATCCAAATTCTCAGGTGGTCTCAGCTGCCCAGCAGCACAGTGAGTACAGCACGAACGTTTGGCCTCTGCTCCCACAGCAGAAGAGCCAGGATTGAAAGCTGGTGCTGGACCTGTTCAGCACACAATCCCCTTTATACTGGTGCCTCCATCGTTGCTTTCACTGCTAACACTCATACAGGAAAAGCATTTGAATGGAATCAGTCCAGAGCCTGCTCTCTGCTGCGCAGGAACACAGTCAGCACAGAATGAACAGTGGCATCTGCTCACACGGCAGAAGGACCAGCAGGGAAAGCTAGTGCTCTGCTTCTTCAGCACACAAGCAGCTTTGCAACGGGGTCACCATCATTGAAGTCTCTCCTCGGTTTCATACCTAAAAGTCCATTTGAATCCAAATTCTCAGGTGGTCTCAGCTGCCCAGTAGCACAGTTAGTACAGCACGAACGTTTGGCCTCTGCTCCCACAGCAGAAGAGCCAGGATTGAAAGCTGGTGCTGGACCTGTTCAGCACACAATCCCCTTTACATTGGTGCCTCCATCGTTGCTTTCACTGCTCACTTTCATACAGGAAAAGCATTTGAATGGAATCAGTCCAGAGCCTGCTCTCTGCTGCGCAGGAACACAGTCAGCACAGAATGAACAGTGGCATCTGCTCACACGGCAGAAGGAGCAGCAGGGAAAGCTAGTGCTGTGTCTCTTCAGCACACAAGCAGCTTTGCAACGGGGTCACCATCATTGCAGTCTCTCCTCGGTTTCCTACCTAAAAGTCCATTTGAATCCAAATTCTCAGGTGGTGTCTCTCAGCTGCCCAGCAGCACAGTGAGTACAGCACGAACGTTTGGCCTCTGCTCCCACAGCAGAAGAGCCAGGATTGAAAGCTGGTGCTGGACCTGTTCAGCACACAATCCCCTTTACATTGGTGCCTCCATCGTTGCTTTCACTGCTCACTTTCATACAGGAAAAGCATTTGAATGGAATCAGTCCAGAGCCTGCTCTCTGCTGCGCAGGAACACAGTCAGCACAGAATGAACAGTGGCATCTGCTCACACGGCAGAAGGAGCAGCAGGGAAAGCTAGTGCTGGGCTTCTTCAGCACACAAGCAGCTTTGCAACGGGGTCACCATCATTGCAGTCTCTCCTCGGTTTCATACCTAAAAGTCCATTTGAATCCAAATTCTCAGGTGGTCTCAGCTGCCCAGTAGCACAGTTAGTACAGCACGAACGTTTGGCCTCTGCTCCCACAGCAGAAGAGCCAGGATTGAAAGCTGGTGCTGGACCTGTTCAGCACACAATCCCCTTTACATTGGTGCCTCCATCGTTGCTTTCACTGCTCACTTTCATACAGGAAAAGCATTTGAATGGAATCAGTCCAGAGCCTGCTCTCTGCTGCGCAGGAACACAGTCAGCACAGAATGAACAGTGGCATCTGCTCACACGGCAGAAGGACCAGCAGGGAAACCTAGTGCTCTGCTTCTTCAGCACACAAGCAGCTTTGCAACGGGGTCACCATCATTGCAGTCTCTCCCCGGCTTCATACCTAAAAGTCCATTTGAATCCGAATTCTCAGGTGGTGTCGCTCAGCTGCCCAGCAGCACAGTGAGTACAGCGCGAACGTTTGGCCTCTGCTCCCACAGCAGAAGAGCCAGGATTGAAAGCTGGTGCTGGACCTGTTCAGCACACAATCCCCTTTACATTGGTGCCTCCATCGTTGCTTTCACTGCTCACTTTCATACAGGAAAAGCATTTGAATGGAATCAGTCCAGAGGCTGCTCTCTGCTGCGCAGCAACACAGTCAGCACAGAATGAACAGTGGCATCTGCTCACACGGCAGAAGGAGCAGCAGGGAAAGCTAGTGCTGTGTCTCTTCAGCACACAAGCAGCTTTGCAACGGGGTCACCATCATTGCAGTCTCTCCTCGGTTTCCTACCTAAAAGTACATTTGAATCCAAATTCTCAGGTGGTGTCGCTCAGCTGCCCAGCAGCACAGTGAGTACAGCACGAACGTTTGGCCTCTGCTCCCACAGCAGAAGAGCCAGGATTGAAAGCTGGTGCTGGACCTGTTCAGCACACAATCCCCTTTACATTGGTGCCTCCATTGTTGCTTTCACTGCTAACACTCATACAGGAAAAGCATTTGAATAGAATCAGTCCAGAGCCTGCTCCCTGCTGGCAGCAACACAGCACAGAATGAACAGTGGCATCTGCTCACACGGCAGAAGGACCAGCAGGGAAAGCTAGTGCTGTGTCTCTTCAGCACACAAGCAGCTTTGCAACGGGGTCACCATCATTGCAGTCTCTCCTCGGTTTCCTACCTAAAAGTCCATTTGAATCCAAATTCTCAGGTGGTCTCAGCTGCCCAGCAGCACAGTGAGTACAGCACGAACGTTTGGCCTCTGCTCCCACAGCAGAAGAGCCAGTATTGAAAGCTGGTGCTGGACCTGTTCAGCACACAATCACTTTTACATTGGTGCATTCATCGTTGCTTTCACTGCTCACTTTCATACAAGAAAATCTTTTGAATGGAATCAGTCCAGAGCCTGCTCTCTGCTGCGCAGCAACACAGTCAGCACAGAATGAACAGTGGCATCTGCTCACACGGCAGAAGGAGCAGCAGGGAAAGCTAGTGCTGTGTCTCTTCAGCACACAAGCAGCTTTGCAACGGGGTCACCATCATTGCAGTCTCTCCTCGGTTTCCTACCTAAAAGTACATTTGAATCCAAATTCTCAGGTGGTGTCGCTCAGCTGCCCAGCAGCACAGTGAGTACAGCACGAACGTTTGGCCTCTGCTCCCACAGCAGAAGAGCCAGGATTGAAAGCTGGTGCTGGACCTGTTCAGCACACAATCCCCTTTACATTGGTGCCTCCATCGTTGCTTTCACTGCTCACTTTCATACAGGAAAAGCATTTGAATGGAATCAGTCCAGAGCCTGCTCTCTGCTGCGCAGCAACACAGTCAGCACAGAATGAACAGTGGCATCTGCTCACACGGCAGAAGGAGCAGCAGGGAAAGCTAGTGCTGTGTCTCTTCAGCACACAAGCAGCTTTGCAACGGGGTCACCATCATTGCAGTCTCTCCTCGGTTTCCTACCTAAAAGTCCATTTGAATCCAAATTCTCAGGTGGTGTCTCTCAGCTGCCCAGCAGCACAGTGAGTACAGCACGAACGTTTGGCCTCTGCTCCCACAGCAGAAGAGCCAGGATTGAAAGCTGGTGCTGGACCTGTTCAGCACACAATCCCCTTTACATTGGTGCCTCCATCGTTGCTTTCACTGCTCACTTTCATACAGGAAAAGCATTTGAATAGAATCAGTCCAGAGCCTGCTCTCTGCTGCGCAGCAACACAGTCAGCACAGAATGAACAGTGGCATCTGCTCACACGGCAGAAGGACCAGCAGGGAAAGCTAGTGCTCTGCTTCTTCAGCACACAAGCAGCTTTGCAACGGGGTCACCATCATTGCAGTCTCTCCTCGTCTTCATACCTAAAAGTCCATTTGAATCCGAATTCTCAGGTGGTCTCAGCTGCCCACTAGCACAGTGAGTACAGCACGAACGTTTGGCCTCTGCTCCCACAGCAGAAGAGCCAGGATTGAAAGCTGGTGCTGGACCTGTTCAGCACACAATCACTTTTACATTGGTGCATTCATCGTTGCTTTCAATGCTCACTTTCATACAAGAAAAGCATTTGAATGGAATCAGTCCAGAGGCTGCTCTCTGCTGCGCAGCAACACAGTCAGCACAGAATGAACAGTGGCATCTGCTCACACGGCAGAAGGAGCAGCAGGGAAAGCTAGTGCTGTGTCTCTTCAGCACACAAGCAGCTTTGCAACGGGGTCACCATCATTGCAGTCTCTCCTCGGTTTCCTACCTAAAAGTACATTTGAATCCAAATTCTCAGGTGGTGTCGCTCAGCTGCCCAGCAGCACAGTGAGTACAGCACGAACGTTTGGCCTCTGCTCCCACAGCAGAAGAGCCAGGATTGAAAGCTGGTGCTGGACCTGTTCAGCACACAATCCCCTTTACATTGGTGCCTCCATTGTTGTTTTCACTGCTAACACTCATACAGGAAAAGCATTTGAATAGAATCAGTCCAGAGCCTGCTCCCTGCTGGCAGCAACACAGCACAGAATGAACAGTGGCATCTGCTCACACGGCAGAAGGAGCAGCAGGGAAAGCTAGTGCTGTGTCTCTTCAGCACACAAGCAGCTTTGCAACGGGGTCACCATCATTGCAGTCTCTCCTCGGTTTCCTACCTAAAAGTCCATTTGAATCCAAATTCTCAGGTGGTCTCAGCTGCCCAGCAGCACAGTGAGTACAGCACGAACGTTTGGCCTCTGCTCCCACAGCAGAAGAGCCAGGATTGAAAGCTGGTGCTGGACCTGTTCAGCACACAATCCCCTTTATACTGGTGCCTCCATCGTTGCTTTCACTGCTAACACTCATACAGGAAAAGCATTTGAATGGAATCAGTCCAGAGCCTGCTCTCTGCTGCGCAGCAACACACTCAGCACAGAATGAACAGTGGATTCTGCTCAAACAGCAGAAGGACCAGCAGGGAAAGCTAGTGCTGGGCTTCTTCAGCACACAAGCAGCTTTGCAACGGGGTCACCATCATTGCAGTCTCTCCTCGGTTTCATACCTAAAAGTCCATTTGAATCCAAATTCTCAGGTGGTGTCTCTCAGCTGCCCAGCAGCACAGTTAGTACAGCACGAACGTTTGGCCTCTGCTCCCACAGCAGAAGAGCCAGGATTGAAAGCTGGTGCTGGACCTGTTCAGCACACAATCACTTTTACATTGGTGCATTCATCGTTGCTTTCACTGCTCACTTTCATACAAGAAAAGCTTTTGAATGGAATCAGTCCAGAGCCTGCTCTCTGCTGCGCAGCAACACAGTCAGCACAGAATGAACAGTGGCATCTGCTCACACGGCAGAAGGAGCAGCAGGGAAAGCTAGTGCTGTGTCTCTTCAGCACACAAGCAGTTTTGCAACGGGGTCACCATCATTGCAGTCTCTCCTCGGTTTCCTACCTAAAAGTACATTTGAATCCAAATTCTCAGGTGGTGTCGCTCAGCTGCCCAGCAGCACAGTGAGTACAGCACGAACGTTTGGCCTCTGCTCCCACAGCAGAAGAGCCAGGATTGAAAGCTGGTGCTGGACCTGTTCAGCACACAATCCCCTTTACATTGGTGCCTCCATCGTTGCTTTCACTGCTAACACTCATACAGGAAAAGCATTTGAATAGAATCAGTCCAGAGCCTGCTCCCTGCTGGCAGCAACACAGCACAGAATGAACAGTGGCATCTGCTCACACGGCAGAAGGACCAGCAGGGAAAGCTAGTGCTGTGTCTCTTCAGCACACAAGCAGCTTTGCAACGTGGTCACCATCATTGCAGTCTCTCCTCGGTTTCATACCTAAAAGTCCATTTGAATCCAAATTCTCAGGTGGTGTCTCTCAGCTGGCCAGCAGCACAGTTAGTACAGCACGAACGTTTGGCCTCTGCTCCCACAGCAGAAGAGCCAGGATTGAAAGCTGGTGCTGGACCTGTTCAGCACACAATCACCTTTACATTGGTGCATCCATCGTTGCTTTCACTGCTCACTTTCATACAGGAAAAGCATTTGAATGGAATCAGTCCAGAGCCTGCTCTCTGCTGCGCAGCAACACAGTCAGCACAGAATGAACAGTGGCATCTGCTCACACGGCAGAAGGACCAGCAGGGAAAGCTAGTGCTCTGCTTCTTCAGCACACAAGCAGCTTTGCAACGCGGTCACCATCATTGCAGTCTCTCCTTGGTTTCATACCTAAAAGTCCATTTGAATCCAAATTCTCAGGTGGTCTCAGCTGCCCAGTAGCACAGTGAGCACAGCACGAACGTTTGGCCTCTGCTCCCACAGCAGAAGAGCCAGGATTGAAAGCTGGTGCTGGACCTGTTCAGCACACAATCCCCTTTACATTGGTGCCTCCATCGTTGCTTTCACTGCTCACTTTCATACAGGAAAAGCATTTGAATGGAATCAGTCCAGAGCCTGCTCTCTGCTGCGCAGCAACACAGTCAGCACAGAATGAACAGTGGCATCTGCTCACACGGCAGAAGGACCAGCAGGGAAAGCTAGTGCTCTGCTTCTTCAGCACACAAGCAGCTTTGCAACGGGGTCACCATCATTGCAGTCTCTCCTCGGCTTCATACCTAAAAGTCCATTTGAATCCGAATTCTCAGGTGGTGTCGCTCAGCTGCCTAGCAGCACAGTGAGTACAGCACGAACGTTTGGCCTCTGCTCCCACAGCAGAAGAGCCAGGATTGAAAGCTGGTGCTGGACCTGTTCAGCACACAATCCCCTTTACATTGGTGCCTCCATCGTTGCTTTCACTGCTCACTTTCATACAGGAAAAGCATTTGAATGGAATCAGTCCAGAGCCTGCTCTCTGCTGCGCAGCAACACAGTCAGCACAGAATGAACAGTGGCATCTGCTCACACGGCAGAAGGACCAGCAGGGAAAGCTAGTGCTGTGTCTCTTCAGCACACAAGCAGCTTTGCAACGGGGTCACCATCATTGCAGTCTCTCCTCGGTTTCCTACCTAAAAGTCCATTTGAATCCAAATTCTCAGGTGGTGTCTCTCAGCTGCCCAGCAGCACAGTGAGTACAGCACGAACGTTTGGCCTCTGTTCCCACAGCAGAAGAGCCAGTATTGAAAGCTGGTGCTGGACCTGTTCAGCACACAATCCCCTTTACATTGGTGCATCCATCGTTGCTTTCACTGCTCACTTTCATACAGGAAAAGCATTTGAATAGAATCAGTCCAGAGCCTGCTCTCTGCTGCGCAGCAACACAGTCAGCACAGAATGAACAGTGGCATCTGCTCACACGGCAGAAGGACCAGCAGGGAAAGCTAGTGCTCTGCTTCTTCAGCACACAAGCAGCTTTGCAACGGGGTCACCATCATTGCAGTCTCTCCTCGGCTTCATACCTAAAAGTCCATTTGAATCCGAATTCTCAGGTGGTGTCGCTCAGCTGCCTAGCAGCACAGTGAGTACAGCACGAACGTTTGGCCTCTGCTCCCACAGCAGAAGAGCCAGGATTGAAAGCTGGTGCTGGACCTGTTCAGCACACAATCCCCTTTACATTGGTGCCTCCATCGTTGCTTTCACTGCTCACTTTCATACAGGAAAAGCATTTGAATGGAATCAGTCCAGAGCCTGCTCTCTGCTGCGCAGCAACACAGTCAGCACAGAATGAACAGTGGCATCTGCTCACACGGCAGAAGGACCAGCAGGGAAAGCTAGTGCTGTGTCTCTTCAGCACACAAGCAGCTTTGCAACGGGGTCACCATCATTGCAGTCTCTCCTCGGTTTCCTACCTAAAAGTCCATTTGAATCCAAATTCTCAGGTGGTGTCTCTCAGCTGCCCAGCAGCACAGTGAGTACAGCACGAACGTTTGGCCTCTGCTCCCACAGCAGAAGAGCCAGGATTGAAAGCTGGTGCTGGACCTGTTCAGCACACAATCCCCTTTACATTGGTGCATCCATCGTTGCTTTCACTGCTCACTTTCATACAGGAAAAGCATTTGAATAGAATCAGTCCAGAGCCTGCTCTCTGCTGCGCAGCAACACAGTCAGCACAGAATGAACAGTGGCATCTGCTCACACGGCAGAAGGACCAGCAGGGAAAGCTAGTGCTCTGCTTCTTCAGCACACAAGCAGCTTTGCAACGGGGTCACCATCATTGCAGTCTCTCCTCGGCTTCATACCTAAAAGTCCATTTGAATCCGAATTCTCAGGTGGTGTCGCTCAGCTGCCCAGCAGCACAGTGAGTACAGCACGAACGTTTTGCCTCTGCTCCCACAGCAGAAGAGCCAGGATTGAAAGCTGGTGCTGGACCTGTTCAGCACACAATCCCCTTTACATTGGTGCCTCCATTGTTGCTTTCACTGCTAACACTCATACAGGAAAAGCATTTGAATAGAATCAGTCCAGAGCCTGCTCCATGCTGGCAGCAACACAGCACAGAATGAACAGTGGCATCTGCTCACACGGCAGAAGGACCAGCAGGGAAAGCTAGTGCTGTGTCTCTTCAGCACACAAGCAGCTTTGCAACGGGGTCACCATCATTGCAGTCTCTCCTCGGTTTCCTACCTAAAAGTCCATTTGAATCCAAATTCTCAGGTGGTGTCTCTCAGCTGCCCAGCAGCAGAGTTAGTACAGCACGAACGTTTGGCCTCTGCTCCCACAGCAGAAGAGCCAGGATTGAAAGCTGGTGCTGGACCTGTTCAGCACACAATCCCCTTTACATTGGTGCATCCATCGTTGCTTTCACTGCTCACTTTCATACAGGAAAAGCATTTGAATGGAATCAGTCCAGAGCCTGCTCTCTGCTGCGCAGCAACACAGTCAGCACAGAATGAACAGTGGCATCTGCTCACACGGCAGAAGGACCAGCAGGGAAAGCTAGTGCTCTGCTTCTTCAGCACACAAGCAGCTTTGCAACGGGGTCACCATCATTGCAGTCTCTCCTCGGCTTCATACCTAAAAGTCCATTTGAATCCGAATTCTCAGGTGGTGTCGCTCAGCTGTCCAGCAGCACAGTGAGTACAGCACGAATGTTTGGCCTCTGCTCCCACAGCAGAAGAGCCAGGATTGAAAGCTGGTGCTGGACCTGTTCAGCACACAATCCCCTTTACATTGGTGCCTCCATCGTTGCTTTCACTGCTCACTTTCATACAGGAAAAGCATTTGAATGGAATCATCCAGAGCCTGCTCTCTGCTGCGCAGGAACACAGTCAGCACAGAATGAACAGTGGCATCTGCTCACACGGCAGAAGGAGCAGCAGGGAAAGCTAGTGCTGTGTCTCTTCAGCACACAAGCAGCTTTGCAACGGGGTCACCATCATTGCAGTCTCTCCTCGGTTTCCTACCTAAAAGTACATTTGAATCCAAATTCTCAGGTGGTGTCGCTCAGCTGCCCAGCAGCACAGTGAGTACAGCACGAACGTTTGGCCTCTGCTCCCACAGCAGAAGAGCCAGGATTGAAAGCTGGTGCTGGACCTGTTCAGCACACAATCCCCTTTACATTGGTGCCTCCATCGTTGCTTTCACTGCTCACTTTCATACAGGAAAAGCATTTGAATGGAATCAGTCCAGAGCCTGCTCTCTGCTGCGCAGCAACACAGTCAGCACAGAATGAACAGTGGCATCTGCTCACACGGCAGAAGGACCAGCAGGGAAAGCTAGTGCTGTGTCTCTTCAGCACACAAGCAGCTTTGCAACGGGGTCACCATCATTGCAGTCTCTCCTCGGTTTCATACCTAAAAGTCCATTTGAATCCAAATTCTCAGGTGGTGTCTCTCAGCTGCCCAGCAGCACAGTGAGTACAGCACGAACGTTTGGCCTCTGCTCCCACAGCAGAAGAGCCAGGATTGAAAGCTGGTGCTGGACCTGTTCAGCACACAATCCCCTTTACATTGGTGCCTCCATCGTTGCTTTCACTGCTCACTTTCATACAGGAAAAGCATTTGAATAGAATCAGTCCAGAGCCTGCTCTCTGCTGCGCAGCAACACAGTCAGCACAGAATGAACAGTGGCATCTGCTCACACGGCAGAAGGACCAGCAGGGAAAGCTAGTGCTCTGCTTCTTCAGCACACAAGCAGCTTTGCAACGGGGTCACCATCATTGCAGTCTCTCCTCGTCTTCATACCTAAAAGTCCATTTGAATCCGAATTCTCAGGTGGTCTCAGCTGCCCACTAGCACAGTGAGTACAGCACGAACGTTTGGCCTCTGCTCCCACAGCAGAAGAGCCAGGATTGAAAGCTGGTGCTGGACCTGTTCAGCACACAATCACTTTTACATTGGTGCATTCATCGTTGCTTTCAATGCTCACTTTCATACAAGAAAAGCATTTGAATGGAATCAGTCCAGAGGCTGCTCTCTGCTGCGCAGCAACACAGTCAGCACAGAATGAACAGTGGCATCTGCTCACACGGCAGAAGGAGCAGCAGGGAAAGCTAGTGCTGTGTCTCTTCAGCACACAAGCAGCTTTGCAACGGGGTCACCATCATTGCAGTCTCTCCTCGGTTTCCTACCTAAAAGTACATTTGAATCCAAATTCTCAGGTGGTGTCGCTCAGCTGCCCAGCAGCACAGTGAGTACAGCACGAACGTTTGGCCTCTGCTCCCACAGCAGAAGAGCCAGGATTGAAAGCTGGTGCTGGACCTGTTCAGCACACAATCCCCTTTACATTGGTGCCTCCATTGTTGTTTTCACTGCTAACACTCATACAGGAAAAGCATTTGAATAGAATCAGTCCAGAGCCTGCTCCCTGCTGGCAGCAACACAGCACAGAATGAACAGTGGCATCTGCTCACACGGCAGAAGGACCAGCAGGGAAAGCTAGTGCTGTGTCTCTTCAGCACACAAGCAGCTTTGCAACGGGGTCACCATCATTGCAGTCTCTCCTCGGTTTCCTACCTAAAAGTCCATTTGAATCCAAATTCTCAGGTGGTCTCAGCTGCCCAGCAGCACAGTGAGTACAGCACGAACGTTTGGCCTCTGCTCCCACAGCAGAAGAGCCAGGATTGAAAGCTGGTGCTGGACCTGTTCAGCACACAATCCCCTTTATACTGGTGCCTCCATCGTTGCTTTCACTGATAACACTCATACAGGAAAAGCATTTGAATGGAATCAGTCCAGAGCCTGCTCTCTGCTGCGCAGCAACACAGTCAGCACAGAATGAACAGTGGATTCTGCTCAAACAGCAGAAGGACCAGCAGGGAAAGCTAGTGCTGGGCTTCTTCAGCACACAAGCAGCTTTGCAACGGGGTCACCATCATTGCAGTCTCTCCTCGGTTTCATACCTAAAAGTCCATTTGAATCCAAATTCTCAGGTGGTGTCTCTCAGCTGCCCAGCAGCACAGTTAGTACAGCACGAACGTTTGGCCTCTGCTCCCACAGCAGAAGAGCCAGGATTGAAAGCTGGTGCTGGACCTGTTCAGCACACAATCACTTTTACATTGGTGCATTCATCGTTGCTTTCACTGCTCACTTTCATACAAGAAAAGCTTTTGAATGGAATCAGTCCAGAGCCTGCTCTCTGCTGCGCAGCAACACAGTTAGCACAGAATGAACAGTGGCATCTGCTCACACGGCAGAAGGAGCAGCAGGGAAAGCTAGTGCTGTGTCTCTTCAGCACACAAGCAGCTTTGCAACGGGGTCACCATCATTGCAGTCTCTCCTCGGTTTCCTACCTAAAAGTACATTTGAATCCAAATTCTCAGGTGTTGTCGCTCAGCTGCCCAGTAGCACAGTGAGTACAGCACGAACGTTTGGCCTCTGCTCCCACAGCAGAAGAGCCAGGATTGAAAGCTGGTGCTGGACCTGTTCAGCACACAATCACCTTTACATTGGTGCCTCCATCGTTGCTTTCACTGCTAACACTCATACAGGAAAAGCATTTGAATAGAATCAGTCCAGAGCCTGCTCCCTGCTGGCAGCAACACAGCACAGAATGAACAGTGGCATCTGCTCACACGGCAGAAGGACCAGCAGGGAAAGCTAGTGCTGTGTCTCTTCAGCACACAAGCAGCTTTGCAACGTGGTCACCATCATTGCAGTCTCTCCTCGGTTTCATACCTAAAAGTCCATTTGAATCCAAATTCTCAGGTGGTCTCAGCTGCCCAGTAGCACAGTGAGCACAGCACGAACGTTTGGCCTCTGCTCCCACAGCAGAAGAGCCAGGATTGAAAGCTGGTGCTGGACCTGTTCAGCACACAATCCCCTTTACATTGGTGCCTCCATCGTTGCTTTCACTGCTCACTTTCATACAGGAAAAGCATTTGAATGGAATCAGTCCAGAGCCTGCTCTCTGCTGCGCAGCAACACAGTCAGCACAGAATGAACAGTGGCATCTGCTCACACGGCAGAAGGACCAGCAGGGAAAGCTAGTGCTCTGCTTCTTCAGCACACAAGCAGCTTTGCAACGGGGTCACCATCATTGCAGTCTCTCCTCGGCTTCATACCTAAAAGTCCATTTGAATCCGAATTCTCAGGTGGTGTCGCTCAGCTGCCTAGCAGCACAGTGAGTACAGCACGAACGTTTGGCCTCTGCTCCCACAGCAGAAGAGCCAGGATTGAAAGCTGGTGCTGGACCTGTTCAGCACACAATCCCCTTTACATTGGTGCCTCCATCGTTGCTTTCACTGCTCACTTTCATACAGCAAAAGCATTTGAATGGAATCAGTCCAGAGCCTGCTCTCTGCTGCGCAGCAACACAGTCAGCACAGAATGAACAGTGGCATCTGCTCACACGGCAGAAGGACCAGCAGGGAAAGCTAGTGCTGTGTCTCTTCAGCACACAAGCAGCTTTGCAACGGGGTCACCATCATTGCAGTCTCTCCTCGGTTTCCTACCTAAAAGTCCATTTGAATCCAAATTCTCAGGTGGTGTCTCTCAGCTGCCCAGCAGCACAGTGAGTACAGCACGAACGTTTGGCCTCTGTTCCCACAGCAGAAGAGCCAGTATTGAAAGCTGGTGCTGGACCTGTTCAGCACACAATCCCCTTTACATTGGTGCATCCATCGTTGCTTTCACTGCTCACTTTCATACAGGAAAAGCATTTGAATAGAATCAGTCCAGAGCCTGCTCTCTGCTGCGCAGCAACACAGTCAGCACAGAATGAACAGTGGCATCTGCTCACACGGCAGAAGGACCAGCAGGGAAAGCTAGTGCTCTGCTTCTTCAGCACACAAGCAGCTTTGCAACGGGGTCACCATCATTGCAGTCTCTCCTCGGCTTCATACCTAAAAGTCCATTTGAATCCGAATTCTCAGGTGGTGTCGCTCAGCTGCCCAGCAGCACAGTGAGTACAGCACGAACGTTTGGCCTCTGCTCCCACAGCAGAAGAGCCAGGATTGAAAGCTGGTGCTGGACCTGTTCAGCACACAATCCCCTTTACATTGGTGCCTCCATTGTTGCTTTCACTGCTAACACTCATACAGGAAAAGCATTTGAATAGAATCAGTCCAGAGCCTGCTCCCTGCTGGCAGCAACACAGCACAGAATGAACAGTGGCATCTGCTCACACGGCAGAAGGACCAGCAGGGAAAGCTAGTGCTGTGTCTCTTCAGCACACAAGCAGCTTTGCAACGGGGTCACCATCATTGCAGTCTCTCCTCGGTTTCCTACCTAAAAGTCCATTTGAATCCAAATTCTCAGGTGGTGTCTCTCAGCTGCCCAGCAGCACAGTTAGTACAGCACGAACGTTTGGCCTCTGCTCCCACAGCAGAAGAGCCAGGATTGAAAGCTGGTGCTGGACCTGTTCAGCACACAATCCCCTTTACATTGGTGCATCCATCGTTGCTTTCACTGCTCACTTTCATACAGGAAAAGCATTTGAATGGAATCAGTCCAGAGCCTGCTCTCTGCTGCGCAGCAACACAGTCAGCACAGAATGAACAGTGGCATCTGCTCACACGGCAGAAGGACCAGCAGGGAAAGCTAGTGCTCTGCTTCTTCAGCACACAAGCAGCTTTGCAACGGGGTCACCATCATTGCAGTCTCTCCTTGGCTTCATACCTAAAAGTCCATTTGAATCCGAATTCTCAGGTGGTGTCTCTCAGCTGCCCAGCAGCACAGTGAGTACAGCACGAACGTTTGGCCTCTGCTCCCACAGCAGAAGAGCCAGGATTGAAAGCTGGTGCTGGACCTGTTCAGCACACAATCCCCTTTACATTGGTGCATCCATCGTTGCTTTCACTGCTCACTTTCATACAGGAAAAGCATTTGAATGGAATCAGTCCAGAGCCTGCTCTCTGCTGCGCAGGAACACAGTCAGCACAGAATGAACAGTGGCATCTGCTCACACGGCAGAAGGACCAGCAGGGAAAGCTAGTGCTCTGCTTCTTCAGCACACAAGCAGCTTTGCAACGGGGTCACCATCATTGCAGTCTCTCCTCGGTTTCCTACCTAAAAGTACATTTGAATCCAAATTCTCAGGTGGTGTCGCTCAGCTGCCCAGCAGCACAGTGAGTACAGCACGAACGTTTGGCCTCTGCTCCCACAGCAGAAGAGCCAGGATTGAAAGCTGGTGCTGGACCTGTTCAGCACACAATCCCCTTTACATTGGTGCCTCCATTGTTGTTTTCACTGCTAACACTCATACAGGAAAAGCATTTGAATAGAATCAGTCCAGAGCCAGCTCCCTGCTGGCAGCAACACAGCACAGAATGAACAGTGGCATCTGCTCACACGGCAGAAGGACCAGCAGGGAAAGCTAGTGCTGTGTCTCTTCAGCACACAAGCAGCTTTGCAACGGGGTCACCATCATTGCAGTCTCTCCTCGGTTTCCTACCTAAAAGTCCATTTGAATCCAAATTCTCAGGTGGTCTCAGCTGCCCAGCAGCACAGTGAGTACAGCACGAACGTTTGGCCTCTGCTCCCACAGCAGAAGAGCCAGGATTGAAAGCTGGTGCTGGACCTGTTCAGCACACAATCCCCTTTACATTGGTGCATTCATCGTTGCTTTCACTGCTCACTTTCATACAAGAAAAGCATTTGAATGGAATCAGTCCAGAGGCTGCTCTCTGCTGCACAGCAACACAGTCAGCACAGAATGAACAGTGGCATCTGCTCACACGGCAGAAGGAGCAGCAGGGAAAGCTAGTGCTGTGTCTCTTCAGCACACAAGCAGCTTTGCAACGGGGTCACCATCATTGCAGTCTCTCCTCGGTTTCCTACCTAAAAGTACATTTGAATCCAAATTCTCAGGTGGTGTCGCTCAGCTGCCCAGCAGCACAGTGAGTACAGCACGAACGTTTGGCCTCTGCTCCCACAGCAGAAGAGCCAGGATTGAAAGCTGGTGCTGGACCTGTTCAGCACACAATCCCCTTTACATTGGTGCCTCCATTGTTGTTTTCACTGCTAACACTCATACAGGAAAAGCATTTGAATAGAATCAGTCCAGAGCCTGCTCCCTGCTGGCAGCAACACAGCACAGAATGAACAGTGGCATCTGCTCACACGGCAGAAGGACCAGCAGGGAAAGCTAGTGCTGTGTCTCTTCAGCACACAAGCAGCTTTGCAACGGGGTCACCATCATTGCAGTCTCTCCTCGGTTTCCTACCTAAAAGTCCATTTGAATCCAAATTCTCAGGTGGTCTCAGCTGCCCAGCAGCACAGTGAGTACAGCACGAACGTTTGGCCTCTGCTCCCACAGCAGAAGAGCCAGGATTGAAAGCTGGTGCTGGACCTGTTCAGCACACATTCCCCTTTATACTGGTGCCTCCATCGTTGCTTTCACTGCTAACACTCATACAGGAAAAGCATTTGAATAGAATCAGTCCAGAGCCTGCTCTCTGCTGCGCAGCAACACACTCAGCACAGAATGAACAGTGGATTCTGCTCAAACAGCAGAAGGACCAGCAGGGAAAGCTAGTGCTGGGCTTCTTCAGCACACAAGCAGCTTTGCAACGGGGTCACCATCATTGCAGTCTCTCCTCGGTTTCATACCTAAAAGTCCATTTGAATCCAAATTCTCAGGTGGTGTCTCTCAGCTGCCCAGCAGCACAGTTAGTACAGCACGAACGTTTGGCCTCTGCTCCCACAGCAGAAGAGCCAGGATTGAAAGCTGGTGCTGGACCTGTTCAGCACACAATCACTTTTACATTGGTGCATTCATCGTTGCTTTCACTGCTCACTTTCATACAAGAAAAGCTTTTGAATGGAATCAGTCCAGAGCCTGCTCTCTGCTGCGCAGCAACACAGTCAGCACAGAATGAACAGTGGCATCTGCTCACACGGCAGAAGGAGCAGCAGGGAAAGCTAGTGCTGTGTCTCTTCAGCACACAAGCAGCTTTGCAACGGGGTCACCATCATTGCAGTCTCTCCTCGGTTTCCTACCTAAAAGTACATTTGAATCCAAATTCTCAGGTGGTGTCGCTCAGCTGCCCAGCAGCACAGTGAGTACAGCACGAACGTTTGGCCTCTGCTCCCACAGCAGAAGAGCCAGGATTGAAAGCTGGTGCTGGACCTGTTCAGCACACAATCCCCTTTACATTGGTGCCTCCATCGTTGCTTTCACTGCTAACACTCATACAGGAAAAGCATTTGAATAGAATCAGTCCAGAGCCTGCTCCCTGCTGGCAGCAACACAGCACAGAATGAACAGTGGCATCTGCTCACACGGCAGAAGGACCAGCAGGGAAAGCTAGTGCTGTGTCTCTTCAGCACACAAGCAGCTTTGCAACGTGGTCACCATCATTGCAGTCTCTCCTCGGTTTCATACCTAAAAGTCCATTTGAATCCAAATTCTCAGGTGGTGTCTCTCAGCTGCCCAGCAGCACAGTGAGTACAGCACGAACGTTTGGCCTCTTCTCCCACAGCAGAAGAGCCAGGATTGAAAGCTGGTGCTGGACCTGTTCAGCACACAATCACCTTTACATTGGTGCATCCATCGTTGCTTTCACTGCTCACTTTCATACAGGAAAAGCATTTGAATGGAATCAGTCCAGAGCCTGCTCTCTGCTGCGCAGCAACACAGTCAGCACAGAATGAACAGTGGCATCTGCTCACACGGCAGAAGGACCAGCGGGGAAAGCTAGTGCTCTGCTTCTTCAGCACACAAGCAGCTTTGCAACGCGGTCACCATCATTGCAGTCTCTCCTCGGTTTCATACCTAAAAGTCCATTTGAATCCAAATTCTCAGGTGGTCTCAGCTGCCCAGTAGCACAGTGAGCACAGCACGAACGTTTGGCCTCTGCTCCCACAGCAGAAGAGCCAGGATTGAAAGCTGGTGCTGGACCTGTTCAGCACACAATCCCCTTTACATTGGTGCCTCCATCGTTGCTTTCACTGCTCACTTTCATACAGGAAAAGCATTTGAATGGAATCAGTCCAGAGCCTGCTCTCTGCTGCGCAGCAACACAGTCAGCACAGAATGAACAGTGGCATCTGCTCACACGGCAGAAGGACCAGCAGGGAAAGCTAGTGCTCTGCTTCTTCAGCACACAAGCAGCTTTGCAACGCGGTCACCATCATTGCAGTCTCTCCTCGGTTTCATACCTAAAAGTCCATTTGAATCCAAATTCTCAGGTGGTCTCAGCTGCCCAGTAGCACAGTGAGCACAGCACGAACGTTTGGCCTCTGCTCCCACAGCAGAAGAGCCAGGATTGAAAGCTGGTGCTGGACCTGTTCAGCACACAATCACCTTTACATTGGTGCATTCATTGTTGCTTTCACTGCTCACTTTCATACAAGAAAAGCATTTGAATGGAATCAGTCCAGAGGCTGCTCTCTGCTGCGCAGCAACACAGTCAGCACAGAATGAACAGTGGCATCTGCTCACACGGCAGAAGGAGCAGCAGGGAAAGCTAGTGCTGTGTCTCTTCAGCACACAAGCAGCTTTGCAACGGGGTCACCATCATTGCAGTCTCTCCTCGGTTTCCTACCTAAAAGTCCATTTGAATCCAAATTCTCAGGTGGTGTCTCTCAGCTGCCCAGCAGCACAGTGAGTACAGCACGAACGTTTGGCCTCTGCTCCCACAGCAGAAGAGCCAGGATTGAAAGCTGGTGCTGGACCTGTTCAGCACACAATCCCCTTTACATTGGTGCCTCCATCGTTGCTTTCACTGCTCACTTTCATACAGGAAAAGCATTTGAATGGAATCAGTCCAGAGCCTGCTCTCTGCTGCGCAGCAACACAGCACAGAATGAACAGGGGCATCTGCTCACACGGCAGAAGGACCAGCAGGGAAAGCTAGTGCTGTGTCTCTTCAGCACACAAGCAGCTTTGCAACGGGGTCACCATCATTGCAGTCTCTCCTCGGTTTCATACCTAAAAGTCCATTTGAATCCAAATTCTCAGGTGGTGTCGCTCAGCTGCCCAGCAGCACAGTGAGTACAGCACGAACGTTTGGCCTCTGCTCCCACAGCAGAAGAGCCAGGATTGAAAGCTGGTGCTGGACCTGTTCAGCACACAATCACTTTTACATTGGTGCATTCATCGTTGCTTTCACTGCTCACTTTCATACAAGAAAAGCATTTGAATGGAATCAGTCCAGAGGCTGCTCTCTGCTGCGCAGCAACACACTCAGCACAGAATGAACAGTGGCATCTGCTCACACGGCAGAAGGAGCAGCAGGGAAAGCTAGTGCTGTGTCTCTTCAGCACACAAGCAGCTTTGCAACGGGGTCACCATCATTGCAGTCTCTCCTCGGTTTCCTACCTAAAAGTACATTTGAATCCAAATTCTCAGGTGCTGTCGCTCAGCTGCCCAGCAGCACAGTGAGTACAGCACGAACGTTTGGCCTCTGCTCCCACAGCAGAAGAGCCAGGATTGAAAGCTGGTGCTGGACCTGTTCAGCACACAATCCCCTTTACATTGGTGCCTCCATCGTTGCTTTCACTGCTAACACTCATACAGGAAAAGCATTTGAATAGAATCAGTCCAGAGCCTGCTCCCTGCTGGCAGCAACACAGCACAGAATGAACAGTGGCATCTGCTCACACGGCAGAAGGAGCAGCAGGGAAAGCTAGTGCTGTGTCTCTTCAGCACACAAGCAGCTTTGCAACGGGGTCACCATCATTGCAGTCTCTCCTCGGTTTCATACCTAAAAGTCCATTTGAATCCAAATTCTCACGTGGTCTCAGCTGCCCAGTAGCACAGTGAGTACAGCACGAACTTTGGACTCTGGTCCCACAGCAGAAGAGCAAGGATTGAAAGCTGGTGCTGGACCTGTTCAGCACACAATCACCTTTACATTGGTGCCTCCATCGTTGCTTTCACTGCTCACTTTCATACAGGAAAAGCATTTGAATGGAATCAGTCCAGAGCCTGCTCTCTGCTGCGCAGGAACACAGTCAGCACAGAATGAACAGTGGCATCTGCTCACACGGCAGAAGGACCAGCAGGGAAAGCTAGTGCTCTGCTTCTTCAGCACACAAGCAGCTTTGCAACGGGGTCACCATCATTGCAGTCTCTCCTCGGTTTCATACCTAAAAGTCCATTTGAATCCAAATTCTCAGGTGGTCTCAGCTGCCCAGTAGCACAGTGAGTACAGCACGAACGTTTGGCCTCTGCTCCCACAGCAGAAGAGCCAGGATTGAAAGCTGGTGCTGGACCTGTTCAGCACACAATCACTTTTACATTGGTGCATTCATCGTTGCTTTCACTGCTCACTTTCATACAAGAAAAGCATTTGAATGGAATCAGTCCAGAGCCTGCTCTCTGCTGCGCAGCAACACAGTCAGCACAGAATGAACAGTGGCATCTGCTCACACGGCAGAAGGACCAGCAGGGAAACCTAGTGCTCTGCTTCTTCAGCACACAAGCAGCTTTGCAACGGGGTCACCATCATTGCAGTCTCTCCTCGGCTTCATACCTAAAAGTCCATTTGAATCCGAATTCTCAGGTGGTGTCGCTCAGCTGCCCAGCAGCACAGTGAGTACAGCACGAACGTTTGGCCTCTGCTCCCACAGCAGAAGAGCCAGTATTGAAAGCTGGTGCTGGACCTGTTCAGCACACAATCCCCTTTACATTGGTGCCTCCATCGTTGCTTTCACTGCTCACTTTCATACAGGAAAAGCATTTGAATGGAATCAGTCCAGAGGCTGCTCTCTGCTGCGCAGCAACACAGTCAGCACAGAATGAACAGTGGCATCTGCTCACACGGCAGAAGGACCAGCAGGGAAAGCTAGTGCTGTGTCTCTTCAGCACACAAGCAGCTTTGCAACGGGGTCACCATCATTGCAGTCTCTCCTCGGTTTCCTACCTAAAAGTCCATTTGAATCCAAATTCTCAGGTGGTGTCTCTCAGCTGCCCAGCAGCACAGTGAGTACAGCACGAACGTTTGGCCTCTGCTCCCACAGCAGAAGAGCCAGGATTGAAAGCTGGTGCTGGACCTGTTCAGCACACAATCACCTTTACATTGGTGCATCCATCGTTGCTTTCACTGCTCACTTTCATACAGGAAAAGAATTTGAATGGAATCAGTCCAGAGCCTGCTCTCTGCTGCGCAGGAACACAGTCAGCACAGAATGCACAGTGGCATCTGCTCACACGGCAGAAGGACCAGCAGGGAAAGCTAGTGCTCTGCTTCTTCAGCACACAAGCAGCTTTGCAACGGGGTCACCATCATTGCAGTCTCTCCTCGGTTTCCTACCTAAAAGTACATTTGAATCCAAATTCTCAGGTGCTGTCGCTCAGCTGCCCAGCAGCACAGTGAGTACAGCACGAACGTTTGGCCTCTGCTCCCACAGCAGAAGAGCCAGGATTGAAAGCTGGTGCTGGACCTGTTCAGCACACAATCCCCTTTACATTGGTGCCTCCATCGTTGCTTTCACTGCTAACACTCATACAGGAAAAGCATTTGAATAGAATCAGTCCAGAGCCTGCTCCCTGCTGGCAGCAACACAGCACAGAATGAACAGTGGCATCTGCTCACACGGCAGAAGGAGCAGCAGGGAAAGCTAGTGCTGTGTCTCTTCAGCACACAAGCAGCTTTGCAACGGGGTCACCATCATTGCAGTCTCTCCTCGGTTTCATACCTAAAAGTCCATTTGAATCCAAATTCTCACGTGGTCTCAGCTGCCCAGTAGCACAGTGAGTACAGCACGAACTTTGGACTCTGGTCCCACAGCAGAAGAGCAAGGATTGAAAGCTGGTGCTGGACCTGTTCAGCACACAATCCCCTTTACATTGGTGCCTCCATCCTTGCTTTCACTGCTAACACTCATACAGGAAAAGCATTTGAATAGAATCAGTCCAGAGCCTGCTCCCTGCTGGCAGCAACACAGCACAGAATGAACAGTGGCATCTGCTCACACGGCAGAAGGACCAGCAGGGAAAGCTAGTGCTGTGTCTCTTCAGCACACAAGCAGCTTTGCAACGGGGTCACCATCATTGCAGTCTCTCCTCGGTTTCCTACCTAAAAGTCCATTTGAATCCAAATTCTCAGGTGGTCTCAGCTGCCCAGCAGCACAGTGAGTACAGCACGAACGTTTGGCCTCTGCTCCCACAGCAGAAGAGCCAGGATTGAAAGCTGGTGCTGGACCTGTTCAGCACACAATCACTTTTACATTGGTGCATTCATCGTTGCTTTCACTGCTCACTTTCATACAAGAAAAGCATTTGAATGGAATCAGTCCAGAGGCTGCTCTCTGCTGCGCAGCAACACAGTCAGCACAGAATGAACAGTGGCATCTGCTCACACGGCAGAAGGAGCAGCAGGGAAAGCTAGTGCTGTGTCTCTTCAGCACACAAGCAGCTTTGCAACGGGGTCACCATCATTGCAGTCTCTCCTCGGTTTCCTACCTAAAAGTACATTTGAATCCAAATTATCAGGTGGTGTCGCTCAGCTGCCCAGCAGCACAGTGAGTACAGCACGAACGTTTGGCCTCTGCTCCCACAGCAGAAGAGCCAGGATTGAAAGCTGGTGCTGGACCTGTTCAGCACACAATCCCCTTTACATTGGTGCCTCCATTGTTGTTTTCACTGCTAACACTCATACAGGAAAAGCATTTGAATAGAATCAGTCCAGAGCCTGCTCCCTGCTGGCAGCAACACAGCACAGAATGAACAGTGGCATCTGCTCACACGGCAGAAGGACCAGCAGGGAAAGCTAGTGCTGTGTCTCTTCAGCACACAAGCAGCTTTGCAACGGGGTCACCATCATTGCAGTCTCTCCTCGGTTTCCTACCTAAAAGTCCATTTGAATCCAAATTCTCAGGTGGTCTCAGCTGCCCAGCAGCACAGTGAGTACAGCACGAACGTTTGGCCTCTGCTCCCACAGCAGAAGAGCCAGGATTGAAAGCTGGTGCTGGACCTGTTCAGCACACAATCCCCTTTATACTGGTGCCTCCATCGTTGCTTTCACTGCTAACACTCATACAGGAAAAGCATTTGAATGGAATCAGTCCAGAGCCTGCTCTCTGCTGCGCAGCAACACACTCAGCACAGAATGAACAGTGGATTCTGCTCGCACAGCAGAAGGACCAGCAGGGAAAGCTAGTGCTGGGCTTCTTCAGCACACAAGCAGCTTTGCAACGGGGTCACCATCATTGCAGTGTCTCCTTGGTTTCATACCTAAAAGTCCATTTGAATCCAAATTCTCAGGTGGTGTCTCTCAGCTGCCCAGCAGCACAGTTAGTACAGCACGAACGTTTGGCCTCTGCTCCCACAGCAGAAGAGCCAGGATTGAAAGCTGGTGCTGGACCTGTTCAGCACACAATCACTTTTACATTGGTGCATTCATCGTTGCTTTCACTGCTCACTTTCATACAAGAAAAGCTTTTGAATGGAATCAGTCCAGAGCCTGCTCTCTGCTGCGCAGGAACACAGTCAGCACAGAATGAACAGTGGCATCTGCTCACACGGCAGAAGGAGCAGCAGGGAAAGCTAGTGCTGTGTCTCTTCAGCACACAAGCAGCTTTGCAACGGGGTCACCATCATTGCAGTCTCTCCTCGGTTTCCTACCTAAAAGTACATTTGAATCCAAATTCTCAGGTGGTGTCGCTCAGCTGTCCAGCAGCACAGTGAGTACAGCACGAACGTTTGGCCTCTGCTCCCACAGCAGAAGAGCCAGGATTGAAAGCTGGTGCTGGAAATGTTCAGCACACAATCCCCTTTACATTGGTGCCTCCATCGTTGCTTTCACTGCTCACTTTCATACAGGAAAAGCATTTGAATGGAATCAGTCCAGAGCCTGCTCTCTGCTGCGCAGGAACACAGTCAGCACAGAATGAACAGTGGCATCTGCTCACACGGCAGAAGGACCAGCAGGGAAAGCTAGTGCTCTGCTTCTTCAGCACACAAGCAGCTTTGCAACGGGGTCACCATCATTGCAGTCTCTCCTTGGCTTCATACCTAAAAGTCCATTTGAATCCGAATTCTCAGGTGGTGTCGCTCAGCTGCCCAGCAGCACAGTGAGTACAGCACGAACGTTTGGCTTCTGCTCCCACAGCAGAAGAGCCAGGATTGAAAGCTGGTGCTGGACCTGTTCAGCACACAATCCCCTTTACATTGGTGCCTCCATCGTTGCTTTCACTGCTCACTTTCATACAGGAAAAGCATTTGAATGGAATCAGTCCTGAGCCTGCTCTCTGCTGCGCAGCAACACAGTCAGCACAGAATGAACAGTGGCATCTGCTCACACGGCAGAAGGAGCAGCAGGGAAAGCTAGTGCTGTGTCTCTTCAGCACACAAGCAGCTTTGCAACGGGGTCACCATCATTGCAGTCTCTCCTCGGCTTCATACCTAAAAGTCCATTTGAATCCAAATTCTCAGGTGGTCTCAGCTGCCCAGCAGCACAGTGAGTACAGCACGAACGTTTGGCCTCTGCTCCCACAGCAGAAGAGCCAGGATTGAAAGCTGGTGCTGGACCTGTTCAGCACACAATCCCCTTTACATTGGTGCCTCCATCGTTGCTTTCACTGCTCACTTTCATACAGGAAAAGCATTTGAATGGAATCAGTCCAGAGCCTGCTCTCTGCTGCGCAGCAACACAGTCAGCACAGAATGAACTGTGGATTCTGCTCAAACAGCAGAAGGACCAGCAGGGAAAGCTAGTGCTGGGCTTCTTCAGCACACAAGCAGCTTTGCAACGGGGTCACCATCATTGCAGTCTCTCCTCGGTTTCATACCTAAAAGTACATTTGAATCCAAATTCTCAGGTGGTGTCTCTCAGCTGCCCAGCAGCACAGTTAGTACAGCACGAACGTTTGGCCTCTGCTCCCACAGCAGAAGAGCCAGGATTGAAAGCTGGTGCTGGACCTGTTCAGCACACAATCACTTTTACATTGGTGCATTCATCGTTGCTTTCACTGCTCACTTTCATACAAGAAAAGCTTTTGAATGGAATCAGTCCAGAGCCTGCTCTCTGCTGCGCAGGAACACAGTCAGCACAGAATGAACAGTGGCAACTGCTCACACGGCAGAAGGAGCAGCAGGGAAAGCTAGTGCTGTGTCTCTTCAGCACACAAGCAGCTTTGCAACGGGGTCACCATCATTGCAGTCTCTCCTCGGTTTCCTACCTAAAAGTCCATTTGAATCCGAATTCTCAGGTGGTGTCGCTCAGCTGTCCAGCAGCACAGTGAGTACAGCACGAACGTTTGGCCTCTGCTCCCACAGCAGAAGAGCCAGGATTGAAAGCTGGTGCTGGACCTGTTCAGCACACAATCCCCTTTACATTGGTGCCTCCATCGTTGCTTTCACTGCTCACTTTCATACAGGAAAAGCATTTGAATGGAATCAGTCCAGAGCCTGCTCTCTGCTGCGCAGGAACACAGTCAGCACAGAATGAACAGTGGCATCTGCTCACACGGCAGAAGGACCAGCAGGGAAAGCTAGTGCTCTGCTTCTTCAGCACACAAGCAGATTTGCAACGGGGTCACCATCATTGCAGTCTCTCCTCGGCTTCATACCTAAAAGTCCATTTGAATCCGAATTCTCAGGTGGTGTCGCTCAGCTGCCCAGCAGCACAGTGAGTACAGCACGAACGTTTGGCTTCTGCTCCCACAGCAGAAGAGCCAGTATTGAAAGCTGGTGCTGGACCTGTTCAGCACACAATCCCCTTTACATTGGTGCCTCCATCGTTGCTTTCACTGCTCACTTTCATACAGGAAAAGCATTTGAATGGAATCAGTCCAGAGCCTGCTCTCTGCTGCGCAGCAACACAGTCAGCACAGAATGAACAGTGGCATCTGCTCACACGGCAGAAGGAGCAGCAGGGAAAGCTAGTTGTGTCTCTTCAGCACACAAGCAGCTTTGCAACGGGGTCACCATCATTGCAGTCTCTCCTCGGTTTCCTACCTAAAAGTACATTTGAATCCAAATTCTCAGGTGGTGTCGCTCAGCTGCCCAGCAGCACAGTGAGTACAGCACGAACGTTTGGCCTCTGCTCCCACAGCAGAAGAGCCAGGATTGAAAGCTGGTGCTGGACCTGTTCAGCACACAATCCCCTTTACATTGGTGGGTCCATTGTTGCTTTCACTGCTAACACTCATACAGGAAAAGCATTTGAATAGAATCAGTCCAGAGCCTGCTCCCTGCTGGCAGCAACACAGCACAGAATGAACAGTGGCATCTGCTCACACGGCAGAAGGACCAGCAGGGAAAGCTAGTGCTGTGTCTCTTCAGCACACAAGCAGCTTTGCAACGGGGTCACCATCATTGCAGTCTCTCCTCGGTTTCCTACCTAAAAGTCCATTTGAATCCAAATTCTCAGGTGGTCTCAGCTGCCCAGCAGCACAGTGAGTACAGCACGAACGTTTGGCCTCTGCTCCCACAGCAGAAGAGCCAGGATTGAAAGCTGGTGCTGGTCCTGTTCAGCACACAATCCCCTTTATACTGGTGCCTCCATCGTTGCTTTCACTGCTAACACTCATACAGGAAAAGCATTTGAATGGAATCAGTCCAGAGCCTGCTCTCTGCTGCGCAGCAACACACTCAGCACAGAATGAACAGTGGATTCTGCTCAAACAGCAGAAGGACCAGCAGGGAAAGCTAGTGCTGGGCTTCTTCAGCACACAAGCAGCTTTGCAACGGGGTCACCATCATTGCAGTCTCTCCTCGGTTTCATACCTAAAAGTCCATTTGAATCCAAATTCTCAGGTGGTGTCTCTCAGCTGCCCAGCAGCACAGTTAGTACAGCACGAACGTTTGGCCTCTGCTCCCACAGCAGAAGAGCCAGGATTGAAAGCTGGTGCTGGACCTGTTCAGCACACAATCACTTTTACATTGGTGCATTCATCGTTGCTTTCACTGCTCACTTTCATACAGGAAAAGCATTTGAATTGAATCACTCCAGAGGCTGCTCTCTGCTGCGCAGCAACACAGCACAGAATGAACAGTGGCATCTGCTCACACGGCAGAAGGAGCAGCAGGGAAAGCTAGTGCTGTGTCTCTTCAGCACACAAGCAGCTTTGCAACGGGGTCACCATCATTGCAGTCTCTCCTCGGTTTCCTACCTAAAAGTACATTTGAATCCAAATTCTCAGGTGGTGTCGCTCAGCTGCCCAGCAGCACAGTGAGTACAGCACGAACGTTTGGCCTCTGCTCCCACAGCAGAAGAGCCAGGATTGAAAGCTGGTGCTGGACCTGTTCAGCACACAATCCCCTTTACATTGGTGCCTCCATCGTTGATTTCACTGCTAACACTCATACAGGAAAATCATTTGAATGGAATCAGTCCAGAGCCTGCTCCCTGCTGGCAGCAACACAGCACAGAATGAACAGTGGCATCTGCTCACACGGCAGAAGGACCAGCAGGGAAAGCTAGTGCTGTGTCTCTTCAGCACACAAGCAGCTTTGCAACGTGGTCACCATCATTGCAGGCTCTCCTCGGTTTCATACCTAAAAGTCCATTTGAATCCAAATTCTCAGGTGGTGTCTCTCAGCTGCCCAGCAGCACAGTTAGTACAGCACGAACGTTTGGCCTCTGCTCCCACAGCAGAAGAGCCAGGATTGAAAGCTGGTGCTGGACCTGTTCAGCACACAATCACCTTTACATTGGTGCATCCATCGTTGCTTTCACTGCTCACTTTCATACAGGAAAAGCATTTGAATGGAATCAGTCCAGAGCCTGCTCTCTGCTGCGCAGGAACACAGTCAGCACAGAATGAACAGTGGCATCTGCTCACGCGGCAGAAGGACCAGCAGGGAAAGCTAGTGCTCTGCTTCTTCAGCACACAAGCAGCTTTGCAACGGGGTCACCATCATTGCAGTCTCTCCTCGGTTTCATACCTAAAAGTCCATTTGAATCCAAATTCTCAGGTGGTCTCAGCTGCCCAGCAGCACAGTGAGCACAGCACGAACGTTTGGCCTCTGCTCCCACAGCAGAAGAGCCAGGATTGAAAGCTGGTGCTGGACCTGTTCAGCACACAATCCCCTTTACATTGGTGCCTCCATCGTTGCTTTCACTGCTCACTTTCATACAGGAAAAGCATTTGAATGGAATCAGTCCAGAGCCTGTTCTCTGCTGCGCAGCAACACAGTCAGCACAGAATGAACAGTGGCATCTGCTCACACGGCAGAAGGACCAGCAGGGAAAGCTAGTGCTGTGTCTCTTCAGCACACAAGCAGCTTTGCAACGGGGTCACCATCATTGCAGTCTCTCCTCGGTTTCATACCTAAAAGTCCATTTGAATCCAAATTCTCAGGTGGTGTCTCTCAGCTGCCCAGCAGCACAGTTAGTACAGCACGAACGTTTGGCCTCTGTTCCCACAGCAGAAGAGCCAGGATTGAAAGCTGGTGCTGGACCTGTTCAGCACACAATCCCCTTTACATTGGTGCCTCCATCGTTGCTTTCACTGCTCACTTTCATACAGGAAAAGCATTTGAATAGAATCAGTCCAGAGCCTGCTCTCTGCTGCGCAGCAACACAGTCAGCACAGAATGAACAGTGGCATCTGCTCACACGGCAGAAGGACCAGCAGGGAAAGCTAGTGCTCTGCTTCTTCAGCACACAAGCAGCTTTGCAACGGTGTCACCATCATTGCAGTCTCTCCTCGGCTTCATACCTAAAAGTCCATTTGAATCCGAATTCTCAGGTGGTCTCAGCTGCCCACTAGCACAGTGAGTACAGCACGAACGTTTGGCCTCTGCTCCCACAGCAGAAGAGCCAGGATTGAAAGCTGGTGCTGGACCTGTTCAGCACACAATCACTTTTACATTGGTGCATTCATCGTTGCTTTCAATGCTCACTTTCATACAAGAAAAGCATTTGAATGGAATCAGTCCAGAGGCTGCTCTCTGCTGCGCAGCAACACAGTCAGCACAGAATGAACAGTGGCATCTGCTCACACGGCAGAAGGAGCAGCAGGGAAAGCTAGTGCTGTGTCTCTTCAGCACACAAGCAGCTTTGCAACGGGGTCACCATCATTGCAGTCTCTCCTCGGTTTCCTACCTAAAAGTCCATTTGAATCCAAATTCTCAGGTGGTGTCTCTCAGCTGCCCAGCAGCACAGTGAGTACAGCACGAACGTTTGGCCTCTGCTCCCACAGCAGAAGAGCCAGGATTGAAAGCTGGTGCTGGACCTGTTCAGCACACAATCACCTTTACATTGGTGCATCCATCGTTGCTTTCACTGCTCACTTTCATACAGGAAAAGCATTTGAATGGAATCAGTCCAGAGCCTGCTCTCTGCTGCGCAGGAACACAGTCAGCACAGAATGAACAGTGGCATCTGCTCACACGGCAGAAGGACCAGCAGGGAAAGCTAGTGCTCTGCTTCTTCAGCACACAAGCAGCTTTGCAACGGGGTCACCATCATTGCAGTCTCTCCTCGGTTTCATACCTAAAAGTCCATTTGAATCCGAATTCTCAGGTGGTGTCGCTCAGCTGCCCAGCAGCACAGTGAGTACAGCACGAACGTTTGGCCTCTGCTCCCACAGCAGAAGAGTCAGTATTGAAAGCTGGTGCTGGACCTGTTCAGCACACAATCCCCTTTACATTGGTGCCTCCATCGTTGCTTTCACTGCTCACTTTCATACAGGAAAAGCATTTGAATGGAATCAGTCCAGAGCCTGCTCTCTGCTGCGCAGCAACACAGTCAGCACAGAATGAACAGTGGCATCTGCTCACACGGCAGAAGGAGCAGCAGGGAAAGCTAGTGCTGTGTCTCTTCAGCACACAAGCAGCTTTGCAACGGGGTCACCATCATTGCAGTCTCTCCTCGGTTTCCTACCTAAAAGTACATTTGAATCCAAATTCTCAGGTGGTGTCGCTCAGCTGCCCAGCAGCACAGTGAGTACAGCACGAACGTTTGGCCTCTGCTCCCACAGCAGAAGAGCCAGGATTGAAAGCTGGTGCTGGACCTGTTCAGCACACAATCCCCTTTACATTGGTGCCTCCATTGTTGCTTTCACTGCTAACACTCTTACAGGAAAAGCATTTGAATAGAATCAGTCCAGAGCCTGCTCCCTGCTGGCAGCAACACAGCACAGAATGAACAGTGGCATCTGCTCACACGGCAGAAGGACCAGCAGGGAAAGCTAGTGCTGTGTCTCTTCAGCACACAAGCAGCTTTGCAACGGGGTCACCATCATTGCAGTCTCTCCTCGGTTTCCTACCTAAAAGTCCATTTGAATCCAAATTCTCAGGTGGTCTCAGCTGCCCAGCAGGTCAGTGAGTACAGCACGAACGTTTGGCCTCTGCTCCCACAGCAGAAGAGCCAGGATTGAAAGCTGGTGCTGGACCTGTTCAGCACACAATCCCCTTTACATTGGTGCCTCCATCGTTGTTTTCACTGCTCACTTTCATACAGGAAAAGCATTTGAATGGAATCAGTCCAGAGCCTGCTCTCTGCTGCGCAGCAACACAGTCAGCACAGAATGAACAGTGGCATCTGCTCAAACAGCAGAAGGACCAGCAGGGAAAGCTAGTGCTGGGCTTCTTCAGCACACAAGCAGCTTTGCAACGGGGTCACCATCATTGCAGTCTCTCCTCGGTTTCATACCTAAAAGTCCATTTGAATCCAAATTCTCAGGTGGTGTCTCTCAGCTGCCCAGCAGCACAGTTAGTACAGCACGAACGTTTGGCCTCTGCTCCCACAGCAGAAGAGCCAGGATTGAAAGCTGGTGCTGGACCTGTTCAGCACACAATCACTTTTACATTGGTGCATTCATCGTTGCTTTCACTGCTCACTTTCATACAAGAAAAGCTTTTGAATGGAATCAGTCCAGAGCCTGCTCTCTGCTGCGCAGGAACACAGTCAGCACAGAATGAACAGTGGCATCTGCTCACACGGCAGAAGGAGCAGCAGGGAAAGCTAGTGCTGTGTCTCTTCAGCACACAAGCAGCTTTGCAACGGGGTCACCATCATTGCAGTCTCTCCTCGGTTTCCTACCTAAAAGTACATTTGAATCCAAATTCTCAGGTGGTGTCGCTCAGCTGTCCAGCAGCACAGTGAGTACAGCACGAACGTTTGGCCTCTGCTCCCACAGCAGAAGAGCCAGGATTGAAAGCTGGTGCTGGACCTGTTCAGCACACAATCCCCTTTACATTGGTGCATCCATCGTTGCTTTCACTGCTCACTTTCATACAGGAAAAGCATTTGAATGGAATCAGTCCAGAGCCTGCTCTCTGCTGCGCAGCAACACAGTCAGCACAGAATGAACAGTGGCATCTGCTCACACGGCAGAAGGACCAGCAGGGAAAGCTAGTGCTCTGCTTCTTCAGCACACAAGCAGCTTTGCAACGGGGTCACCATCATTGCAGTCTCTCCTCGGCTTCATACCTAAAAGTCCATTTGAATCCGAATTCTCAGGTGGTGTCGCTCAGCTGCCCAGCAGCACAGTGAGTACAGCACGAACGTTTGGCTTCTGCTCCCACAGCAGAAGAGCCAGTATAGAAAGCTGGTGCTGGACCTGTTCAGCACACAATCCCCTTTACATTGGTGCCTCCATCGTTGCTTTCACTGCTCACTTTCATACAGGAAAAGCATTTGAATGGAATCAGTCCTGAGCCTGCTCTCTGCTGCGCAGCAACACAGTCAGCACAGAAAGAACAGTGGCATCTGCTCACACGGCAGAAGGAGCAGCAGGGAAAGCTAGTGCTGTGTCTCTTCAGCACACAAGCAGCTTTGCAACGGGGTCACCATCATTGCAGTCTCTCCTCGGTTTCCTACCTAAAAGTCCATTTGAATCCAAATTCTCAGGTGGTCTCAGCTGCCCAGCAGCACAGTGAGTACAGCACGAACGTTTGGCCTCTGCTCCCACAGCAGAAGAGCCAGGATTGAAAGCTGGTGCTGGACCTGTTCAGCACACAATCCCCTTTATACTGGTGCCTCCATCGTTGCTTTCACTGCTAACACTCATACAGGAAAAGCATTAGAATGGAATCAGTCCAGAGCCTGCTCTCTGCTGCGCAGCAACACACTCAGCACAGAATGAACAGTGGATTCTGCTCAAACAGCAGAAGGACCAGCAGGGAAAGCTAGTGCTGGGCTTCTTCAGCACACAAGCAGCTTTGCAACGGGGTCACCATCATTGCAGTCTCTCCTCGGTTTCATACCTAAAAGTCCATTTGAATCCAAATTCTCAGGTGGTGTCTCTCAGCTGCCCAGCAGCACAGTTAGTACAGCACGAACGTTTGGCCTCTGCTCCCACAGCAGAAGAGCCAGGATTGAAAGCTGGTGCTGGACCTGTTCAGCACACAATCACCTTTACATTGGTGCATCCATCGTTGCTTTCACTGCGCACTTTCATACAGGAAAAGCATTTGAATGGAATCAGTCCAGAGCCTGCTCTCTGCTGCGCAGGAACACAGTCAGCACAGAATGAACAGTGGCATCTGCTCACGCGGCAGAAGGACCAGCAGGGAAAGCTAGTGCTCTGCTTCTTCAGCACACAAGCAGCTTTGCAACGGGGTCACCATCATTGCAGTCTCTCCTCGGTTTCATACCTAAAAGTCCATTTGAATCCAAATTCTCAGGTGGTCTCAGCTGCCCAGTAGCACAGTGAGCACAGCACGAACGTTTGGCCTCTGCTCCCACAGCAGAAGAGCCAGGATTGAAAGCTGGTGCTGGACCTGTTCAGCACACAATCACCTTTACATTGGTGCCTCCATCGTTGCTTTCACTGCTAACACTCATACAGGAAAAGCATTTGAATAGAATCAGTCCAGAGGCTGCTCTCTGCTGCGCAGCAACACAGTCAGGTCAGAATGAACAGTGGCATCTGCTCACACGGCAGAAGGACCAGCAGGGAAAGCTAGTGCTGTGTCTCTTCAGCAAACAAGCAGCTTTGCAACGGGGTCACCATCATTGCAGTCTCTCCTCGGTTTCATACCTAAAAGTCCATTTGAATCCAAATTCTCAGGTGGTGTCTCTCAGCTGCCCAGCAGCACAGTGAGTACAGCACGAACGTTTGGCCTCTGCTCCCACAGCAGAAGAGCCAGGATTGAAAGCTGGTGCTGGACCTGTTCAGCACACAATCCCCTTTACATTGGTGCCTCCATCGTTGCTTTCACTGCTCACTTTCATACAGGAAAAGCATTTGAATGGAATCAGTCCAGAGCCTGCTCTCTGCTGCGCAGCAACACAGTCAGCACAGAATGAACAGTGGCATCTGCTCACACGGCAGAAGGACCAGCAGGGAAAGCTAGTGCTGTGTCTCTTCAGCACACAAGCAGCTTTGCAACGGGGTCACCATCATTGCAGTCTCTCCTCGGTTTCATACCTAAAAGTCCATTTGAATCCAAATTCTCAGGTGGTGTCTCTCAGCTGCCCAGCAGCACAGTTAGTACAGCACGAACGTTTGGCCTCTGTTCCCACAGCAGAAGAGCCAGGATTGAAAGCTGGTGCTGGACCTGTTCAGCACACAATCCCCTTTACATTGGTGCCTCCATCGTTGCTTTCACTGCTCACTTTCATACAGGAAAAGCATTTGAATAGAATCAGACCAGAGCCTGCTCTCTGCTGCGCAGCAACACAGTCAGCACAGAATGAACAGTGGCATCTGCTCACACGGCAGAAGGACCAGCAGGGAAAGCTAGTGCTCTGCTTCTTCAGCACACAAGCAGCTTTGCAACGGGGTCACCATCATTGCAGTCTCTCCTCGGCTTCATACCTAAAAGTCCATTTGAATCCCAATTCTCAGGTGGTCTCAGCTGCCCACTAGCACAGTGAGTACAGCACGAACGTTTGGCCTCTGCTCCCACAGCAGAAGAGCCAGGATTGAAAGCTGGTGCTGGACCTGTTCAGCACACAATCACTTTTACATTGGTGCATTCATCGTTGCTTTCAATGCTCACTTTCATACAAGAAAAATATTTGAATGGAATCAGTCCAGAGGCTGCTCTCTGCTGCGCAGCAACACAGTCAGCACAGAATGAACAGTGGCATCTGCTCACACGGCAGAAGGAGCAGCAGGGAAAGCTAGTGCTGTGTCTCTTCAGCACACAAGCAGCTTTGCAACGGGGTCACCATCATTGCAGTCTCTCCTCGGTTTCCTACCTAAAAGTACATTTGAATCCAAATTCTCAGGTGGTGTCGCTCAGCTGCCCAGCAGCACAGTGAGTACAGCACGAACGTTTGGCCTCTGCTCCCACAGCAGAAGAGCCAGGATTGAAAGCTGGTGCTGGACCTGTTCAGCACACAATCCCCTTTACATTGGTGCCTCCATTGTTGTTTTCACTGCTAACACTCATACAGGAAAAGCATTTGAATAGAATCAGTCCAGAGCCTGCTCCCTGCTGGCAGCAACACAGCACAGAATGAACAGTGGCATCTGCTCACACGGCAGAAGGACCAGCAGGGAAAGCTAGTGCTGTGTCTCTTCAGCACACAAGCAGCTTTGCAACGGGGTCACCATCATTGCAGTCTCTCCTCGGTTTCCTACCTAAAAGTCCATTTGAATCCAAATTCTCAGGTGGTCTCAGCTGCCCAGCAGCTCAGTGAGTACAGCACGAACGTTTGGCCTCTGCTCCCACAGCAGAAGAGCCAGGATTGAAAGCTGGTGCTGGACCTGTTCAGCACACAATCCCCTTTATACTGGTGCCTCCATCGTTGCTTTCACTGCTAACACTCATACAGGAAAAGCATTTGAATGGAATCAGTCCAGAGCCTGCTCCCTGCTGGCAGCAACACAGCACAGAATGAACAGTGGCATCTGCTCACACGGCAGAAGGACCAGCAGGGAAAGCTAGTGCTGTGTCTCTTCAGCACAAAAGCAGCTTTGCAACGGGGTCACCATCATTGCAGTCTCTCCTCGGTTTCATACCTAAAAGTCCATTTGAATCCAAATTCTCAGGTGGTCTCAGCTGCCCAGTAGCACAGTTAGTACAGCACGAACGTTTGGCCTCTGCTCCCACAGCAGAAGAGCCAGGATTGAAAGCTGGTGCTGGACCTGTTCAGCACACAATCCCCTTTACATTGGTGCCTCCATCGTTGCTTTCACTGCTCACTTTCATACAGGAAAAGCATTTGAATGGAATCAGTCCAGAGCCTGCTCTCTGCTGCGCAGGAACACAGTCAGCACAGAATGAACAGTGGCATCTGCTCACACGGCAGAAGGACCAGCAGGGAAACCTAGTGCTCTGCTTCTTCAGCACACAAGCAGCTTTGCAACGGGGTCACCATCATTGCAGTCTCTCCTCGGCTTCATACCTAAAAGTCCATTTGAATCCAAATTCTCAGGTGGTGTCGCTCAGCTGCCCAGCAGCACAGTGAGTACAGCACGAACGTTTGGCCTCTGCTCCCACAGCAGAAGAGCCAGTATTGAAAGCTGGTGCTGGACCTGTTCAGCACACAATCCCCTTTATATTGGTGCCTCCATCGTTGCTTTCACTGCTCACTTTCATACAGGAAAAGCATTTGAATGGAATCAGTCCAGAGCCTGCTCTCTGCTGCGCAGCAACACAGTCAGCACAGAATGAACAGTGGCATCTGCTCACACGGCAGAAGGAGCAGCAGGGAAAGCTAGTGCTGTGTCTCTTCAGCACACAAGCAGCTTTGCAACGGGGTCACCATCATTGCAGTCTCTCCTCGGTTTCCTACCTAAAAGTACATTTGAATCCAAATTCTCAGGTGGTGTCGCTCAGCTGCCCAGCAGCACAGTGAGTACAGCACGAACGTTTGGCCTCTGCTCCCACAGCAGAAGAGCCAGGATTGAAAGCTGGTGCTGGACCTGTTCAGCACACAATCCCCTTTACATTGGTGCCTCCATTGTTGCTTTCACTGCTAACACTCATACAGGAAAAGCATTTGAATAGAATCAGTCCAGAGCCTGCTCCCTGCTGGCAGCAACACAGCACAGAATGAACAGTGGCATCTGCTCACACGGCAGAAGGACCAGCAGGGAAAGCTAGTGCTGTGTCTCTTCAGCACACAAGCAGCTTTGCAACGGGGTCACCATCATTGCAGTCTCTCCTCGGTTTCCTACCTAAAAGTCCATTTGAATCCAAATTCTCAGGTGGTCTCAGCTGCCCAGCAGCTCAGTGAGTACAGCACGAACGTTTGGCCTCTGCTCCCACAGCAGAAGAGCCAGGATTGAAAGCTGGTGCTGGACCTGTTCAGCACACAATCCCCTTTACATTGGTGCCTCCATCGTTGCTTTCACTGCTCACTTTCATACAGGAAAAGCATTTGAATGGAATCAGTCCAGAGCCTGCTCTCTGCTGCGCAGCAACACAATCAGCACAGAATGAACTGTGGATTCTGCTCAAACAGCAGAAGGACCAGCAGGGAAAGCTAGTGCTGGGCTTCTTCAGCACACAAGCAGCTTTGCAAAGGGGTCACCATCATTGCAGTCTCTCCTCGGCTTCATACCTAAAAGTCCATTTGAATCCGAATTCTCAGGTGGTGTCGCTCAGGTGCCCAGCAGCACAGTGAGTACAGCACGAACGTTTGGCCTCTGCTCCCACAGCAGAAGAGCCAGGATTGAAAGCTGGTGCTGGACCTGTTCAGCACACAATCCCCTTTACATTGGTGCCTCCATCGTTGCTTTCACTGCTCACTTTCATACAGGAAAAGCATTTGAATGGAATCAGTCCAGAGCCTGCTCTCTGCTGCGCAGCAACACAGTCAGCACAGAATGAACAGTGGCATCTGCTCACACGGCAGAAGGACCAGCAGGGAAAGCTAGTGCTGTGTCTCTTCAGCACACAAGCAGCTTTGCAACGGGGTCACCATCATTGCAGTCTCTCCTCGGTTTCATACCTAAAAGTCCATTTGAATCCAAATTCTCACGTGGTGTCTCTCAGCTGCCCAGCAGCACAGTTACTACAGCACGAACGTTTGAGCTCTGTTCCCACAGCAGAAGAGCCAGGATTGAAAGCTGGTGCTGGACCTGTTCAGCACACAATCCCCTTTACATTGGTGCCTCCATCGTTGCTTTCACTGCTCACTTTCATACAGGAAAAGCATTTGAATGGAATCAGTCCAGAGCCTGCTCTCTGCTGCCCAGCAACACAGTCAGCACAGAATGAACAGTGGCATCTGCTCACACGGCAGAAGGAGCAGCAGGGAAAGCTAGTGCTGTGTCTCTTCAGCACACAAGCAGCTTTGCAACGGGGTCACCATCATTGCAGTCTCTCCTCGGTTTCATACCTAAAAGTCCATTTGAATCCAAATTCTCAGGTGGTGTCTCTCAGCTGCCCAGCAGCACAGTTACTACAGCACGAACGTTTGAGCTCTGTTCCCACAGCAGAAGAGCCAGGATTGAAAGCTGGTGCTGGACCTGTTCAGCACACAATCCCCTTTACATTGGTGCCTCCATCGTTGCTTTCACTGCTCATTTTCATACAGGAAAAGCATTTGAATAGAATCAGTCCAGAGCCTGCTCTCTGCTGCGCAGCAACACAGTCAGCACAGAATGAACAGTGGCATCTGCTCACACGGCAGAAGGACCAGCAGGGAAAGCTAGTGCTCTGCTTCTTCAGCACACAAGCAGCTTTGCAACGGGGTCACCATCATTGCAGTCTCTCCTCGGCTTCATACCTAAAAGTCCATTTGAATCCGAATTCTCAGGTGGTCTCAGCTGCCCACTAGCACAGTGAGTACAGCACGAACGTTTGGCCTCTGCTCCCACAGCAGAAGAGCCAGGATTGAAAGCTGGTGCTGGACCTGTTCAGCACACAATCACTTTTACATTGGTGCATTCATCGTTGCTTTCAATGCTCACTTTCATACAGGAAAAGCATTTGAATGGAATCAGTCCAGAGCCTGCTCTCTGCTGCGCAGGAACACAGTCAGCACAGAATGAACAGTGGCATCTGCTCACACGGCAGAAGGACCAGCAGGGAAACCTAGTGCTCTGCTTCTTCAGCACACAAGCAGCTTTGCAACGGGGTCACCATCATTGCAGTCTCTCCTCGGCTTCATACCTAAAAGTCCATTTGAATCCGAATTCTCAGGTGGTGTCGCTCAGCTGCCCAGCAGCACAGTGAGTACAGCACGAACGTTTGGCCTCTGCTCCCACAGCAGAAGAGCCAGTATTGAAAGCTGGTGCTGGACCTGTTCAGCACACAATCCCCTTTATATTGGTGCCTCCATCGTTGCTTTCACTGCTCACTTTCATACAGGAAAAGCATTTGAATGGAATCAGTCCAGAGCCTGCTCTCTGCTGCGCAGCAACACAGTCAGCACAGAATGAACAGTGGCATCTGCTCACACGGCAGAAGGAGCAGCAGGGAAAGCTAGTGCTGTGTCTCTTCAGCACACAAGCAGCTTTGCAACGGGGTCACCATCATTGCAGTCTCTCCTCAGTTTCCTACCTAAAAGTACATTTGAATCCAAATTCTCAGGTGGTGTCGCTCAGCTGCCCAGCAGCACAGTGAGTACAGCACGAACGTTTGGCCTCTGCTCCCACAGCAGAAGAGCCAGGATTGAAAGCTGGTGCTGGACCTGTTCAGCACACAATCCCCTTTACATTGGTGCCTCCATTGTTGCTTTCACTGCTAACACTCATACAGGAAAAGCATTTGAATAGAATCAGTCCAGAGCCTGCTCCCTGCTGGCAGCAACACAGCACAGAATGAACAGTGGCATCTGCTCACACGGCAGAAGGACCAGCAGGGAAAGCTAGTGCTGTGTCTGTTCAGCACACAAGCAGCTTTGCAACGGGGTCACCATCATTGCAGTCTCTCCTCGGTTTCCTACCTAAAAGTCCATTTGAATCCAAATTCTCAGGTGGTCTCAGCTGCCCAGCAGCTCAGTGAGTACAGCACGAACGTTTGGCCTCTGCTCCCACAGCAGAAGAGCCAGGATTGAAAGCTGGTGCTGGACCTGTTCAGCACACAATCCCCTTTACATTGGTGCCTCCATCGTTGCTTTCACTGCTCACTTTCATACAGGAAAAGCATTTGAATGGAATCAGTCCAGAGCCTGCTTTCTGCTGCGCAGCAACACAATCAGCACAGAATGAACTGTGGATTCTGCTCAAACAGCAGAAGGACCAGCAGGGAAAGCTAGTGCTGGGCTTCTTCAGCACACAAGCAGCTTTGCAAAGGGGTCACCATCATTGCAGTCTCTCCTCGGCTTCATACCTAAAAGTCCATTTGAATCCGAATTCTCAGGTGGTGTCGCTCAGGTGCCCAGCAGCACAGTGAGTACAGCACGAACGTTTGGCCTCTGCTCCCACAGCAGAAGAGCCAGGATTGAAAGCTGGTGCTGGACCTGTTCAGCACACAATCCCCTTTACATTGGTGCCTCCATCGTTGCTTTCACTGCTCACTTTCATACAGGAAAAGCATTTGAATGGAATCAGTCCAGAGCCTGCTCTCTGCTGCGCAGCAACACAGTCAGCACAGAATGAACAGTGGCATCTGCTCACACGGCAGAAGGAGCAGCAGGGAAAGCTAGTGCTGTGTCTCTTCAGCACACAAGCAGCTTTGCAACGGGGTCACCATCATTGCAGTCTCTCCTCGGTTTCATACCTAAAAGTCCATTTGAATCCAAATTCTCAGGTGGTGTCTCTCAGCTGCCCAGCAGCACAGTTACTACAGCACGAACGTTTGAGCTCTGTTCCCACAGCAGAAGAGCCAGGATTGAAAGCTGGTGCTGGACCTGTTCAGCACACAATCCCCTTTACATTGGTGCCTCCATCGTTGCTTTCACTGCTCACTTTCATACAGGAAAAGCATTTGAATAGAATCAGTCCAGAGCCTGCTCTCTGCTGCGCAGCAACACAGTCAGCACAGAATGAACAGTGGCATCTGCTCACACGGCAGAAGGACCAGCAGGGAAAGCTAGTGCTCTGCTTCTTCAGCACACAAGCAGCTTTGCAACGGGGTCACCATCATTGTAGTCTCTCCTCGGCTTCATACCTAAAAGTCCATTTGAATCCGAATTCTCAGGTGGTCTCAGCTGCCCACTAGCACAGTGAGTACAGCACGAACGTTTGGCCTCTGCTCCCACAGCAGAAGAGCCAGGATTGAAAGCTGGTGCTGGACCTGTTCAGCACACAATCCCCTTTACATTGGTGCATCCATCGTTGCTTTCACTGCTCACTTTCATACAGGAAAAGCATTTGAATGGAATCAGTCCAGAGCCTGCTCTCTGCTGCGCAGCAACACAGTCAGCACAGAATGAACAGTGGCATCTGCTCACACGGCAGAAGGACCAGCAGGGAAAGCTAGTGCTCTGCTTCTTCAGCACACAAGCAGCTTTGCAACGGGGTCACCATCATTGCAGTCTCTCCTCGGTTTCATACCTAAAAGTCCATTTGAATCCAAATTCTCAGGTGGTCTCAGCTGCCCAGCAGCACAGTGAGTACAGCACGAACGTTTGGCCTCTGCTCCCACAGCAGAAGAGCCAGGATTGAAAGCTGGTGCTGGACCTGTTCAGCACACAATCCCCTTTATACTGGTGCCTCCATCGTTGCTTTCACTGCTAACACTCATACAGGAAAAGCATTTGAATGGAATCAGTCCAGAGCCTGCTCTCTGCTGCGCAGCAACACACTCAGCACAGAATGAACAGTGGATTCAGCTCAAAGAGCAGAAGGACCAGCAGGGAAAGCTAGTGCTGGGCTTCTTCAGCACACAAGCAGCTTTGCAACGGGGTCACCATCATTGCAGTCTCTCCTCGGTTTCATACCTAAAAGTCCATTTGAATCCAAATTCTCAGGGGGTGTCGCTCAGCTGGCCAGCAGCACAGTGAGTACAGCACGAACGTTTGGCCTCTGCTCCCACAGCAGAAGAGCCAGGATTGAAAGCTGGTGCTGGACCTGTTCAGCACACAATCCCCTTTACATTGGTGCCTCCATCGTTGCTTTCACTGCTAACACTCATACAGGAAAAGCATTTGAATAGAATCAGTCCAGAGCCTGCTCCCTGCTGGCAGCAACACAGCACAGAATGAACAGTGGCATCTGCTCACACGGCAGAAGGACCAGCAGGGAAAGCTAGTGCTCTGCTTCTTCAGCACACAAGCAGCTTTGCAACGTGGTCACCATCATTGCAGTCTCTCCTCGGCTTCATACCTAAAAGTCCATTTGAATCCGAATTCTCAGGTGGTGTCGCTCAGCTGCCCAGCAGCACAGTGAGTACAGCACGAACGTTTGGCCTCTGCTCCCACAGCAGAAGAGCCAGGATTGAAAGCTGGTGCTGGACCTGTTCAGCACACAATCCCCTTTACATTGGTGCCTCCATCGTTGCTTTCACTGCTCACTTTCATACAGGAAAAGCATTTGAATGGAATCAGTCCAGAGCCTGCTCTCTGCTGCGCAGCAACACAGCACAGAATGAACAGTGGCATCTGCTCACACGGCAGAAGGACCAGCAGGGAAAGCTAGTGCTGTGTCTCTTCAGCACACAAGCAGCTTTGCAACGGGGTCACCATCATTGCAGTCTCTCCTCGGTTTCCTACCTAAAAGTCCATTTGAATCCAAATTCTCAGGTGGTGTCGCTCAGCTGCCCAGCAGCACAGTGAGTACAGCACGAACGTTTGGCCTCTGCTCCCACAGCAGAAGAGCCAGGATTGAAAGCTGGTGCTGGACCTGTTCAGCACACAATCACTTTTACATTGGTGCATTCATCGTTGCTTTCACTGCTCACTTTCATACAAGAAAAGCATTTGAATGGAATCAGTCCAGAGGCTGCTCTCTGCTGCGCAGCAACACAGTCAGCACAGAATGAACAGTGGCATCTGCTCACACGGCAGAAGGAGCAGCAGGGAAAGCTAGTGCTGTGTCTCTTCAGCACACAAGCAGCTTTGCAACGGGGTCACCATCATTGCAGTCTCTCCTCGGTTTCCTACCTAAAAGTACATTTGAATCCAAATTCTCAGGTGGTGTCGCTCAGCTGCCCAGCAGCACAGTGAGTACAGCACGAACGTTTGGCCTCTGCTCCCACAGCAGAAGAGCCAGGATTGAAAGCTGGTGCTGGACCTGTTCAGCACACAATCCCCTTTACATTGGTGCCTCCATCGTTGCTTTCACTGCTAACACTCATACAGGAAAAGCATTTGAATAGAATCAGTCCAGAGCCTGCTCCCTGCTGGCAGCAACACAGCACAGAATGAACAGTGGCATCTGCTCACACGGCAGAAGGACCAGCAGGGAAAGCTAGTGCTGTGTCTCTTCAGCACACAAGCAGCTTTGCAACGGGGTCACCATCATTGCAGTCTCTCCTCGGTTTCATACCTAAAAGTCCATTTGAATCCAAATTCTCACGTGGTCTCAGCTGCCCAGTAGCACAGGGAGCACAGCACGAACGTTTGGACTCTGGTCCCACAGCAGAAGAGCAAGGATTGAAAGCTGGTGCTGGACCTGTTCAGCACACAATCACCTTTACATTGGTGCCTCCATCGTTGCTTTCACTGCTCACTTTCATACAGGAAAAGCATTTGAATGGAATCAGTCCAGAGCCTGCTCTCTGCTGCGCAGGAACACAGTCAGCACAGAATGAACAGTGGCATCTGCTCACACGGCAGAAGCACCAGCAGGGAAAGCTAGTGCTCTGCTTCTTCAGCACACAAGCAGCTTTGCAACGGGGTCACCATCATTGCAGTCTCTCCTCGGTTTCATACCTAAAAGTCCATTTGAATCCAAATTCTCAGGTGGTCTCAGCTGCCCAGTAGCACAGTGAGTACAGCACGAACGTTTGGCCTCTGCTCCCACAGCAGAAGAGCCAGGATTGAAAGCTGGTGCTGGACCTGTTCAGCACACAATCACTTTTACATTGGTGCATTCATCGTTGCTTTCACTGCTCACTTTCATACAAGAAAAGCATTTGAATGGAATCAGTCCAGAGCCTGCTCTCTGCTGCGCAGCAACACACTCAGCACAGAATGAACAGTGGATTCTGCTCAAACAGCAGAAGGACCAGCAGGGAAAGCTAGTGCTGGGCTTCTTCAGCACACAAGCAGCTTTGCAACGGGGTCACCATCATTGCAGTCTCTCCTCGGTTTCATACCTAAAAGTCCATTTGAATCCAAATTCTCAGGTGGTGTCTCTCAGCTGCCCAGCAGCACAGTTAGTACAGCACGAACGTTTGGCCTCTGCTCCCACAGCAGAAGAGCCAGGATTGAAAGCTGGTGCTGGACCTGTTCAGCACACAATCACTTTTACATTGGTGCATTCATCGTTGCTTTCACTGCTCACTTTCATACAAGAAAAGCATTTGAATGGAATCAGTCCAGAGGCTGCTCTCTGCTGCGCAGCAACACAGTCAGCACAGAATGAACAGTGGCATCTGCTCACACGGCAGAAGGAGCAGCAGGGAAAGCTAGTGCTGTGTCTCTTCAGCACACAAGCAGCTTTGCAACGGGGTCACCATCATTGCAGTCTCTCCTCGGTTTCCTACCTAAAAGTACATTTGAATCCAAATTCTCAGGTGGTGTCGCTCAGCTGCCCAGCAGCACAGTGAGTACAGCACGAACGTTTGGCCTCTGCTCCCACAGCAGAAGAGCCAGGATTGAAAGCTGGTGCTGGACCTGTTCAGCACACAATCCCCTTTACATTGGTGCCTCCATTGTTGCTTTCACTGCTAACACTCATACAGGAAAAGCATTTGAATAGAATCAGTCCAGAGCCTGCTCCCTGCTGGCAGCAACACAGCACAGAATGAACAGTGGCATCTGCTCACACGGCAGAAGGACCAGCAGGGAAAGCTAGTGCTGTGTCTCTTCAGCACACAAGCAGCTTTGCAACGGGGTCACCATCATTGCAGTCTCTCCTCGGTTTCATACCTAAAAGTCCATTTGAATCCAAATTCTCACGTGGTCTCAGCTGCCCAGTAGCACAGGGAGCACAGCACGAACGTTTGGACTCTGGTCCCACAGCAGAAGAGCAAGGATTGAAAGCTGGTGCTGGACCTGTTCAGCACACAATCACCTTTACATTGGTGCCTCCATCGTTGCTTTCACTGCTCACTTTCATACAGGAAAAGCATTTGAATGGAATCAGTCCAGAGCCTGCTCTCTGCTGCGCAGGAACACAGTCAGCACAGAATGAACAGTGGCATCTGCTCACACGGCAGAAGGACCAGCAGGGAAAGCTAGTGCTGTGTCTCTTCAGCACACAAGCAGCTTTGCAACGGGGTCACCATCATTGCAGTCTCTCCTCGGTTTCATACCTAAAAGTCCATTTGAATCCAAATTCTCACGTGGTCTCAGCTGCCCAGTAGCACAGGGAGCACAGCACGAACGTTTGGACTCTGGTCCCACAGCAGAAGAGCAAGGATTGAAAGCTGGTGCTGGACCTGTTCAGCACACAATCACCTTTACATTGGTGCCTCCATCGTTGCTTTCACTGCTCACTTTCATACAGGAAAAGCATTTGAATGGAATCAGTCCAGAGCCTGCTCTCTGCTGTGCAGGAACACAGTCAGCACAGAATGAACAGTGGCATCTGCTCACACGGCAGAAGGACCAGCAGGGAAAGCTAGTGCTCTGCTTCTTCAGCACACAAGCAGCTTTGCAACGGGGTCACCATCATTGCAGTCTCTCCTCGGTTTCCTACCTAAAAGTACATTTGAATCCAAATTCTCAGGTGGTCTCAGCTGCCCAGTAGCACAGTGAGTACAGCACGAACGTTTGGCCTCTGCTCCCACAGCAGAAGAGCCAGGATTGAAAGCTGGTGCTGGACCTGTTCAGCACACAATCACTTTTACATTGGTGCATTCATCGTTGCTTTCACTGCTCACTTTCATACAAGAAAAGCATTTGAATGGAATCAGTCCAGAGGCTGCTCTCTGCTGCGCAGCAACACAGTCAGCACAGAATGAACAGTGGCATCTGCTCACACGGCAGAAGGAGCAGCAGGGAAAGCTAGTGCTGTGTCTCTTCAGCACACAAGCAGCTTTGCAACGGGGTCACCATCATTGCAGTCTCTCCTCGGTTTCCTACCTAAAAGTCCATTTGAATCCAAATTCTCAGGTGGTGTCTCTCAGCTGCCCAGCAGCACAGTGAGTACAGCACGAACGTTTGGCCTCTGCTCCCACAGCAGAAGAGCCAGGATTGAAAGCTGGTGCTGGACCTGTTCAGCACACAATCCCCTTTACATTGGTGCCTCCATCGTTGCTTTCACTGCTCACTTTCATACAGGAAAAGCATTTGAATGCAATCAGTCCAGAGCCTGCTCTCTGCTGCGCAGCAACACAGTCAGCACAGAATGAACAGTGGCATCTGCTCACACGGCAGAAGGAGCAGCAGGGAAAGCTAGTGCTGTGTCTCTTCAGCACACAAGCAGCTTTGCAACGGGGTCACCATCATTGCAGTCTCTCCTCGGTTTCCTACCTAAAAGTCCATTTGAATCCAAATTCTCAGGTGGTGTCTCTCAGCTGCCCAGCAGCACAGTGAGTACAGCACGAACGTTTGGCCTCTGCTCCCACAGCAGAAGAGCCAGGATTGAAAGCTGGTGCTGGACCTGTTCAGCACACAATCCCCTTTACATTGGTGCCTCCATTGTTGTTTTCACTGCTAACACTCATACAGGAAAAGCATTTGAATAGAATCAGTCCAGAGCCTGCTCCCTGCTGGCAGCAACACAGCACAGAATGAACAGTGGCATCTGCTCACACGGCAGAAGGACCAGCAGGGAAAGCTAGTGCTGTGTCTCTTCAGCACACAAGCAGCTTTGCAACGGGGTCACCATCATTGCAGTCTCTCCTCGGTTTCCTACCTAAAAGTCCATTTGAATCCAAATTCTCAGGTGGTCTCAGCTGCCCAGCAGCACAGTGAGTACAGCACGAACGTTTGGCCTCTGCTCCCACAGCAGAAGAGCCAGTATTGAAAGCTGGTGCTGGACCTGTTCAGCACACAATCCCCTTTATATTGGTGCCTCCATCGTTGCTTTCACTGCTAACACTCATACAGGAAAAGCATTTGAATGGAATCAGTCCAGAGCCTGCTCTCTGCTGCGCAGCAACACACTCAGCACAGAATGAACAGTGGATTCTGCTCAAACAGCAGAAGGACCAGCAGGGAAAGCTAGTGCTGGGCTTCTTCAGCACACAAGCAGCTTTGCAACGGGGTCACCATCATTGCAGTCTCTCCTCGGTTTCATACCTAAAAGTCCATTTGAATCCAAATTCTCAGGTGGTGTCTCTCAGCTGCCCAGCAGCACAGTTAGTACAGCACGAACGTTTGGCCTCTGCTCCCACAGCAGAAGAGCCAGGATTGAAAGCTGGTGCTGGACCTGTTCAGCACACAATCACTTTTACATTGGTGCATTCATCGTTGCTTTCACTGCTCACTTTCATACAAGAAAGGCTTTTGAATGGAATCAGTCCAGAGCCTGCTCTCTGCTGCGCAGCAACACAGTCAGCACAGAATGAACAGTGGCATCTGCTCACACGGCAGAAGGAGCAGCAGGGAAAGCTAGTGCTGTGTCTCTTCAGCACACAAGCAGCTTTGCAACGGGGTCACCATCATTGCAGTCTCTCCTCGGTTTCCTACCTAAAAGTACATTTGAATCCAAATTCTCAGGTGGTGTCGCTCAGCTGTCCAGCAGCACAGTGAGTACAGCACGAACGTTTGGCCTCTGCTCCCACAGCAGAAGAGCCAGGATTGAAAGCTGGTGCTGGACCTGTTCAGCACACAATCCCCTTTACATTGGTGCCTCCATCGTTGCTTTCACTGCTCACTTTCATACAGGAAAAGCATTTGAATGGAATCAGTCCAGAGCCTGCTCTCTGCTGCGCAGGAACACAGTCAGCACAGAATGAACAGTGGCATCTGCTCACACGGCAGAAGGACCAGCAGGGAAAGCTAGTGCTGTGTCTCTTCAGCTCACAAGCAGCTTTGCAACGGGGTCACCATCATTGCAGTCTCTCCTCGGTTTCATACCTAAAAGTCCATTTGAATCCAAATTCTCAGGTGGTGTCTCTCAGCTGCCCAGCAGCACATTTAGTACAGCACGAACGTTTGGCCTCTGTTCCCACAGCAGAAGAGCCAGGATTGAAAGCTGGTGCTGGACCTGTTCAGCACACAATCCCCTTTACATTGGTGCATCCATCGTTGCTTTCACTGCTCACTTTCATACAGGAAAAGCATTTGAATGGAATCAGTCCAGAGCCTGCTCTCTACTGCGCAGCAACACAGTCAGCACAGAATGAACAGTGGCATCTGCTCACACGGCAGAAGGACCAGCAGGGAAAGCTAGTGCTGTGTCTCTTCAGCACACAAGCAGCTTTGCAACGGGGTCACCATCATTGCAGTCTCTCCTCGGTTTCCAATAAAAGTCCAATTGAATCCAAATTCTCAGGTGGTGTCTCTCAGCTGCCCAGCAACACAGTGAGTACAGCACGAACGTTTGGCCTCTGCTCCCACAGCAGAAGAGCCAGGATTGAAAGCTGGTGCTGGACCTGTTCAGCACACAATCCCCTTTACATTGGTGCATCCATCGTTGCTTTCACTGCTCACTTTCATACAGGAAAAGCATTTGAATAGAATCAGTCCAGAGCCTGCTCTCTGCTGCGCAGCAACACAGTCAGCACAGAATGAACAGTGGCATCTGCTCACACGGCAGAAGGACCAGCAGGGAAAGCTAGTGCTCTGCTTCTTCAGCACACAAGCAGCTTTGCAAAGGGGTCACCATCATTGCAGTCTCTCCTCGGTTTCCTACCTAAAAGTCCATTTGAATCCGAATTCTCAGGTGGTGTTTCTCAGCTGCCCAGCAGCACAGTGAGTACAGCACGAACGTTTGGCCTCTGCTCCCACAGCAGAAGAGCCAGGATTGAAAGCTGGTGCTGGACCTGTTCAGCACACAATCACCTTTACATTGGTGCCTCCATCGTTGCTTTCACTGCTCACTTTCTTACAGGAAAAGCATTTGAATGGAATCAGTCCAGAGCCTGCTCTCTGCTGCGCAGGAACACAGTCAGCACAGAATGAACAGTGGCATCTGCTCACACGGCAGAAGGACCAGCAGGGAAAGCTAGTGCTCTGCTTCTTCAGCACACAAGCAGCTTTGCAACGGGGTCACCATCATTGCAGTCTCTCCTCGGTTTCCTACCTAAAAGTCCATTTGAATCCAAATTCTCAGGTGGTCTCAGCTGCCCAGCAGCACAGTGAGTACAGCACGAACGTTTGGCCTCTGCTCCCACAGCAGAAGAGCCAGGATTGAAAGCTGGTGCTGGACCTGTTCAGCACACAATCCCCTTTATACTGGTGCCTCCATCGTTCTTTCACTGCTAACACTCATACAGGAAAAGCATTTGAATGGAATCAGTCCAGAGGCTGCTCTCTGCTGCGCAGCAACACAGTCAGCACAGAATGAACAGTGGCATCTGCTCACACGGCAGAAGGAGCAGCAGGGAAAGCTAGTGCTGTGTCTCTTCAGCACACAAGCAGCTTTGCAACGGGGTCACCATCATTGCAGTCTCTCCTCGGTTTCCTACCTAAAAGTACATTTGAATCCAAATTCTCAGGTGGTGTCGCTCAGCTGCCCAGCAGCACAGTGAGTACAGCACGAACGTTTGGCCTCTGCTCCCACAGCAGAAGAGCCAGGATTGAAAGCTGGTGCTGGACCTGTTCAGCACACAATCCCCTTTACATTGGTGCCTCCATCGTTGCTTTCACTGCTAACACTCATACAGGAAAAGCATTTGAATAGAATCAGTCCAGAGCCTGCTCCCTGCTGGCAGCAACACAGCACAGAATGAACAGTGGCATCTGCTCACACGGCAGAAGGACCAGCAGGGAAAGCTAGTGCTGTGTCTCTTCAGCACACAAGCAGCTTTGCAACGGGGTCACCATCATTGCAGTCTCTCCTCGGTTTCATACCTAAAAGTCCATTTGAATCCAAATTCTCAGGTGGTGTCACTCAGCTGCCCAGCAGCACAGTTAGTACAGCACGAACGTTTGGCCTCTGCTCCCACAGCAGAAGAGCCAGGATTGAAAGCTGGTGCTGGACCTGTTCAGCACACAATCACCTTTACATTGGTGCCTCCATTGTTGCTTTCACTGCTCACTTTCATACAAGAAAAGCATTTGAATGGAATCAGTCCAGAGGCTGCTCTCCGCTGCGCAGCAACACAGTCAGCACAGAATGAACAGTGGCATCTGCTCACACGGCAGAAGGAGCAGCAGGGAAAGCTAGTGCTGTGTCTCTTCAGCACACAAGCAGCTTTGCAACGGGGTCACCATCATTGCAGTCTCTCCTCGGTTTCCTACCTAAAAGTACATTTGAATCCAAATTCTCAGGTGGTGTCTCTCAGCTGCCCAGCAGCACAGTGAGTACAGCACGAACGTTTGGCCTCTGCTCCCACAGCAGAAGAGCCAGGATTGAAAGCTGGTGCTGGACCTGTTCAGCACACAATCCCCTTTACATTGGTGCCTCCATCGTTGCTTTCACTGCTCACTTTCATACAGGAAAAGCATTTGAATGGAATCAGTCCAGAGCCTGCTCTCTGCTGCGCAGCAACACAGTCAGCACAGAATGAACAGTGGCATCTGCTCACACGGCAGAAGGAGCAACAGGGAAAGCTAGTGCTGTGTCTCTTCAGCACACAAGCAGCTTTGCAACGGGGTCACCATCATTGCAGTCTCTCCTCGGTTTCCTACCTAAAAGTACATTTGAATCCAAATTCTCAGGTGGTCTCAGCTGCCCAGCAGCACAGTGAGTACAGCACGAACGTTTGGCCTCTGCTCCCACAGCAGAAGAGCCAGGATTGAAAGCTGGTGCTGGACCTGTTCAGCACACAATCCCCTTTATACTGGTGCCTCCATCGTTGCTTTCACTGCTAACACTCATACAGGAAAAGCATTTGAATGGAATCAGTCCAGAGCCTGCTCTCTGCTGCGCAGCAACACAGTCAGCACAGAATGAACAGTGGATTCTGCTCAAACAGCAGAAGGACCAGCAGGGAAAGCTAGTGCTGGGCTTCTTCAGCACACAAGCAGCTTTGCAACGGGGTCACCATCATTGCAGTCTCTCCTCGGTTTCATACCTAAAAGTCCATTTGAATCCAAATTCTCAGGTGGTGTCTCTCAGCTGCCCAGCAGCACAGTTAGTACAGCACGAACGTTTGGCCTCTGCTCCCACAGCAGAAGAGCCAGGATTGAAAGCTGGTACTGGACCTGTTCAGCACACAATCACTTTTACATTGGTGCATTCATCGTTGCTTTCACTGCTCACTTTCATACAAGAAAAGCTTTTGAATGGAATCAGTCCAGAGCCTGCTCTCTGCTGCGCAGCAACACAGTCAGCACAGAATGAACAGTGGCATCTGCTCACACGGCAGAAGGAGCAGCAGGGAAAGCTAGTGCTGTGTCTGTTCAGCACACAAGCAGCTTTGCAACGGGGTCACCATCATTGCAGTCTCTCCTCGGTTTCCTACCTAAAAGTACATTTGAATCCAAATTCTCAGGTGGTGTCGCTCAGCTGTCCAGCAGCACAGTGAGTACAGCACGAACGTTTGGCCTCTGCTCCCACAGCAGAAGAGCCAGGATTGAAAGCTGGTGCTGGACCTGTTCAGCACACAATCCCCTTTACATTGGTGCCTCCATCGTTGCTTTCACTGCTCACTTTCATACAGGAAAAGCATTTGAATGGAATCAGTCCAGAGCCTGCTCTCTGCTGCGCAGGAACACAGTCAGCACAGAATGAACAGTGGCATCTGCTCACACGGCAGAAGGAGCAGCAGGGAAAGCTAGTGCTGTGTCTCTTCAGCACACAAGCAGCTTTGCAACGGGGTCACCATCATTGCAGTCTCTCCTCGGTTTCCTACCTAAAAGTCCATTTGAATCCAAATTCTCAGGTGGTCTCAGCTGCCCAGCAGCACAGTGAGTACAGCACGAACGTTTGGCCTCTGCTCCCACAGCAGAAGAGCCAGGATTGAAAGCTGGTGCTGGACCTGTTCAGCACACAATCCCCTTTACATTGGTGCCTCCATCGTTGCTTTCACTGCTCACTTTCATACAGGAAAAGCATTTGAATGGAATCAGTCCAGAGGCTGCTCTCTGCTGCGCAGCAACACAGTCAGCACAGAATGAACAGTGGATTCTGCTCAAACAGCAGAAGGACCAGCAGGGAAAGCTAGTGCTGGGCTTCTTCAGCACACAAGCAGCTTTGCAACGGGGTCACCATCATTGCAGTCTCTCCTCGGTTTCATACCTAAAAGTCCATTTGAATCCAAATTCTCAGGTGGTGTCTCTCAGCTGCCCAGCAGCACAGTTAGTACAGCACGAACGTTTGGCCTCTGCTCCCACAGCAGAAGAGCCAGGATTGAAAGCTGGTGCTGGACCTGTTCAGCACACAATCACTTTTACTTTGGTGCATTCATCGTTGCTTTCACTGCTCACTTCCATACAAGAAAAGCTTTTGAATGGAATCAGTCCAGAGCCTGCTCTCTGCTGCGCAGCAACACAGTCAGCACAGAATGAACAGTGGCATCTGCTCACACGGCAGAAGGAGCAGCAGGGAAAGCTAGTGCTGTGTCTCTTCAGCACACAAGCAGCTTTGCAACGGGGTCACCATCATTGCAGTCTCTCCTCGGTTTCCTACCTAAAAGTACATTTGAATCCAAATTCTCAGGTGGTGTCGCTCAGCTGTCCAGCAGCACAGTGAGTACAGCACGAACGTTTGGCCTCTGCTCCCACAGCAGAAGAGCCAGGATTGAAAGCTGGTGCTGGAAATGTTCAGCACACAATCCCCTTTACATTGGTGCCTCCATCGTTGCTTTCACTGCTCACTTTCATACAGGAAAAGCATTTGAATGGAATCAGTCCAGAGCCTGCTCTCTGCTGCGCAGCAACACAGTCAGCACAGAATGAACAGTGGCATCTGCTCACACGGCAGAAGGACCAGAAGGGAAAGCTAGTGCTCTGCTTCTTCAGCACACAAGCAGCTTTGCAACGGGGTCACCATCATTGCAGTCTCTCCTCGGCTTCATACCTAAAAGTCCATTTGAATCCGAATTCTCAGGTGGTGTCGCTCAGCTGCCCAGCAGCACAGTGAGTACAGCACGAACGTTTGGCTTCTGCTCCCACAGCAGAAGAGCCAGTATTGAAAGCTGGTGCTGGACCTGTTCAGCACACAATCCCCTTTACATTGGTGCCTCCATCGTTGCTTTCACTGCTCACTTTCATACAGGAAAAGCATTTGAATGGAATCAGTCCTGAGCCTGCTCCCTGCTGGCAGCAACACAGCACAGAATGAACAGTGGCATCTGCTCACACGGCAGAAGGACCAGCAGGGAAAGCTAGTGCTGTGTCTCTTCAGCACACAAGCAGCTTTGCAACGGGGTCACCATCATTGCAGTCTCTCCTCGGTTTCCTACCTAAAAGTCCATTTGAATCCAAATTCTCAGGTGGTCTCAGCTGCCCAGCAGCACAGTGAGTACAGCACGAACGTTTGGCCTCTGCTCCCACAGCAGAAGAGCCAGGATTGAAAGCTGGTGCTGGACCTGTTCAGCACACAATCCCCTTTACATTGGTGCCTCCATCGTTGCTTTCACTGCTAACACTCATACAGGAAAATCATTTGAATAGAATCAGTCCAGAGCCTGCTCCCTGCTGGCAGCAACACAGCACAGAATGAACAGTGGCATCTGCTCACACGGCAGAAGGACCAGCAGGGAAAGCTAGTGCTGTGTCTCTTCAGCACACAAGCAGCTTTGCAACGTGGTCACCATCATTGCAGTCTCTCCTCGGTTTCATACCTAAAAGTCCATTTGAATCCAAATTCTCAGGTGGTGTCTCTCAGCTGCCCAGCAGCACAGTTAGTACAGCACGAACGTTTGGCCTCTGCTCCCACATAGAAGAGCCAGGATTGAAAGCTGGTGCTGGACCTGTTCAGCACACAATCACCTTTACATTGGTGCATCCATCGTTGCTTTCACTGCTCACTTTCATACAGGAAAAGCATTTGAATGGAATCAGTCCAGAGGCTGCTTCCTGCTGCGCAGCAACACAGTCAGCACAGAATGAACAGTGGCATCTGCTCACGCGGCAGAAGGACCAGCACGGAAAGCTAGTGCTCTGCTTCTTCAGCACACAAGCAGCTTTGCAACGGGGTCACCATCATTGCAGTCTCTCCTCGGCTTCATACCTAAAAGTCCATTTGAATCCGAATTCTCAGGTGGTGTCGCTCAGCTGCCCAGCAGCACAGTGAGTACAGCACGAACGTTTGGCCTCTGCTCCCACAGCAGAAGAGCCAGGATTGAAAGCTGGTGCTGGACCTGTTCAGCACACAATCCCCTTTACATTGGTGCCTCCATCGTTGCTTTCACTGCTCACTTTCATACAGGAAAAGCATTTGAATGGAATCAGTCCAGAGCCTGCTCTCTGCTGCGCAGCAACACAGTCAGCACAGAATGAACAGTGGCATCTGCTCACACGGCAGAAGGACCAGCAGGGAAAGCTAGTGCTGTGTCTCTTCAGCACACAAGCAGCTTTGCAACGGGGTCACCATCATTGCAGTCTCTCCTCGGTTTCATACCTAAAAGTCCATTTGAATCCAAATTCTCAGGTGGTGTCTCTCAGCTGCCCAGCAGCACAGTTAGTACAGCACGAACGTTTGGCCTCTGTTCCCACAGCAGAAGAGCCAGGATTGAAAGCTGGTGCTGGACCTGTTCAGCACACAATCCCCTTTACATTGGTGCCTCCATCGTTGCTTTCACTGCTCACTTTCATACAGGAAAAGCATTTGAATAGAATCAGTCCAGAGCCTGCTCTCTGCTGCGCAGCAACACAGTCAGCACAGAATGAACAGTGGCATCTGCTCACACGGCAGAAGGACCAGCAGGGAAAGCTAGTGCTCTGCTTCTTCAGCACACAAGCAGCTTTGCAACGGGGTCACCATCATTGCAGTCTCTCCTCGGCTTCATACCTAAAAGTCCATTTGAATCCGAATTCTCAGGTGGTCTCAGCTGCCCACTAGCACAGTGAGTACAGCACGAACGTTTGGCCTCTGCTCCCACAGCAGAAGAGCCAGGATTGAAAGCTGGTGCTGGACCTGTTCAGCACACAATCACTTTTACATTGGTGCATTCATCGTTGCTTTCACTGCTCACTTTCATACAAGAAAAGCATTTGAATGGAATCAGTCCAGAGGCTGCTCTCTGCTGCGCAGCAACACAGTCAGCACAGAATGAACAGTGGCATCTGCTCACACGGCAGAAGGACCAGCAGGGAAAGCTAGTGCTGTGTCTGTTCAGCACACAAGCAGCTTTGCAACGGGGTCACCATCATTGCAGTCTCTCCTCGGTTTCCTACCTAAAAGTCCATTTGAATCCAAATTCTCAGGTGGTCTCAGCTGCCCAGCAGCTCAGTGAGTACAGCACGAACGTTTGGCCTCTGCTCCCACAGCAGAAGAGCCAGGATTGAAAGCTGGTGCTGGACCTGTTCAGCACACAATCCCCTTTACATTGGTGCCTCCATCGTTGCTTTCACTGCTCACTTTCATACAGGAAAAGCATTTGAATGGAATCAGTCCAGAGCCTGCTTTCTGCTGCGCAGCAACACAATCAGCACAGAATGAACTGTGGATTCTGCTCAAACAGCAGAAGGACCAGCAGGGAAAGCTAGTGCTGGGCTTCTTCAGCACACAAGCAGCTTTGCAAAGGGGTCACCATCATTGCAGTCTCTCCTCGGCTTCATACCTAAAAGTCCATTTGAATCCGAATTCTCAGGTGGTGTCGCTCAGGTGCCCAGCAGCACAGTGAGTACAGCACGAACGTTTGGCCTCTGCTCCCACAGCAGAAGAGCCAGGATTGAAAGCTGGTGCTGGACCTGTTCAGCACACAATCCCCTTTACATTGGTGCCTCCATCGTTGCTTTCACTGCTCACTTTCATACAGGAAAAGCATTTGAATGGAATCAGTCCAGAGCCTGCTCTCTGCTGCGCAGCAACACAGTCAGCACAGAATGAACAGTGGCATCTGCTCACACGGCAGAAGGAGCAGCAGGGAAAGCTAGTGCTGTGTCTCTTCAGCACACAAGCAGCTTTGCAACGGGGTCACCATAATTGCAGTCTCTCCTCGGTTTCATACCTAAAAGTCCATTTGAATCCAAATTCTCAGGTGGTGTCTCTCAGCTGCCCAGCAGCACAGTTACTACAGCACGAACGTTTGAGCTCTGTTCCCACAGCAGAAGAGCCAGGATTGAAAGCTGGTGCTGGACCTGTTCAGCACACAATCCCCTTTACATTGGTGCCTCCATCGTTGCTTTCACTGCTCACTTTCATACAGGAAAAGCATTTGAATAGAATCAGTCCAGAGCCTGCTCTCTGCTGCGCAGCAACACAGTCAGCACAGAATGAACAGTGGCATCTGCTCACACGGCAGAAGGACCAGCAGGGAAAGCTAGTGCTCTGCTTCTTCAGCACACAAGCAGCTTTGCAACGGGGTCACCATCATTGTAGTCTCTCCTCGGCTTCATACCTAAAAGTCCATTTGAATCCGAATTCTCAGGTGGTCTCAGCTGCCCACTAGCACAGTGAGTACAGCACGAACGTTTGGCCTCTGCTCCCACAGCAGAAGAGCCAGGATTGAAAGCTGGTGCTGGACCTGTTCAGCACACAATCCCCTTTACATTGGTGCATCCATCGTTGCTTTCACTGCTCACTTTCATACAGGAAAAGCATTTGAATGGAATCAGTCCAGAGCCTGCTCTCTGCTGCGCAGCAACACAGTCAGCACAGAATGAACAGTGGCATCTGCTCACACGGCAGAAGGACCAGCAGGGAAAGCTAGTGCTCTGCTTCTTCAGCACACAAGCAGCTTTGCAACGGGGTCACCATCATTGCAGTCTCTCCTCGGTTTCATACCTAAAAGTCCATTTGAATCCAAATTCTCAGGTGGTCTCAGCTGCCCAGCAGCACAGTGAGTACAGCACGAACGTTTGGCCTCTGCTCCCACAGCAGAAGAGCCAGGATTGAAAGCTGGTGCTGGACCTGTTCAGCACACAATCCCCTTTATACTGGTGCCTCCATCGTTGCTTTCACTGCTAACACTCATACAGGAAAAGCATTTGAATGGAATCAGTCCAGAGCCTGCTCTCTGCTGCGCAGCAACACACTCAGCACAGAATGAACAGTGGATTCAGCTCAAAGAGCAGAAGGACCAGCAGGGAAAGCTAGTGCTGGGCTTCTTCAGCACACAAGCAGCTTTGCAACGGGGTCACCATCATTGCAGTCTCTCCTCGGTTTCATACCTAAAAGTCCATTTGAATCCAAATTCTCAGGGGGTGTCGCTCAGCTGGCCAGCAGCACAGTGAGTACAGCACGAACGTTTGGCCTCTGCTCCCACAGCAGAAGAGCCAGGATTGAAAGCTGGTGCTGGACCTGTTCAGCACACAATCCCCTTTACATTGGTGCCTCCATCGTTGCTTTCACTGCTAACACTCATACAGGAAAAGCATTTGAATAGAATCAGTCCAGAGCCTGCTCCCTGCTGGCAGCAACACAGCACAGAATGAACAGTGGCATCTGCTCACACGGCAGAAGGACCAGCAGGGAAAGCTAGTGCTCTGCTTCTTCAGCACACAAGCAGCTTTGCAACGTGGTCACCATCATTGCAGTCTCTCCTCGGCTTCATACCTAAAAGTCCATTTGAATCCGAATTCTCAGGTGGTGTCGCTCAGCTGCCCAGCAGCACAGTGAGTACAGCACGAACGTTTGGCCTCTGCTCCCACAGCAGAAGAGCCAGGATTGAAAGCTGGTGCTGGACCTGTTCAGCACACAATCCCCTTTACATTGGTGCCTCCATCGTTGCTTTCACTGCTCACTTTCATACAGGAAAAGCATTTGAATGGAATCAGTCCAGAGCCTGCTCTCTGCTGCGCAGCAACACAGCACAGAATGAACAGTGGCATCTGCTCACACGGCAGAAGGACCAGCAGGGAAAGCTAGTGCTGTGTCTCTTCAGCACACAAGCAGCTTTGCAACGGGGTCACCATCATTGCAGTCTCTCCTCGGTTTCCTACCTAAAAGTCCATTTGAATCCAAATTCTCAGGTGGTGTCGCTCAGCTGCCCAGCAGCACAGTGAGTACAGCACGAACGTTTGGCCTCTGCTCCCACAGCAGAAGAGCCAGGATTGAAAGCTGGTGCTGGACCTGTTCAGCACACAATCACTTTTACATTGGTGCATTCATCGTTGCTTTCACTGCTCACTTTCATACAAGAAAAGCATTTGAATGGAATCAGTCCAGAGGCTGCTCTCTGCTGCGCAGCAACACAGTCAGCACAGAATGAACAGTGGCATCTGCTCACACGGCAGAAGGAGCAGCAGGGAAAGCTAGTGCTGTGTCTCTTCAGCACACAAGCAGCTTTGCAACGGGGTCACCATCATTGCAGTCTCTCCTCGGTTTCCTACCTAAAAGTACATTTGAATCCAAATTCTCAGGTGGTGTCGCTCAGCTGCCCAGCAGCACAGTGAGTACAGCACGAACGTTTGGCCTCTGCTCCCACAGCAGAAGAGCCAGGATTGAAAGCTGGTGCTGGACCTGTTCAGCACACAATCCCCTTTACATTGGTGCCTCCATCGTTGCTTTCACTGCTAACACTCATACAGGAAAAGCATTTGAATAGAATCAGTCCAGAGCCTGCTCCCTGCTGGCAGCAACACAGCACAGAATGAACAGTGGCATCTGCTCACACGGCAGAAGGACCAGCAGGGAAAGCTAGTGCTGTGTCTCTTCAGCACACAAGCAGCTTTGCAACGGGGTCACCATCATTGCAGTCTCTCCTCGGTTTCATACCTAAAAGTCCATTTGAATCCAAATTCTCACGTGGTCTCAGCTGCCCAGTAGCACAGGGAGCACAGCACGAACGTTTGGACTCTGGTCCCACAGCAGAAGAGCAAGGATTGAAAGCTGGTGCTGGACCTGTTCAGCACACAATCACCTTTACATTGGTGCCTCCATCGTTGCTTTCACTGCTCACTTTCATACAGGAAAAGCATTTGAATGGAATCAGTCCAGAGCCTGCTCTCTGCTGCGCAGGAACACAGTCAGCACAGAATGAACAGTGGCATCTGCTCACACGGCAGAAGCACCAGCAGGGAAAGCTAGTGCTCTGCTTCTTCAGCACACAAGCAGCTTTGCAACGGGGTCACCATCATTGCAGTCTCTCCTCGGTTTCATACCTAAAAGTCCATTTGAATCCAAATTCTCAGGTGGTCTCAGCTGCCCAGTAGCACAGTGAGTACAGCACGAACGTTTGGCCTCTGCTCCCACAGCAGAAGAGCCAGGATTGAAAGCTGGTGCTGGACCTGTTCAGCACACAATCACTTTTACATTGGTGCATTCATCGTTGCTTTCACTGCTCACTTTCATACAAGAAAAGCATTTGAATGGAATCAGTCCAGAGCCTGCTCTCTGCTGCGCAGCAACACACTCAGCACAGAATGAACAGTGGATTCTGCTCAAACAGCAGAAGGACCAGCAGGGAAAGCTAGTGCTGGGCTTCTTCAGCACACAAGCAGCTTTGCAACGGGGTCACCATCATTGCAGTCTCTCCTCGGTTTCATACCTAAAAGTCCATTTGAATCCAAATTCTCAGGTGGTGTCTCTCAGCTGCCCAGCAGCACAGTTAGTACAGCACGAACGTTTGGCCTCTGCTCCCACAGCAGAAGAGCCAGGATTGAAAGCTGGTGCTGGACCTGTTCAGCACACAATCACTTTTACATTGGTGCATTCATCGTTGCTTTCACTGCTCACTTTCATACAAGAAAAGCATTTGAATGGAATCAGTCCAGAGGCTGCTCTCTGCTGCGCAGCAACACAGTCAGCACAGAATGAACAGTGGCATCTGCTCACACGGCAGAAGGAGCAGCAGGGAAAGCTAGTGCTGTGTCTCTTCAGCACACAAGCAGCTTTGCAACGGGGTCACCATCATTGCAGTCTCTCCTCGGTTTCCTACCTAAAAGTACATTTGAATCCAAATTCTCAGGTGGTGTCGCTCAGCTGCCCAGCAGCACAGTGAGTACAGCACGAACGTTTGGCCTCTGCTCCCACAGCAGAAGAGCCAGGATTGAAAGCTGGTGCTGGACCTGTTCAGCACACAATCCCCTTTACATTGGTGCCTCCATTGTTGCTTTCACTGCTAACACTCATACAGGAAAAGCATTTGAATAGAATCAGTCCAGAGCCTGCTCCCTGCTGGCAGCAACACAGCACAGAATGAACAGTGGCATCTGCTCACACGGCAGAAGGACCAGCAGGGAAAGCTAGTGCTGTGTCTCTTCAGCACACAAGCAGCTTTGCAACGGGGTCACCATCATTGCAGTCTCTCCTCGGTTTCATACCTAAAAGTCCATTTGAATCCAAATTCTCACGTGGTCTCAGCTGCCCAGTAGCACAGGGAGCACAGCACGAACGTTTGGACTCTGGTCCCACAGCAGAAGAGCAAGGATTGAAAGCTGGTGCTGGACCTGTTCAGCACACAATCACCTTTACATTGGTGCCTCCATCGTTGCTTTCACTGCTCACTTTCATACAGGAAAAGCATTTGAATGGAATCAGTCCAGAGCCTGCTCTCTGCTGCGCAGGAACACAGTCAGCACAGAATGAACAGTGGCATCTGCTCACACGGCAGAAGGACCAGCAGGGAAAGCTAGTGCTGTGTCTCTTCAGCACACAAGCAGCTTTGCAACGGGGTCACCATCATTGCAGTCTCTCCTCGGTTTCATACCTAAAAGTCCATTTGAATCCAAATTCTCACGTGGTCTCAGCTGCCCAGTAGCACAGGGAGCACAGCACGAACGTTTGGACTCTGGTCCCACAGCAGAAGAGCAAGGATTGAAAGCTGGTGCTGGACCTGTTCAGCACACAATCACCTTTACATTGGTGCCTCCATCGTTGCTTTCACTGCTCACTTTCATACAGGAAAAGCATTTGAATGGAATCAGTCCAGAGCCTGCTCTCTGCTGTGCAGGAACACAGTCAGCACAGAATGAACAGTGGCATCTGCTCACACGGCAGAAGGACCAGCAGGGAAAGCTAGTGCTCTGCTTCTTCAGCACACAAGCAGCTTTGCAACGGGGTCACCATCATTGCAGTCTCTCCTCGGTTTCCTACCTAAAAGTACATTTGAATCCAAATTCTCAGGTGGTCTCAGCTGCCCAGTAGCACAGTGAGTACAGCACGAACGTTTGGCCTCTGCTCCCACAGCAGAAGAGCCAGGATTGAAAGCTGGTGCTGGACCTGTTCAGCACACAATCACTTTTACATTGGTGCATTCATCGTTGCTTTCACTGCTCACTTTCATACAAGAAAAGCATTTGAATGGAATCAGTCCAGAGGCTGCTCTCTGCTGCGCAGCAACACAGTCAGCACAGAATGAACAGTGGCATCTGCTCACACGGCAGAAGGACCAGCAGGGAAAGCTAGTGCTGTGTCTCTTCAGCACACAAGCAGCTTTGCAACGGGGTCACCATCATTGCAGTCTCTCCTCGGTTTCCTACCTAAAAGTCCATTTGAATCCAAATTCTCAGGTGGTGTCTCTCAGCTGCCCAGCAGCACAGTGAGTACAGCACGAACGTTTGGCCTCTGCTCCCACAGCAGAAGAGCCAGGATTGAAAGCTGGTGCTGGACCTGTTCAGCACACAATCCCCTTTACATTGGTGCCTCCATCGTTGCTTTCACTGCTCACTTTCATACAGGAAAAGCATTTGAATGCAATCAGTCCAGAGCCTGCTCTCTGCTGCGCAGCAACACAGTCAGCACAGAATGAACAGTGGCATCTGCTCACACGGCAGAAGGAGCAGCAGGGAAAGCTAGTGCTGTGTCTCTTCAGCACACAAGCAGCTTTGCAACGGGGTCACCATCATTGCAGTCTCTCCTCGGTTTCCTACCTAAAAGTCCATTTGAATCCAAATTCTCAGGTGGTGTCTCTCAGCTGCCCAGCAGCACAGTGAGTACAGCACGAACGTTTGGCCTCTGCTCCCACAGCAGAAGAGCCAGGATTGAAAGCTGGTGCTGGACCTGTTCAGCACACAATCCCCTTTACATTGGTGCCTCCATTGTTGTTTTCACTGCTAACACTCATACAGGAAAAGCATTTGAATAGAATCAGTCCAGAGCCTGCTCCCTGCTGGCAGCAACACAGCACAGAATGAACAGTGGCATCTGCTCACACGGCAGAAGGACCAGCAGGGAAAGCTAGTGCTGTGTCTCTTCAGCACACAAGCAGCTTTGCAACGGGGTCACCATCATTGCAGTCTCTCCTCGGTTTCCTACCTAAAAGTCCATTTGAATCCAAATTCTCAGGTGGTCTCAGCTGCCCAGCAGCACAGTGAGTACAGCACGAACGTTTGGCCTCTGCTCCCACAGCAGAAGAGCCAGTATTGAAAGCTGGTGCTGGACCTGTTCAGCACACAATCCCCTTTATATTGGTGCCTCCATCGTTGCTTTCACTGCTAACACTCATACAGGAAAAGCATTTGAATGGAATCAGTCCAGAGCCTGCTCTCTGCTGCGCAGCAACACACTCAGCACAGAATGAACAGTGGATTCTGCTCAAACAGCAGAAGGACCAGCAGGGAAAGCTAGTGCTGGGCTTCTTCAGCACACAAGCAGCTTTGCAACGGGGTCACCATCATTGCAGTCTCTCCTCGGTTTCATACCTAAAAGTCCATTTGAATCCAAATTCTCAGGTGGTGTCTCTCAGCTGCCCAGCAGCACAGTTAGTACAGCACGAACGTTTGGCCTCTGCTCCCACAGCAGAAGAGCCAGGATTGAAAGCTGGTGCTGGACCTGTTCAGCACACAATCACTTTTACATTGGTGCATTCATCGTTGCTTTCACTGCTCACTTTCATACAAGAAAGGCTTTTGAATGGAATCAGTCCAGAGCCTGCTCTCTGCTGCGCAGCAACACAGTCAGCACAGAATGAACAGTGGCATCTGCTCACACGGCAGAAGGAGCAGCAGGGAAAGCTAGTGCTGTGTCTCTTCAGCACACAAGCAGCTTTGCAACGGGGTCACCATCATTGCAGTCTCTCCTCGGTTTCCTACCTAAAAGTACATTTGAATCCAAATTCTCAGGTGGTGTCGCTCAGCTGTCCAGCAGCACAGTGAGTACAGCACGAACGTTTGGCCTCTGCTCCCACAGCAGAAGAGCCAGGATTGAAAGCTGGTGCTGGACCTGTTCAGCACACAATCCCCTTTACATTGGTGCCTCCATCGTTGCTTTCACTGCTCACTTTCATACAGGAAAAGCATTTGAATGGAATCAGTCCAGAGCCTGCTCTCTGCTGCGCAGGAACACAGTCAGCACAGAATGAACAGTGGCATCTGCTCACACGGCAGAAGGACCAGCAGGGAAAGCTAGTGCTGTGTCTCTTCAGCTCACAAGCAGCTTTGCAACGGGGTCACCATCATTGCAGTCTCTCCTCGGTTTCATACCTAAAAGTCCATTTGAATCCAAATTCTCAGGTGGTGTCTCTCAGCTGCCCAGCAGCACATTTAGTACAGCACGAACGTTTGGCCTCTGTTCCCACAGCAGAAGAGCCAGGATTGAAAGCTGGTGCTGGACCTGTTCAGCACACAATCCCCTTTACATTGGTGCATCCATCGTTGCTTTCACTGCTCACTTTCATACAGGAAAAGCATTTGAATGGAATCAGTCCAGAGCCTGCTCTCTACTGCGCAGCAACACAGTCAGCACAGAATGAACAGTGGCATCTGCTCACACGGCAGAAGGACCAGCAGGGAAAGCTAGTGCTGTGTCTCTTCAGCACACAAGCAGCTTTGCAACGGGGTCACCATCATTGCAGTCTCTCCTCGGTTTCCAATAAAAGTCCAATTGAATCCAAATTCTCAGGTGGTGTCTCTCAGCTGCCCAGCAACACAGTGAGTACAGCACGAACGTTTGGCCTCTGCTCCCACAGCAGAAGAGCCAGGATTGAAAGCTGGTGCTGGACCTGTTCAGCACACAATCCCCTTTACATTGGTGCATCCATCGTTGCTTTCACTGCTCACTTTCATACAGGAAAAGCATTTGAATAGAATCAGTCCAGAGCCTGCTCTCTGCTGCGCAGCAACACAGTCAGCACAGAATGAACAGTGGCATCTGCTCACACGGCAGAAGGACCAGCAGGGAAAGCTAGTGCTCTGCTTCTTCAGCACACAAGCAGCTTTGCAAAGGGGTCACCATCATTGCAGTCTCTCCTCGGTTTCCTACCTAAAAGTCCATTTGAATCCGAATTCTCAGGTGGTGTTTCTCAGCTGCCCAGCAGCACAGTGAGTACAGCACGAACGTTTGGCCTCTGCTCCCACAGCAGAAGAGCCAGGATTGAAAGCTGGTGCTGGACCTGTTCAGCACACAATCACCTTTACATTGGTGCCTCCATCGTTGCTTTCACTGCTCACTTTCTTACAGGAAAAGCATTTGAATGGAATCAGTCCAGAGCCTGCTCTCTGCTGCGCAGGAACACAGTCAGCACAGAATGAACAGTGGCATCTGCTCACACGGCAGAAGGACCAGCAGGGAAAGCTAGTGCTCTGCTTCTTCAGCACACAAGCAGCTTTGCAACGGGGTCACCATCATTGCAGTCTCTCCTCGGTTTCCTACCTAAAAGTCCATTTGAATCCAAATTCTCAGGTGGTCTCAGCTGCCCAGCAGCACAGTGAGTACAGCACGAACGTTTGGCCTCTGCTCCCACAGCAGAAGAGCCAGGATTGAAAGCTGGTGCTGGACCTGTTCAGCACACAATCCCCTTTATACTGGTGCCTCCATCGTTCTTTCACTGCTAACACTCATACAGGAAAAGCATTTGAATGGAATCAGTCCAGAGGCTGCTCTCTGCTGCGCAGCAACACAGTCAGCACAGAATGAACAGTGGCATCTGCTCACACGGCAGAAGGAGCAGCAGGGAAAGCTAGTGCTGTGTCTCTTCAGCACACAAGCAGCTTTGCAACGGGGTCACCATCATTGCAGTCTCTCCTCGGTTTCCTACCTAAAAGTACATTTGAATCCAAATTCTCAGGTGGTGTCGCTCAGCTGCCCAGCAGCACAGTGAGTACAGCACGAACGTTTGGCCTCTGCTCCCACAGCAGAAGAGCCAGGATTGAAAGCTGGTGCTGGACCTGTTCAGCACACAATCCCCTTTACATTGGTGCCTCCATCGTTGCTTTCACTGCTAACACTCATACAGGAAAAGCATTTGAATAGAATCAGTCCAGAGCCTGCTCCCTGCTGGCAGCAACACAGCACAGAATGAACAGTGGCATCTGCTCACACGGCAGAAGGACCAGCAGGGAAAGCTAGTGCTGTGTCTCTTCAGCACACAAGCAGCTTTGCAACGGGGTCACCATCATTGCAGTCTCTCCTCGGTTTCATACCTAAAAGTCCATTTGAATCCAAATTCTCAGGTGGTGTCACTCAGCTGCCCAGCAGCACAGTTAGTACAGCACGAACGTTTGGCCTCTGCTCCCACAGCAGAAGAGCCAGGATTGAAAGCTGGTGCTGGACCTGTTCAGCACACAATCACCTTTACATTGGTGCCTCCATTGTTGCTTTCACTGCTCACTTTCATACAAGAAAAGCATTTGAATGGAATCAGTCCAGAGGCTGCTCTCCGCTGCGCAGCAACACAGTCAGCACAGAATGAACAGTGGCATCTGCTCACACGGCAGAAGGAGCAGCAGGGAAAGCTAGTGCTGTGTCTCTTCAGCACACAAGCAGCTTTGCAACGGGGTCACCATCATTGCAGTCTCTCCTCGGTTTCCTACCTAAAAGTACATTTGAATCCAAATTCTCAGGTGGTGTCTCTCAGCTGCCCAGCAGCACAGTGAGTACAGCACGAACGTTTGGCCTCTGCTCCCACAGCAGAAGAGCCAGGATTGAAAGCTGGTGCTGGACCTGTTCAGCACACAATCCCCTTTACATTGGTGCCTCCATCGTTGCTTTCACTGCTCACTTTCATACAGGAAAAGCATTTGAATGGAATCAGTCCAGAGCCTGCTCTCTGCTGCGCAGCAACACAGTCAGCACAGAATGAACAGTGGCATCTGCTCACACGGCAGAAGGAGCAACAGGGAAAGCTAGTGCTGTGTCTCTTCAGCACACAAGCAGCTTTGCAACGGGGTCACCATCATTGCAGTCTCTCCTCGGTTTCCTACCTAAAAGTACATTTGAATCCAAATTCTCAGGTGGTCTCAGCTGCCCAGCAGCACAGTGAGTACAGCACGAACGTTTGGCCTCTGCTCCCACAGCAGAAGAGCCAGGATTGAAAGCTGGTGCTGGACCTGTTCAGCACACAATCCCCTTTATACTGGTGCCTCCATCGTTGCTTTCACTGCTAACACTCATACAGGAAAAGCATTTGAATGGAATCAGTCCAGAGCCTGCTCTCTGCTGCGCAGCAACACAGTCAGCACAGAATGAACAGTGGATTCTGCTCAAACAGCAGAAGGACCAGCAGGGAAAGCTAGTGCTGGGCTTCTTCAGCACACAAGCAGCTTTGCAACGGGGTCACCATCATTGCAGTCTCTCCTCGGTTTCATACCTAAAAGTCCATTTGAATCCAAATTCTCAGGTGGTGTCTCTCAGCTGCCCAGCAGCACAGTTAGTACAGCACGAACGTTTGGCCTCTGCTCCCACAGCAGAAGAGCCAGGATTGAAAGCTGGTACTGGACCTGTTCAGCACACAATCACTTTTACATTGGTGCATTCATCGTTGCTTTCACTGCTCACTTTCATACAAGAAAAGCTTTTGAATGGAATCAGTCCAGAGCCTGCTCTCTGCTGCGCAGCAACACAGTCAGCACAGAATGAACAGTGGCATCTGCTCACACGGCAGAAGGAGCAGCAGGGAAAGCTAGTGCTGTGTCTGTTCAGCACACAAGCAGCTTTGCAACGGGGTCACCATCATTGCAGTCTCTCCTCGGTTTCCTACCTAAAAGTACATTTGAATCCAAATTCTCAGGTGGTGTCGCTCAGCTGTCCAGCAGCACAGTGAGTACAGCACGAACGTTTGGCCTCTGCTCCCACAGCAGAAGAGCCAGGATTGAAAGCTGGTGCTGGACCTGTTCAGCACACAATCCCCTTTACATTGGTGCCTCCATCGTTGCTTTCACTGCTCACTTTCATACAGGAAAAGCATTTGAATGGAATCAGTCCAGAGCCTGCTCTCTGCTGCGCAGGAACACAGTCAGCACAGAATGAACAGTGGCATCTGCTCACACGGCAGAAGGAGCAGCAGGGAAAGCTAGTGCTGTGTCTCTTCAGCACACAAGCAGCTTTGCAACGGGGTCACCATCATTGCAGTCTCTCCTCGGTTTCCTACCTAAAAGTCCATTTGAATCCAAATTCTCAGGTGGTCTCAGCTGCCCAGCAGCACAGTGAGTACAGCACGAACGTTTGGCCTCTGCTCCCACAGCAGAAGAGCCAGGATTGAAAGCTGGTGCTGGACCTGTTCAGCACACAATCCCCTTTACATTGGTGCCTCCATCGTTGCTTTCACTGCTCACTTTCATACAGGAAAAGCATTTGAATGGAATCAGTCCAGAGGCTGCTCTCTGCTGCGCAGCAACACAGTCAGCACAGAATGAACAGTGGATTCTGCTCAAACAGCAGAAGGACCAGCAGGGAAAGCTAGTGCTGGGCTTCTTCAGCACACAAGCAGCTTTGCAACGGGGTCACCATCATTGCAGTCTCTCCTCGGTTTCATACCTAAAAGTCCATTTGAATCCAAATTCTCAGGTGGTGTCTCTCAGCTGCCCAGCAGCACAGTTAGTACAGCACGAACGTTTGGCCTCTGCTCCCACAGCAGAAGAGCCAGGATTGAAAGCTGGTGCTGGACCTGTTCAGCACACAATCACTTTTACTTTGGTGCATTCATCGTTGCTTTCACTGCTCACTTCCATACAAGAAAAGCTTTTGAATGGAATCAGTCCAGAGCCTGCTCTCTGCTGCGCAGCAACACAGTCAGCACAGAATGAACAGTGGCATCTGCTCACACGGCAGAAGGAGCAGCAGGGAAAGCTAGTGCTGTGTCTCTTCAGCACACAAGCAGCTTTGCAACGGGGTCACCATCATTGCAGTCTCTCCTCGGTTTCCTACCTAAAAGTACATTTGAATCCAAATTCTCAGGTGGTGTCGCTCAGCTGTCCAGCAGCACAGTGAGTACAGCACGAACGTTTGGCCTCTGCTCCCACAGCAGAAGAGCCAGGATTGAAAGCTGGTGCTGGAAATGTTCAGCACACAATCCCCTTTACATTGGTGCCTCCATCGTTGCTTTCACTGCTCACTTTCATACAGGAAAAGCATTTGAATGGAATCAGTCCAGAGCCTGCTCTCTGCTGCGCAGCAACACAGTCAGCACAGAATGAACAGTGGCATCTGCTCACACGGCAGAAGGACCAGAAGGGAAAGCTAGTGCTCTGCTTCTTCAGCACACAAGCAGCTTTGCAACGGGGTCACCATCATTGCAGTCTCTCCTCGGCTTCATACCTAAAAGTCCATTTGAATCCGAATTCTCAGGTGGTGTCGCTCAGCTGCCCAGCAGCACAGTGAGTACAGCACGAACGTTTGGCTTCTGCTCCCACAGCAGAAGAGCCAGTATTGAAAGCTGGTGCTGGACCTGTTCAGCACACAATCCCCTTTACATTGGTGCCTCCATCGTTGCTTTCACTGCTCACTTTCATACAGGAAAAGCATTTGAATGGAATCAGTCCTGAGCCTGCTCCCTGCTGGCAGCAACACAGCACAGAATGAACAGTGGCATCTGCTCACACGGCAGAAGGACCAGCAGGGAAAGCTAGTGCTGTGTCTCTTCAGCACACAAGCAGCTTTGCAACGGGGTCACCATCATTGCAGTCTCTCCTCGGTTTCCTACCTAAAAGTCCATTTGAATCCAAATTCTCAGGTGGTCTCAGCTGCCCAGCAGCACAGTGAGTACAGCACGAACGTTTGGCCTCTGCTCCCACAGCAGAAGAGCCAGGATTGAAAGCTGGTGCTGGACCTGTTCAGCACACAATCCCCTTTACATTGGTGCCTCCATCGTTGCTTTCACTGCTAACACTCATACAGGAAAATCATTTGAATAGAATCAGTCCAGAGCCTGCTCCCTGCTGGCAGCAACACAGCACAGAATGAACAGTGGCATCTGCTCACACGGCAGAAGGACCAGCAGGGAAAGCTAGTGCTGTGTCTCTTCAGCACACAAGCAGCTTTGCAACGTGGTCACCATCATTGCAGTCTCTCCTCGGTTTCATACCTAAAAGTCCATTTGAATCCAAATTCTCAGGTGGTGTCTCTCAGCTGCCCAGCAGCACAGTTAGTACAGCACGAACGTTTGGCCTCTGCTCCCACATAGAAGAGCCAGGATTGAAAGCTGGTGCTGGACCTGTTCAGCACACAATCACCTTTACATTGGTGCATCCATCGTTGCTTTCACTGCTCACTTTCATACAGGAAAAGCATTTGAATGGAATCAGTCCAGAGGCTGCTTCCTCCTGCGCAGCAACACAGTCAGCACAGAATGAACAGTGGCATCTGCTCACGCGGCAGAAGGACCAGCACGGAAAGCTAGTGCTCTGCTTCTTCAGCACACAAGCAGCTTTGCAACGGGGTCACCATCATTGCAGTCTCTCCTCGGCTTCATACCTAAAAGTCCATTTGAATCCGAATTCTCAGGTGGTGTCGCTCAGCTGCCCAGCAGCACAGTGAGTACAGCACGAACGTTTGGCCTCTGCTCCCACAGCAGAAGAGCCAGGATTGAAAGCTGGTGCTGGACCTGTTCAGCACACAATCCCCTTTACATTGGTGCCTCCATCGTTGCTTTCACTGCTCACTTTCATACAGGAAAAGCATTTGAATGGAATCAGTCCAGAGCCTGCTCTCTGCTGCGCAGCAACACAGTCAGCACAGAATGAACAGTGGCATCTGCTCACACGGCAGAAGGACCAGCAGGGAAAGCTAGTGCTGTGTCTCTTCAGCACACAAGCAGCTTTGCAACGGGGTCACCATCATTGCAGTCTCTCCTCGGTTTCATACCTAAAAGTCCATTTGAATCCAAATTCTCAGGTGGTGTCTCTCAGCTGCCCAGCAGCACAGTTAGTACAGCACGAACGTTTGGCCTCTGTTCCCACAGCAGAAGAGCCAGGATTGAAAGCTGGTGCTGGACCTGTTCAGCACACAATCCCCTTTACATTGGTGCCTCCATCGTTGCTTTCACTGCTCACTTTCATACAGGAAAAGCATTTGAATAGAATCAGTCCAGAGCCTGCTCTCTGCTGCGCAGCAACACAGTCAGCACAGAATGAACAGTGGCATCTGCTCACACGGCAGAAGGACCAGCAGGGAAAGCTAGTGCTCTGCTTCTTCAGCACACAAGCAGCTTTGCAACGGGGTCACCATCATTGCAGTCTCTCCTCGGCTTCATACCTAAAAGTCCATTTGAATCCGAATTCTCAGGTGGTCTCAGCTGCCCACTAGCACAGTGAGTACAGCACGAACGTTTGGCCTCTGCTCCCACAGCAGAAGAGCCAGGATTGAAAGCTGGTGCTGGACCTGTTCAGCACACAATCACTTTTACATTGGTGCATTCATCGTTGCTTTCACTGCTCACTTTCATACAAGAAAAGCATTTGAATGGAATCAGTCCAGAGGCTGCTCTCTGCTGCGCAGCAACACAGTCAGCACAGAATGAACAGTGGCATCTGCTCACACGGCAGAAGGACCAGCAGGGAAAGCTAGTGCTGTGTCTCTTCAGCACACAAGCAGCTTTGCAACGGGGTCACCATCATTGCAGTCTCTCCTCGGTTTCCTACCTAAAAGTACATTTGAATCCAAATTCTCAGGTGGTGTCGCTCAGCTGCCCAGCAGCACAGTGAGTACAGCACGAACGTTTGGCCTCTGCTCCCACAGCAGAAGAGCCAGGATTGAAAGCTGGTGCTGGACCTGTTCAGCACACAATCCCCTTTACATTGGTGCCTCCATTGTTGTTTTCACTGCTAACACTCATACAGGAAAAGCATTTGAATAGAATCAGTCCAGAGCCTGCTCCCTGCTGGCAGCAACACAGCACAGAATGAACAGTGGCATCTGCTCACACGGCAGAAGGACCAGCAGGGAAAGCTAGTGCTGTGTCTCTTCAGCACACAAGCAGCTTTGCAACGGGGTCACCATCATTGCAGTCTCTCCTCGGTTTCCTACCTAAAAGTCCATTTGAATCCAAATTCTCAGGTGGTCTCAGCTGCCCAGCAGCACAGTGAGTACAGCACGAACGTTTGGCCTCTGCTCCCACAGCAGAAGAGCCAGGATTGAAAGCTGGTGCTGGACCTGTTCAGCACACAATCCCCTTTACATTGGTGCCTCCATCGTTGCTTTCACTGCTCACTTTCATACAGGAAAAGCATTTGAATGGAATCAGTCCAGAGCCTGCTCTCTGCTGCGCAGCAACACACTCAGCACAGAATGAACAGTGGATTCTGCTCAAACAGCAGAAGGACCAGCAGGGAAACCTAGTGCTCTGCTTCTTCAGCACACAAGCAGCTTTGCAACGGGGTCACCATCATTGCAGTCTCTCCTCGGCTTCATACCTAAAAGTCCATTTGAATCCGAATTCTCAGGTGGTCTCAGCTGCCCACTAGCACAGTGAGTACAGCACGAACGTTTGGCCTCTGCTCCCACAGCAGAAGAGCCAGGATTGAAAGCTGGTGCTGGACCTGTTCAGCACACAATCACTTTTACATTGGTGCATTCATCGTTGCTTTCACTGCTCACTTTCATACAAGAAAAGCATTTGAATGGAATCAGTCCAGAGCCTGCTCTCTGCTGCGCAGCAACACAGTCAGCACAGAATGAACAGTGGCATCTGCTCACACGGCAGAAGGACCAGCAGGGAAAGCTAGTGCTGTGTCTCTTCAGCACACAAGCAGCTTTGCAACGGGGTCACCATCATTGCAGTCTCTCCTCGGTTTCCTACCTAAAAGTCCATTTGAATCCAAATTCTCAGGTGGTCTCAGCTGCCCAGCAGCACAGTGAGTACAGCACGAACGTTTGGCCTCTGCTCCCACAGCAGAAGAGCCAGGATTGAAAGCTGGTGCTGGACCTGTTCAGCACACAATCCCCTTTATACTGGTGCCTCCATCGTTGCTTTCACTGCTAACACTCATACAGGAAAAGCATTTGAATGGAATCAGTCCAGAGCCTGCTCTCTGCTGCGCAGCAACACACTCAGCACAGAATGAACAGTGGATTCTGCTCAAACAGCAGAAGGACCAGCAGGGAAAGCTAGTGCTGGGCTTCTTCAGCACACAAGCAGCTTTGCAACGGGGTCACCATCATTGCAGTCTCTCCTCGGTTTCATACCTAAAAGTCCATTTGAATCCAAATTCTCAGGTGGTGTCTCTCAGCTGCCCAGCAGCACAGTTAGTACAGCACGAACGTTTGGCCTCTGCTCCCACAGCAGAAGAGCCAGGATTGAAAGCTGGTGCTGGACCTGTTCAGCACACAATCACTTTTACATTGGTGCATTCATCGTTGCTTTCACTGCTCACTTTCATACAAGAAAAGCTTTTGAATGGAATCAGTCCAGAGCCTGCTCTCTGCTGCGCAGCAACACAGTCAGCACAGAATGAACAGTGGCATCTGCTCACACGGCAGAAGGACCAGCAGGGAAAGCTAGTGCTGTGTCTCTTCAGCACACAAGCAGCTTTGCAACGGGGTCACCATCATTGCAGTCTCTCCTCGGTTTCCTACCTAAAAGTACATTTGAATCCAAATTCTCAGGTGGTGTCGCTCAGCTGCCCAGCAGCACAGTGAGTACAGCACGAACGTTTGGCCTCTGCTCCCACAGCAGAAGAGCCAGGATTGAAAGCTGGTGCTGGACCTGTTCAGCACACAATCCCCTTTACATTGGTGCCTCCATCGTTGCTTTCACTGCTAACACTCATACAGGAAAAGCATTTGAATAGAATCAGTCCAGAGCCTGCTCCCTGCTGGCAGCAACACAGCACAGAATGAACAGTGGCATCTGCTCACACGGCAGAAGGACCAGCAGGGAAAGCTAGTGCTGTGTCTCTTCAGCACACAAGCAGCTTTGCAACGGGGTCACCATCATTGCAGTCTCTCCTCGGTTTCCTACCTAAAAGTACATTTGAATCCAAATTCTCAGGTGGTGTCGCTCAGCTGCCCAGCAGCACAGTGAGTACAGCACGAACGTTTGGCCTCTGCTCCCACAGCAGAAGAGCCAGGATTGAAAGCTGGTGCTGGACCTGTTCAGCACACAATCCCCTTTACATTGGTGCATCCATCGTTGCTTTCACTGCTCACTTTCATACAGGAAAAGCATTTGAATAGAATCAGTCCAGAGCCTGCTCTCTGCTGCGCAGCAACACAGTCAGCACAGAATGAACAGTGGCATCTGCTCACACGGCAGAAGGACCAGCAGGGAAAGCTAGTGCTCTGCTTCTTCAGCACACAAGCAGCTTTGCAACGGGGTCACCATCATTGCAGTCTCTCCTCGGCTTCATACCTAAAAGTCCATTTGAATCCGAATTCTCAGGTGGTCTCAGCTGCCCACTAGCACAGTGAGTACAGCACGAACGTTTGGCCTCTGCTCCCACAGCAGAAGAGCCAGGATTGAAAGCTGGTGCTGGACCTGTTCAGCACACAATCACCTTTACATTGGTGCCTCCATCGTTGCTTTCACTGCTAACACTCATACAGGAAAAGCATTTGAATAGAATCAGTCCAGAGGCTGCTCTCTGCTGCGCAGCAACACAGTCAGGTCAGAATGAACAGTGGCATCTGCTCACACGGCAGAAGGACCAGCAGGGAAAGCTAGTGCTGTGTCTCTTCAGCACACAAGCAGCTTTGCAACGGGGTCACCATCATTGCAGTCTCTCCTCGGTTTCATACCTAAAAGTACATTTGAATCCAAATTCTCAGGTGGTGTCTCTCAGCTGCCCAGCAGCACAGTTAGTACAGCACGAACGTTTGGCCTCTGTTCCCACAGCAGAAGAGCCAGGATTGAAAGCTGGTGCTCGACCTGTTCAGCACACAATCACCTTTACATCGGTTCCTCCATCATTGCTTTCACTGCTCACTTTCATTCAGGAAAAGCATTTGAATGGAATCAGTCCAGAGCCTGCTCTCTGCTGCGCAGCAACACAGCACAGAATGAACAGTGGCATCTGCTCCCAGGGCAGAAGGACCAGCAGGGAAAGCTAGTGCTGGGCCTCTTCAGCACACAAGCAGCTTTGCAACGGTGTCACCATCATTGCAGTCTCTCCTCGATTTCATACCTAAAAGTCCATTTGAATCCAAATTCTCAGGTGGTGTCTCTCAGCTGCCCAGCAGCACAGTGAGTACAGCACGAACGTTTGGCCTCTGCTCCCACAGCAGAAGAGCCAGGATTGAAAGCTGGTGCTGGACTTGTTCAGCACACAATCACCTTTACATGGGTGCCTCCATCGTTGCTTTCACTGCTCACATTCATACAGGAAAAGCATTTGAATGGAATCAGTCCAGAGGCTGCTCTATGCTGCGCAGCAACGCAATCAGCAGAGACTGAAGAGTGGCATCTGCTCCCACGGCAGAAGGATCAGCAGGGAAAGCTAGTGCTCTGATTCTCCAGCACACAGTCAGCTTTGCAACGGTGTCACCATCATTGCAAATTCTCCTCGGTTTCATACCTAAAAGTCCATTTGAATCCAAATTCTCAGGTGGTGTCTCTCAGCTGCCCAGCAGCACAGTGAGTACAGCACGAACGTTTGGCCTCTACGCCCACAGCAGAAGAGCCAGGATTGAAAGCTGGTGCTGGACCTGTTCAGCACACAATCACCTTTACATTGGTGCCTCCATCGTTGCTTTCACTGGTCACTTTCATACAGGAAAAGCATTTGAATGGAATCAGTCCAGAAACTGCTCTCAGCTGCGCAGCAACACAGTCAGCACAAAAAGAACAGTGGCATCTGCTCTGACAGAGAAGGACCAGCAGGTAAAGCTAGTGCTGGGCCTCTTCAGCACACAAGCAGCTTTGCAACGGTGTCACCATCATTACAGTCTCTCCTCGGTTTCATACCTAAAAGTCCATTTGAATCCAAATTCTCAGGTGGTGTCTCTCAGCTGCCCAGCTTCACAGTGAGTACAGCACGAACGTTTGGCCTCTGCTCCCACAGCAGAAGAGCCAGGATTGAAAGCTGGTGCTCGACCGGTTCAGCACACAATCACCTTTACATTGGTGCTGCCATCGTTGCTTTCACTGCTCACATTCATACAGGAAAAGCATTTGAATGGAATCAGTCCAGAGCCTGCTCTCTGCTGGCAGCAACACAGTCAGCACAGAATGAACAGTGGCATCTGCTCCCACGGCGGAAGGACCAGCAGGGAAAGCTAGTGCTGGGCCTCTTCAGCACACAAGCAGCTTTGCAACGGGGTCACCATCATTGCAGTCTCTCCTCGGTTTCATACCTAAAAGTCCATTTGAATCCAAATTCTCAGGTGGTCTCTCTCAACTGCCCAGCAGCCCAGTGAGTACAGCATGAACGTTTGGCCTCTGCTCCCACAGCAGAAGAGCCAGGATTGAAAGCTGGTGCTGGACCTGTTCAGCACACAATCACCTTTACACCGGTGCCTCCATCGCTGATTTCACTGCTCACTTCCATACAGGAAAAGCATTTGAATGGAATCAGTCCAGAGGCTGCTCTCAGCTGCGCAGCAACACAGTCAGCGCAGAATGAACAGTGGCATCTGCTCCCACGGCAGAAGGATCAGCAGGGAAAGCTAGTGCTCTGACTCTCCAGCACACAGTCAGCTTTGCAACGGTGTCACCATCATTGCAAATTCTCCTCGGTTTCATACCTAAAAGTCCATTTGAATCCAAATTCTCAGGTGGTGTCTCTCAGCTGCCCAGCAGCACAGTGAGTACAGCACGAACGTTTGGCCTCTACTCCCACAGCAGAAGAGCCAGGATTGAAAGCTGGTGCTGGACCTGTTCAGCACACAATCACCTTTACATTGGTGCCTCCATCGTTGCTTTCACTGCTCACATTCATACAGGAAAAGCATTTGAATGGAATCAGTCCAGAGCCTGCTCTCTGCTGGCAGCAACACAGTCAGCACAGAATAAACAGTGGCATCTTCAACCACGGCAGAAGGATCAGCAGGGAAAGCTAGTGCTCTGACTCTCCAGCACAAAATCAGCTTAGCAACGGTGTCACCATCATTGCAGTCTCTCCTCCTTTTCATACCTAAAAGTCCATTTGAATTCAAATTCTCAGGTGGTGTCTCTCAGCTGCCCAGCAGCACAGTGAGTACAGCACGAACGTTTGGCTTCTACTCCCACAGCAGAAGAGCCAGGATTGAAAGCTGGTGCTGTTCCTGTTCAGCACACAATCACCTTTACATTGGTGCCTCCATCGTTGCTTTCACTGCTCACTTTCATACAGGAAAAGCATTTGAATGGAATCAGTCCAGAGCCGGCTCTCGGCTGCACATCAACACAATCAGCAGAGAATGAACAGTGGCATCTGCTCCGACAGCAGAAGGACCAGCAGGTAAAGCTAGTGCTGGGCCTCTTCAGCACACAAGCAGCTTTGCAACGGTGTCACCATCATTGCAGTCTCTCCTCGGTTTCATACCGAAAAGTCCATTTGAATCCAAATTCTCAGGTGGTATCTCTAAGCTGCCCAGCAGCACAGTGAGTACAGCACGAACGTTTGGCCTCTGCTCCCACAGCAGAAGAGCCAGGATTGAATCCCGGTGCTGGACCTGTTCAGCACACAATCACCTTTACATTCGTGCCTCCATCGTTGCTTTCACTGCTCACATTCATACAGGAAAAGCATTTGAATGGAATCAGTCCAGAGGCTGCTCTGTGCTGCGCAGCAACGCAATCAGCACAGAATGAACAGTGGCATCTGCTCCCACGGCAGAAGGATCAGCAGGGAATGCTAGTGCTCTGACTCTCCAGCACACAGTCAGCTTTGCAACGGTGTCACCATCATTGCAGTCTCTCCTCGGTTTCATACCTAAAAGTCCATTTGAATCCAAATTCTCAGGTGGTCTATCTCAGCTGCCTAGCAGCACAGTGAGTACAGCACGAACTTTTTGCCTCTGCTCCCACCACAGGAGACCCAGGATTGAAAGCTGGTGCTGGGCCTCTTCAGCACACAATCACCTTTACATCGGTTCCTCCATCATTACTTTCACTGCTCACTTTCATACAGGAAAAGCATTTGAATGGAATCAGTCCAGAGCCTGCTCCCTGCTGCGCAGCAACACAGTCAGCACAAAATGAACAGTGGCATCTGCTCCCACAGCAGAAGGACCAGCAGGGAAAGCTAGTGCTGGGCCTCTTCAGCACACAAGCAGCTTTGCAACGGTGTCACTATCATTGCAGTCTCTCCTCGGTTTCATACCTAAAAGTCCATTTGAATCCAAATTCTCAGGTGGTGTCTCACAGCTGCCCTGCCGCACAGTGAGTACAGCACGAACGTTTGGCCTCTGCTCCCACAGCAGAAGAGCCAGGATTGAAAGCTGGTGCTGGGCCTGTTCAGCACACAATCACCTTTACATTGGTGCCTCCATCGCTGATTTCACTGCTCACTTTCATACAGGAAAAGCATTTGAATGGAATCAGTCCAGAGCCTGCTCTCTGCTGGCAGCAACACGGTGAGCACAGAATGAACAGTGGCATCTGCTCCCACAGCAGAAGGACCAGCAGGGAAAGCTAGTACTCTGCCTCTCCAGCACACAGTCAGCTTTGCAACGGTGTCACCATCATTGCAGTCTCTCCTCGGTTTCATACCTAAAAGTCCATTTGAATCCAAATTCTCAGGTGGTGTCTCTCTGCTGCCCAGCAGCACAGTGAGTAGAGCATGAACGTTTGGCCTCTGCTCCCACAGCAGAAGAGCCAGGATTGAATCCTGGTGCTGGACCTGTTCAGCACACAATCTCCTTTACATTGGTGCCTCCATCGTTGCTTTCACTGGTCACATTCATACAGGAAAAGCATTTGAATGGAATCAGTCCTGAGGCTGCTCTCTGCTGGCAGCAACACAGTCAGCACAGAATGAACAGTGGCATCTGCTCCCACAGCAGAAGGACCAGCAGGGAAAGCTAGTGCTGGGCCTCTTCAGCACACAAGCAGCTTTGCAACGGTGTCACCATCATTGCAGTCTCTCCTCGGTTTCATACCTAAAAGTCCATTTGAATCCAAATTCTCTGGTGGTCTCTCTCAACTGCCCAGCAGCACAGTGAGTACAGCATGAACGTTTGGCTTCTGCACCCACAGCAGAACAGGTAGGATTGAAACCTGGTGCTGGACATGCTCAGCACACAATCCCCTTTACATTGGTGCTTCCATCGCTGATTTCACTGCTCACTTCCATACAGGAAAAGCATTTGAATAGAATCAGTCCAGACCCTGCTCTCTGCTGGCAGCAACACAGTCAGCACAGAATGAACAGTGGCATCTGCTCCCACGGCAGAAGAGCCAGGATTGAAAGCTGGTCCTGGACCTGTTCAGCACACAATCACCTTTACATTGGTGCCTCCATCGTTGCTTTCACTGCTCACTTTCATACAGGAAAAGCATTTGAATGGAATCAGTCCAGAGCCTGCTCTCTGCTGCGCAGCAACACAATCAGCACAGAATGAACAGTGGACTCTGCTAACACAGCAGAAGGACCTGCAGGTAAAGCTAGTGCTGGGCCTCTTCAGCACACAAGCAGCTTTGCAATGGTGTCACCATCATTGCCGTCTCTCCTCGGTTTCATACGTAAAAGTCCATTTGAATCCTAATTCTCAGGTGGTCTCTCTCAGCTGCCCAGCAGCACAGCGAGTACAGCACGAATGTTTGGCCTCTGCTCCCACAGCAGAAGAGCCAGGATTGAAAGCTGGTGCATGACCTGTTCAGCACACAATCACCTTTACATTGGTGCCTCCATCGCTGATTTCACTGCTCACATTCATACAGGAAAAGCATTTGAATGGAATCAGTCCAGAGCCGGCTCTCGGCTGCACATCAACACAATCAGCACAGAATGAACAGTGGCATCTGCACCCACAGCAGAAGGACCAGCAGGGAAAGCTAGTGCTGGGCCTCTTCAGCACACAAGCAGCTTTGCAACGGTGTCACCATCATTGCCGTCTCTCCTCGGTTTCATAACTAAAAGTGCATTTGAATCCAAATTCTCAGGTGGTCTCTCTCAACTGCCCAGCAGCACAGTGAGTACAGCATGAACGTTTGGCTTCTGCACCCACAGCAGAACAGGTAGGATTGGAACCTGGTGCTGGACCTGTTCAGCACACAATCCCCTTTACATTGGTGCTTCCATCGCTGATTTCACTGGTCACATTCATACAGGAAAAGCATTTGAATGGAATCAGTCCAGAGCCTGCTCTCTGCTGGCAGCAACACAGTCAGCAGAGAATGAACAGTGGCATCTGCTCCCACGGCAGAAGGATCAGCAGGGAAAGCTAGTGCTCTGACTCTCCACCACATAGTCAGCTTTGCAACGGTGTCACCATCATTGCAGTATCTCCTCGGTTTCATACCTATAAGTCCATTTGAATCCAAAATCTCAGGTGGTGTCTCTCAGCTGCCCAACAGCACAGTGAGTACAGCACGAACTTTTGGCCTCTGCTCCCACCACAGGAGACCCAGGATTGAAAGCTGGTGCTGGGCCTCTTCAGCACACAATCACCTTTACATTGGTGCCTCCATCGTTGCTTTCACTGGTCTCATTCATACAGGAAAAGCATTTGAATGGAATCAGTCCAGAGGCTGCTCCCTGCTGCGCAGCAACACAGTCAGCACAGAATGAACAGTGGCATCTGCTCCCACAGCAGAAGGACCAGCAGGGAAAGCTAGTGCTGGGCCTCTTCAGCACACAAGCAGCTTTGCAACGGTGTCATCATCATTGCAGTCTCTCCTCGGTTTCATCCCTAAAAGTCCATTTGAATCCAAATTCTCAGGTGGTCTCTCTCAGCTGCCCAGCCGCACAGTGAGTACAGCACGAACGTTTGGCCTCTGCTCCCACAGCAGAAGAGAAAGGATTGAAAGCTGGTGCTGGACCTGGTCAGCACACAATCACCTTTACATTGGTGCCTCCATCGCTGATGTCACTGCTCACTTTCATACAGGAAAAGCATTTGAATGGAATCAGTCCAGAGCCTGCTCTCTGCTGGCAGCAACACGGTGAGCACAGAATGAACAGTGGCATCTGCTCCCACAGCAGAAGGACCAGCAGGGAAAGCTAGTACTCTGCCTCTCCAGCACACAGTCAGCTTTGCAACGGTGTCACCATCATTGCAGTCTCTCCTCGGTTTCATACCTAAAAGTCCATTTCAATCCAAATTCTCTGGTGGTCTCTCTCAACTGCCCAGCAGCACAGTGAGTACAGCATGAACGTTTGGCTTCTGCACCCACAGCAGAAGAGCCAGGATTGAAAGCTGGTGCTGGACCTGTTCAGCACACAATCCCCTTTACATTGGTGCTTCCATCGCTGATTTCACTGCTCACTTCCATACAGGAAAAGCATTTGAATGGAATCAGTCCAGAGGCTGCTCTCTGCTGGCAGCAACACATTCAGCACAGAATGAACAGTGGCATCTGCTCCCACGGCAGAAGAGCCAGGATTGAAAGCTGGTGCTGGACCTGTTCAGCACACAATCACCTTTACATTGGTGCCTCCATCGTTGCTTTCACTGCTCACTTTCATACAGGAAAAGCATTTGAATGGAATCAGTCCAGAGCCTGCTCTCTGCTGGGCAGCAACACAGTCAGCACAGAATGAACAGTGGACTCTGCTAACACAGCAGAAGGACCTGCAGGTAAAGCTAGTGCTGGGCCTCTTCAGCACACAAGCAGCTTTGCAATGGTGTCACCATCATTGCAGTCTCTCCTCGGTTTCATACCTAAAAGTCCATTTGAATCCAAATTCTCAGGTGGTGTCTCTCAGCTGCCCAGCAGCACAGTGAGTACAGCACGAACGTTTGGCCTCTGCTCCCACAGCAGAAGAGCCAGGATTGAAAGCTGGTGCTGGACCTGTTCAGCACACAATCACCTTTACATTTGTGCTGCCATCGTTGCTTTCACTGGTCACATTCATACAGGAAAAGCATTTGAATGGAATCAGTCCAGAGCCTGCTCTCTGCTGGCAGGAACACAGTCAGCACAGAATGAACAGTGGCATCTGCTCCCACGGCAGAAGGATCAGCAGGGAATGCTAGTGCTCTGACCTCTTCAGCACACAAGCAGCTTTGCAACTGTGTCACCATCATTGCAGTCTCTCCTCGGTTTCATACCTAAAAGTCCATTTGAATCCAAATTCTCAGGTGGTATCTCTAAGCTGCCCAGCAGCACAGTGAGTACAGCACGAACGTTTGGCCTCTGCTCCCACAGCAGAAGAGCCAGGATTGAATCCCTGTGTTGGACCTGTTCAGCACACAATCACCTTTACATTGGTGCCTCCATCGTTGCTTTCACTGCTCACATTCATACAGGAAAAGCATTTGAATGGAATCAGTCCAGAGGCTGCTCTGTGCTGCGCAGCAACGCAATCAGCACAGAATGAACAGTGGCATCTGCTCCCACGGCAGAAGGATCAGCAGGGAAAGCTAGTGCTCTGACTCTCCAGCACACAGTCAGCTTTGCAACGGTGTCACCATCATTGCAGTCTCTCCTCGGTTTCATACCTAAAAGTCCATTTGAATCCAAATTCTCAGGTGGTCTATCTCAGCTGCCTAGCAGCACAGTGAGTACAGCACGAACTTTTTGCCTCTGCTCCCACCACAGGAGACCCAGGATTGAAAGCTGGTGCTGGGCCTCTTCAGCACACAATCACCTTTACATCGGTTCCTCCATCATTACTTTCACTGCTCACTTTCATACAGGAAAAGCATTTGAATGGAATCAGTCCAGAGCCTGCTCCCTGCTGCGCAGCAACACAGTCAGCACAAAATGAACAGTGGCATCTGCTCCCACAGCAGAAGGACCAGCAGGGAAAGCTAGTGCTGGGCCTCTTCAGCACAGAAGCAGCTTTGCAACGGTGTCACTATCATTGCAGTCTCTCCTCGGTTTCATACCTAAAAGTCCATTTGAATCCAAATTCTCAGGTGGTGTCTCACAGCTGCCCTGCCGCACAGTGAGTACAGCACGAACGTTTGGCCTCTGCTCCCACAGCAGAAGAGCCAGGATTGAAAGCTGGTGCTGGGCCTGTTCAGCACACAATCACCTTTACATTGGTGCCTCCATCGCTTATTTCACTGCTCACTTTCATACAGGAAAAGCATTTGAATGGAATCAGTCCAGAGCCTGCTCTCTGCTGGCAGCAACACGGTGAGCACAGAATGAACAGTGGCATCTGCTCCCACAGCAGAAGGACCAGCAGGGAAAGCTAGTACTCTGCCTCTCCAGCACACAGTCAGCTTTGCAACGGTGTCACCATCATTGCAGTCTCTCCTCGGTTTCATACCTAAAAGTCCATTTGAATCCAAATTCTCAGGTGGTGTCTCTCTGCTGCCCAGCAGCACAGTGAGTAGAGCATGAACGTTTGGCCTCTGCTCCCACAGCAGAAGAGCCAGGATTGAATCCTGGTGCTGGACCTGTTCAGCACACAATCTCCTTTACATTGGTGCCTCCATCGTTGCTTTCACTGGTCACATTCATACAGGAAAAGCATTTGAATGGAATCAGTCCTGAGGCTGCTCTCTGCTGGCAGCAACACAGTCAGCACAGAATGAACAGTGGCATCTGCATCCCACAGCAGAAGGACCAGCAGGGAAAGCTAGTGCTGGGCCTCTTCAGCACACAAGCAGCTTTGCAACGGTGTCACCATCATTGCAGTCTCTCCTCGGTTTCATACCTAAAAGTCCATTTGAATCCAAATTCTCTGGTGGTCTCTCTCAACTGCCCAGCAGCACAGTGAGTACAGCATGAACGTTTGGCTTCTGCACCCACAGCAGAACAGGTAGGATTGAAACCTGGTGCTGGACATGCTCAGCACACAATCCCCTTTACATTGGTGCTTCCATCGCTGATTTCACTGCTCACTTCCATACAGGAAAAGCATTTGAATAGAATCAGTCCAGACCCTGCTCTCTGCTGGCAGCAACACAGTCAGCACAGAATGAACAGTGGCATCTGCTCCCACGGCAGAAGAGCCAGGATTGAAAGCTGGTGCTGGACCTGTTCAGCACACAATCACCTTTACATTGGTGCCTCCATCGTTGCTTTCACTGCTCACTTTCATACAGGAAAAGCATTTGAATGGAATCAGTCCAGAGCCTGCTCTCTGCTGCGCAGCAACACAATCAGCACAGAATGAACAGTGGACTCTGCTAACACAGCAGAAGGACCTGCAGGTAAAGCTAGTGCTGGGCCTCTTCAGCACACAAGCAGCTTTGCAATGGTGTCACCATCATTGCCGTCTCTCCTCGGTTTCATACGTAAAAGTCCATTTGAATCCTAATTCTCAGGTGGTCTCTCTCAGCTGCCCAGCAGCACAGCGAGTACAGCACGAATGTTTGGCCTCTGCTCCCACAGCAGAAGAGCCAGGATTGAAAGCTGGTGCTGGACCTGTTCAGCACACAATCACCTTTACATTGGTGCCTCCATCGCTGATTTCACTGCTCACATTCATACAGGAAAAGCATTTGAATGGAATCAGTCCAGAGCCGGCTCTCGGCTGAACATCAACACAATCAGCACAGAATGAACAGTGGCACCTGCACCCACAGCAGAAGGACCAGCAGGGAAAGCTAGTGCTGGGCCTCTTCAGCACACAAGCAGCTTTGCAACGGTGTCACCATCATTGCCGTCTCTCCTCGGTTTCATAACTAAAAGTCCATTTGAATCCAAATTCTCAGGTGGTCTCTCTCAACTGCCCAGCAGCACAGTGAGTACAGCATGAACGTTTGGCTTCTGCACCCACAGCAGAACAGGTAGGATTGGAACCTGGTGCTGGACCTGTTCAGCACACAATCCCCTTTACATTGGTGCTTCCATCGCTGATTTCACTGCTCACATTCATACAGGAAAAGCATTTGAATGGAATCAGTCCAGAGCCTGCTCTCTGCTGGCAGCAACACAGTCAGCAGAGAATGAACAGTGGCATCTGCTCCCACGGCAGAAGGATCAGCAGGGAAAGCTAGTGCTCTGACTCTCCACCACATAGTCAGCTTTGCAACGGTGTCACCATCATTGCAGTATCTCCTCGGTTTCATACCTATAAGTCCATTTGAATCCAAATTCTCAGGTGGTGTCTCTCAGCTGCCCAACAGCACAGTGAGTACAGCACGAACTTTTGGCCTCTGCTCCCACCACAGGAGACCCAGGATTGAAAGCTGGTGCTGGGCCTCTTCAGCACACAATCACCTTTACATTGGTGCCTCCATCGTTGCTTTCACTGGTCTCATTCATACAGGAAAAGCATTTGAATGGAATCAGTCCAGAGGCTGCTCCCTGCTGCGCAGCAACACAGTCAGCACAGAATGAACAGTGGCATCTGCTCCCACAGCAGAAGGACCAGCAGGGAAAGCTAGTGCTGGGCCTCTTCAGCACACAAGCAGCTTTGCAACGGTGTCATCATCATTGCAGTCTCTCCTCGGTTTCATCCCTAAAAGTCCATTTGAATCCAAATTCTCAGGTGGTCTCTCTCAGCTGCCCAGCCGCACAGTGAGTACAGCACGAACGTTTGGCCTCTGCTCCCACAGCAGAAGAGAAAGGATTGAAAGCTGGTGCTGGACCTGGTCAGCACACAATCACCTTTACATTGGTGCCTCCATCGCTGATGTCACTGCTCACTTTCATACAGGAAAAGCATTTGAATGGAATCAGTCCAGAGCCTGCTCTCTGCTGGCAGCAACACGGTGAGCACAGAATGAACAGTGGCATCTGCTCCCACAGCAGAAGGACCAGCAGGGAAAGCTAGTACTCTGCCTCTCCAGCACACAGTCAGCTTTGCAACGGTGTCACCATCATTGCAGTCTCTCCTCGGTTTCATACCTAAAAGTCCATTTCAATCCAAATTCTCTGGTGGTCTCTCTCAACTGCCCAGCAGCACAGTGAGTACAGCATGAACGTTTGGCTTCTGCACCCACAGCAGAAGAGCCAGGATTGAAAGCTGGTGCTGGACCTGTTCAGCACACAATCCCCTTTACATTGGTGCTTCCATCGCTGATTTCACTGCTCACTTCCATACAGGAAAAGCATTTGAATGGAATCAGTCCAGAGGCTGCTCTCTGCTGGCAGCAACACATTCAGCACAGAATGAACAGTGGCATCTGCTCCCACGGCAGAAGAGCCAGGATTGAAAGCTGGTGCTGGACCTGTTCAGCACACAATCACCTTTACATTGGTGCCTCCATCGTTGCTTTCACTGCTCACTTTCATACAGGAAAAGCATTTGAATGGAATCAGTCCAGAGCCTGCTCTCTGCTGGGCAGCAACACAGTCAGCACAGAATGAACAGTGGACTCTGCTAACACAGCAGAAGGACCTGCAGGTAAAGCTAGTGCTGGGCCTCTTCAGCACACAAGCAGCTTTGCAATGGTGTCACCATCATTGCAGTCTCTCCTCGGTTTCATACCTAAAAGTCCATTTGAATCCAAATTCTCAGGTGGTGTCTCTCAGCTGCCCAGCAGCACAGTGAGTACAGCACGAACGTTTGGCCTCTGCTCCCACAGCAGAAGAGCCAGGATTGAAAGCTGGTGCTGGACCTGTTCAGCACACAATCACCTTTACATTTGTGCTGCCATCGTTGCTTTCACTGGTCACATTCATACAGGAAAAGCATTTGAATGGAATCAGTCCAGAGCCTGCTCTCTGCTGGCAGGAACACAGTCAGCACAGAATGAACAGTGGCATCTGCTCCCACGGCAGAAGGATCAGCAGGGAATGCTAGTGCTCTGACTCTCCAGCACACAGTCAGCTTTGCAACGGTGTCACCATCATTGCAGTCTCTCCTCGGTTTCATACCTAAAAGTCCATTTGAATCCAAATTCTCAGGTGGTGTCTCTCAGCTGCCCAGCAGCACAGTGAGTATAGCACGAACTTTTGGCCTCTGCTCCCACAGCAGAAGAGCCAGGATTGAAGGCTGGTGCTGGGCCTCTTCAGCACACAATCACCTTTACACCGGTGCCTCCATCGTTGCTTTCACTGCTCACTTTCATACAGGAAAAGCATTTGAATGGAATCAGTCCAGAGGCTGCTCTCAGCTGCGCAGCAACACAGTCAGCACAGAATGAACAGTGGCATCTGCTCCGACAGCAGAAGGACCAGCAGGTAAAGCTAGTGCTGGGCCTCTTCAGCACACAAGCAGCTTTGCAATGGTGTCACCATCATTGCAGTCTCTCCCCGGTTTCATCCCTAAAAGTCCATTTGAATCCAAATTCTCAGGTGGTCTTTCTCAGCTGCCCAGCAGCATAGTGAGTTCAGTACGAACATTTGGCCTCTGCTCCCACAGCAGAAGAGCCAGGATTGAAAGCTGGTGCTCGACCTGTTCAGCACACAATCACCTTTACATCGGTTCCTCCATCATTGCTTTCACTGCTCACTTTCATTCAGGAAAAGCATTTGAATGGAATCAGTCCAGAGCCGGCTCTCTGCTGCGCAGCAACACAGCACAGAATGAACAGTGGCATCTGCTCCCAGGGCAGAAGGACCAGCAGGGAAAGCTAGTGCTGGGCCTCTTCAGCACACAAGCAGCTTTGCAACGGTGTCACCATCATTGCAGTCTCTCCTCGGTTTCATACCTAAAAGTCCATTTGAATCCAAATTCTCAGGTGGTCTCTCTCAGCTGCCGAGCAGCACAGTGAGTACAGCACGAACGTTTGGCCTCTGCTCCCACAGCAGAAGAGCCAGGATTGAAAGCTGGTGCTGGACCTGTTCAGCACACAATCACCTTTACATTGGTGCCTCCATCGTTGCTTTCACTGCTCACATTCATACAGGAAAAGCATTTGAATGGAATCAGTCCAGAGCCTGCTCTCTGCTGGCAGCAACACAGTCAGCACAGAATAAACAGTGGCATCTTCTCCCACGGCAGAAGGATCAGCAGGGAAAGCTAGTGCTCTGACTCTCCAGCACACAGTCAGCTTTGCAACGGTGTCACCATCATTGCAAACTCTCCTCGGTTTCATCCCTAAAAGTCCATTTGAATCCAAATTCTCAGGTGGTCTATCTCAGCTGCCAGGCAGCACAGTGAGTACAGCACGAACGTTTGGCTTCTGCTCCCACAGCAGAAGAGCTGGGATTGAAAGCTTGTGCTCGACCTGTTCAGCACACAACACCTTTACATTGGTGCCTCCATCGTTGCTTTCACTGCTAACTTTCATACAGGAAAAGCATTTGAATGGAATCAGTCCAGAGGCTGCTCTCTGCTGGCAGCAACACAGTCAGCACAGAATGAACAGTGGCATCTGCTCCCACAGCAGAAGGACCAGCAGGGAAAGCTAGTACTCTGCCTCTCCAGGACACAGTCAGCTTTGCAACGGTGTCACCATCATTGCAGTCTCTCCTCGGTTTCATACCTAAAAGTCCAATTGAATCCAAATTCTCAGGTGGTGTCTCTCAGCTGCCCAGCAGCACAGTGAGCACAGCACGAACTTTTGGCCTCTGCTCCCACCACAGGAGACCCAGGATTGAAAGCTGGTGCTGGGCCTCTTCAGCACACAATCGCCTTTACACCGGTGCCTGCATCGTTGCTTTCACTGCTCACTTTCATACAGGAAAAGCATTTGAATGGAATCAGTCCAGAGCCTGCTCTCGGCTGCGCAGCAACGCAGTCAGCACAGAATGAACAGTGGCATCTGCTCCCAGGGCAGAAGGACCAGCAGGGAAAGCTAGTGCTGGGCCTCTTCAGCACACAAGCAGCTTTGCAACGGTGTCACCATCATTGCAGTCTCACCTCGGTTTCATACCTAAAAGTCCATTTGAATCCAAATTCTCAGGTGGTGTCTCTCAGCTGCCGAGCAGCACAGTGAGTACAGCACGAACGTTTGGCCTCTGCTCCCACAGCAGAAGAGCCAGGATTGAAAGCTGGTGCTGGACCTGTTCAGCACACCATCACCTTTACATTGGTGCTGCCATCGTTGCTTTCACTGCTCACACTCATACAGGAAAAGCATTTGAATGGAATCCGTCCAGAGCCTGCTCTCTGCTGGCAGCAACACAGTCAGCACAGAATGAACAGTGGCATCTGCTCCCACGGCAGAAGGATCAGCAAAGAAAGCTAGTGCTCTGACTCTCCAGCACACAATCAGCTTTTCAATGGTGTCACCATCATTGCAGTCTCTCCTCGGTTTCATACCTAAAAGTCCATTTGAATCCAAATTCTCAGGTTTTGTCTCTCAGCTGCCCAGCAGCACAGTGAGTACAGCACGAACTTTTGGCCTCTGCTCCCACAGCAGAAGAGCCAGGATTGAATTCTGGTGCTGGACCTGTTCAGCACACAATCACCTTTACATTGGTGACTCCATCGTTGCTTTCACTGCTCACATTCATACAGGAAAAGCATTTGAATGGAATCAGTCCAGAGCCTGCTCTCGGCTGCACATCAACACAATCACCACAGAATGAACAGTGGCATCTGCTCCCACAGCAGAAGGACCAGCAGGGAAAGCTAGTGCTGGGCCTCTTCAGCACTCAAGCAGCTTTGCAACGGTGTCACCATCATTGCAGTCTCTCCTCGGTTTCATACCTAAAAGTCCATTTGAATCCAAATTCTCAGGTGGTGTCTCTCAGCTGCCCAGCAGCACAGTGAGTACAGCACGAACTTTTGGCTTCTGCTCCCACCACAGGAGACCCAGGATTGAAAGCTGGTGCTGGGCTTCTTCAGCACACAATCACCTTTACACCGGTGCCTGCATCGTTGCTTTCACTGCTCACTTTCATACAGGAAAAGCATTTGAATGGAATCAGTCCAGAGCCTGTCTCGGCTGCGCAGCAACGCAGTCAGCACAGAATGAACAGTGGCATCTGCTCCCACAGCAGAAGGATCAGCACGGAAAGCTAGTGCTGGGCCTCTTCAGCACACAAGCAGCTTTGCAACGGTTTCACCATCATTGCAGTCTCTCCTCGGTTTCATACCTAAAAGTCCATTTCAATCCAAATTCTCTGGTGGTCTCTCTCAACTGCCCAGCAGCACAGTGAGTACAGCACGAACGTTTGGCTTCTGCACCCACAGCAGAAGAGCCAGGATTGAAAGCTGGTGCTGGACCTGTTCAGCACACAATCCCCTTTACATTGGTGCTTCCATCGCTGATTTCACTGCTCACTTCCATACAGGAAAAGCATTTGAATGGAATCAGTCCAGAGCCTGCTCTCTGCTGGCAGCAACACAGTCAGCACAGAATGAACAGTGGCATCTGCTCCCACGGCAGAAGGATCAGCAGGGAAAGCTAGTGCTCTGACTCTCCAGCACACAGTCAGCTTTGCAACGGTGTCACCATCATTGCAGTCTCTCCTCGGTTTCATACCTAAAAGTCCATTTCAATCCAAATTCTCTGGTGGTCTCTCTCAACTGCCCAGCAGCACAGTGAGTACAGCATGAACGTTTGGCTTCTGCACCCACAGCAGAACAGGTAGGATTGAAACCTGGTGCTGGACCTGTTCAGCACACAATCACCTTTACATTGGTGCTTCCATCGTTGCTTTCACTGCTCACTTTCATACAGGAAAAGCATTTGAATGGAATCAGTCCAGAGCCTGCTCTCTGCTGGCAGCAACACAGTCAGCACAGAATGAACAGTGGCATCTGCTCCCACGGCAGAAGGATCAGCAGGGAAAGCTAGTGCTCTGACTCTCCAGCACACAGTCAGCTTTGCAACGGTGTCACCATCCTTGCAAACTCTCCTCGGTTTCATACCTAAAAGTCCATTTGAATCCAAATTCTCAAGTGGTGTCTCTCAGCTGCCCAGCAGCACAGTGAGTACAGCACGAACGTTTGGCCTCTACTCCCACAGCAGAAGAGCCAGGATTGAAAGCTGGTGCTGGACCTGTTCAGCACACAATCACCTTTACATTGGTGCCTCCATCGTTGCTTTCACTGCTCACTTTCATACAGGAAAAGCATTTGAATGGAATCAGTCCAGAGCCTGCTCTCAGCTGCGCAGCAACACAGTCAGCACAGAATGAACAGTGGCATCTGCTCCCACGGCAGAAACACCAGCAGGGAAAGCTAGTGCTGGGCCTCTTCAGCACACAAGCAGCTTTGCAATGGTGTCACCATCATTGTTGTCTCTCCTCGGTTTCATACCTAAAAGTCCATTTGAATCCAAATTCTCAGGTGGTGTCTCTCAGCTGCCCAGCAGCACAGTTAGTACAGCACGAACGTTTGGCCTCTGCTCCCACAGCAGAAGAGCCAGGATTGAAAGCTGGTGCTCGATTTGTTCAGCACACAATCACCTTTACATTGGTTCCTCCATCATTGCTTTCACTGCTCACTTTCATTCAGGAAAAGCATTTGAATGGAATCAGTCCAGAGCCTGCTCTCTGCTGCGCAGCAACACAGTCAGCACAGAATGAACAGTGGCATCTGCTCCCACAGCAGAAGGACCAGCAGGGAAAGCTAGTGCTGGGCCTCTTCAGCACACAAGCAGCTTTGCAACGGTGTCACCATCATTGCAGTCTCTCCTCGGTTTCATACCTAAAAGTCCATTTGAATCCAAATTCTCAGGTGGTCTCTCTCAGCTGCCCAGCAGCACAGTGAGTACAGCACGAACGTTTTGCCTCTGCTCCCACAGCAGAAGAGCCAGGATTGAAAGCTGGTGGTGGACCTGTTCAGAACAATCACCTTTACATTGGTGCCTCCATCGTTGCTTTCACTGCTCACATTCATACAGGAAAAGCATTTGAATGGAATCAGTCCAGAGCCTGCTCTCTGCTGGCAGCAACACAGTCAGCACAGAATGAACAGTGGCATCTGCTCCCACGGCAGAAGGATCAGCAGGGAAAGCTAGTGCTCTGACTCTCCAGTACACAATCAGCTTTGCAACGGTGTCACCATCATTGCAGTCTCTCCTCGGTTTCATACCTAAAAGTCCATTTGAATCCAAATTCTCAGGTGGTGTCTCTCAGCTGCCCAGCAGCACAGTGAGTACAGTACGAACGTTTGGCCTCTACTCCCACAGCAGAAGGACCAGCAGGGAAAGCTAGTGCTGGGCCTCTTCAGCACACAAGCAGCTTTGCAACGGTGTCACCATCATTACAGTCTCTCCTCAGTTTGATCCCTAAAAGTCCATTTCAATCCAAATTCTCAGGTGGTCACTCTCAGCTGCCTAGCAGCACAGTGAGTACAGCACGAACGTTTGGCCTCTGCTCCCACAGCAGAAGAGCCAGGATTGAAAGCTGGTGCTGTACCTGTTCAGCACACAATCACCTTTAAATTGGGTACTCCATCGTTGCTTTCACTGCTCACATTCATACAGGAAAAGCGTTTGAATGGAATCAGTCCAGAGGCTGCTCTGTGCTGCGCAGAAATGCAATCAGTACATAATGAACAGTGGCATCTGCTCCCACGGCAGAAGGATCAGCAGGGAAAGCTAGTGCTCTGATTCTCCAGCACACAGTCAGCTTTGCAACGGTGTCACCATCATTGCAGTCTCTCCTCGGTTTCATACCTAAAAGTCCATTTGAATCCAAATTCTCAGGTGGTCTCTCTCAGCTGCCCAGCAGCACAGTGAGTACAGAACGATCGTTTGGCTTCTGCTCCCAAAGCAGAAGAGCTGGGATTGAAAGCTGGTGCTGGACCTGTTCAGCACACAACACCTTTACATTGGTGCCTCCATCGTTGCTTTCACTGCTAACTTTCATACAGGAAAAGCATTTGAATGGAATCAGTCCAGAGCCTGCTCTCTGCTGGCAGCAACACAGTCAGCACAGAATGAACAGTGGCATCTGCTCCCACAGCAGAAGGACCAGCAGGGAAAGCTAGTGCTGGGCTTCTTCAGCACACAAGCAGCTTTGCAACGGTGTCACCATCATTGCAGTCTCTCCTCGGTTTCATACCTAAAAGTCCATTTGAATCCAAATTCTCAGGTGGTGTCTCTCAGCGGCCCAGCAGCACAGTGAGTACAGAACTAACGTTTGGCCTCTACTCCCACAGCAGAAGAGCCAGGATTGAAAGCTGGTGCTGGACCTGTTCAGCACACAATCACCTTTACATTGGTGCCTCCATCGTTGCTTTCACTGCTCACTTTCATACAGGAAAAGCATTTGAATGGAATCAGTCCAGAGCCTGCTCTCGGCTGCACATCAACACAATCAGCACAGAATAAACAGTGGCATCTACTTCCAGAGCAGAAGGACCAGCAGGGAAAGCTAGTGCTGGGCCTCTTCAGCACACAAGCAGCTTTGCAACGGTGTCACCATCATTGCAGTCTCTCCTCGGTTTCATACCTAAAAGACCATTTGAATCCAAATTCTCAGGTGGTGTCTCTCAGCTGCCCAGCAGCACAGTGAGTACAGCACGAACTTTTGGCCTCTGCTCCCACAGCAGAAGAGCCAGGATTGAAAGCTGGTGCTGGACCTGTTCAGCACACAATCACCTTTACATTGGTGCCTCCATCGCTGATTTCACTGCTCACTTTCATACAGGAAAAGCATTTGAATGGAATCAGTCCAGAGCCTGCTCTCAGCTGCGCAGCAACACAGTCAGCACAGAATGAACAGTGGCATCTGCTCCCACAGCAGAAGGACCAGCAGGGAAAGCTAGTGCTGGGCCTCTTCAGCACACAAGCAGCTTTGCAACGGGGTCACCATCATTGCAGTCTCTCCTCGGTTTCATACCTAAACGTCCATTTGAATCCAAATTCTCAGGTGGTGTCTCTCAACTGCCCAGCAGCACAGTGAGTACAGCATGAACGTTTGGCTTCTGCTCCCACAGCAGAACAGGTAGGATTGAAACCTGGTGCTGGACCTGTTCAGCACACAATCACCTTTACATTGGTGCTTCCATCGCTGATTTCACTGCTCACTTCCATACAGGAAAAGCATTTGAATGGAATCAGTCCAGAGCCTGCTCTCTGCTGGCAGCAACACAGTCAGCACAGAATGAACAGTGGCATCTGCTCCCACGGCAGAAGGATCAGCAGGGAAAGATAGTGCTCTGACTCTCCAGCACACAGTCAGCTTTGCAACGGTGTCACCATCATTGCAGTCTCTCCTCGGTTTCATACCTAAAAGTCCATTTGAATCCAAATTCTCAGGTGGTGTCTCTCAGCTGCCCAGCAGCACAGTGAGTACAGCACAAACGTTTGGCCTCGACTCCCACACCAGAAGAGCCAGGATTAAAAGCTGGTGCTGGACCTGGTCAGCACACAATCACCTTTACATTGGTGCCTCCATCGTTGCTTTCACTGCTCACTTTCATACAGGAAAAGCATTTGAATGGAATCAGTCCAGAGCCTGCTCTCTGCTGGCAGCAACACAGTCAGCACAGAATGAACAGTGGCATCTGCTCCCACAGCAGAAGGACCAGCAGGGAAAGCTAGTGCTGGGCCTCTTCAGCACACAAGCAGCTTTGCAACAGTGTCACCATCATTGCAGTCTCTCCTCGGTTTCATACCTGAAAGTGCATTTGAATCCAAATTCTCAGGTGGTGTCTCTCAGCTGCCCAGCAGCACAGTGAGTACAGCACGAACGTTTGTCCTCTACTCCCACAGAAGAAGAGCCAGGATTGAAAGCTGGTGCTGGACCTGTTCAGCACACAATCACCTTTACATTGGTGCCTCCATCGTTGCTTTCACTGCTCACTTTCATACAGGAAAAGCATTTGAATGGAATCAGTCCAGAAACTGCTCTCAGCTGCGCAGCAACACAGTCAGCACAGAATGAACAGTGGCATCTGCTCCGACAGCAGAAGGACCAGCAGGTAAAGCTAGTGCTGGGCCTCTTCAGCACACAAGCAGCTTTGCAACGGTTTCACCATCATTGCAGTCTCTCCTCGGTTTCATACCTAAAAGTCCATTTGAATCCAAATTCTCAGGTGGTGTCTCTCAGCTGCCCAGCAGCACAGTGAGTACAGCACGAAAGTTTGGCCTCTGCTCCCACAGCAGAAGAGCCAGGATTGAAAGCTGGTGCTGGACCTGTTCAGCACACAATCACCTTTACATTGGTGCCTCCATCGCTGATTTCACTGCTCACTTTCATACAGGAAAAGCATTTGAATGGAATCAGTCCAGAGCCTGCTCTCTGCTGGCAGCAACACAGTCAGCACAGAATGAACAGTGGCATCTGCTCCCACAGCAGAAGGACCAGCAGGTAAAGCTAGTGCTGGGCCTCTTCAGCACACAAGCAGCTTTGCAACGGTGTCACCATCATTGCAGTCTCTCCTCGGTTTCATACCTAAAAGTCCATTTGAATCCAAATTCTCAGGTGGTGTCTCTCAGCTGCCCAGCAGCACAGTGAGTACAGCACGAACTTTTGGCCTCTGCTCCCACAACAGGAAAGCCAGGATTGAAAGCTGGTGCTGGGCCTCTTCAGCACACAATCACCTTTACACCGGTGCCTCCATCGTTGCTTTCACCGCTCACTTTCATACAGGAAAAGCATTTGAATGGAATCAGTCCAGAGCCTGCTCTCTGCTGGCAGCAACACAGTCAGCACAGAATGAACAGTGGCATCTGCTCCCAGGGCAGAAGGACCAGCAGGGAAAGCTAGTGCTGGGCCTCTTCAGCACACAAGCAGCTTTGCAACGGTGTCACCATCATTGCAGTCTCTCCTCCGTTTCATACCTAAAAGTCCATTTGAATCCAAATTCTCAGGTGGTCTCTCTCAGCTGCCCAGCAGCACAGTGAGTACAGCACGAACGTTTTGCCTCTGCTCCCACAGCAGAAGAGCCAGGATTGAAAGCTGGTGGTGGACCTGTTCAGAACAATCACCTTTACATTGGTGCCTCCATCGTTGCTTTCACTGCTCACATTCATACAGGAAAAGCATTTGAATGGAATCAGTCCAGAGCCTGCTCTCTGCTGGCAGCAACACAGTCAGCACAGAATGAACAGTGGCATCTGCTCCCACGGCAGAAGGATCAGCAGGGAAAGCTAGTGCTCTGACTCTCCAGTACACAATCAGCTTTGCAACGGTGTCACCATCATTGCAGTCTCTCCTCGGTTTCATACCTAAAAGTCCATTTGAATCCAAATTCTCAGGTGGTGTCTCTCAGCTGCCCAGCAGCACAGTGAGTACAGTACGAACGTTTGGCCTCTACTCCCACAGCAGAAGGACCAGCAGGGAAAGCTAGTGCTGGGCCTCTTCAGCACACAAGCAGCTTTGCAACGGTGTCACCATCATTACAGTCTCTCCTCAGTTTGATCCCTAAAAGTCCATTTCAATCCAAATTCTCAGGTGGTCACTCGCAGCTGCCTAGCAGCACAGTGAGTACAGCACGAACGTTTGGCCTCTGCTCCCACAGCAGAAGAGCCAGGATTGAAAGCTGGTGCTGTACCTGTTCAGCACACAATCACCTTTAAATTGGGTACTCCATCGTTGCTTTCACTGCTCACATTCATACAGGAAAAGCGTTTGAATGGAATCAGTCCAGAGGCTGCTCTGTGCTGCGCAGAAATGCAATCAGTACATAATGAACAGTGGCATCTGCTCCCACGGCAGAAGGATCAGCAGGGAAAGCTAGTGCTCTGATTCTCCAGCACACAGTCAGCTTTGCAACGGTGTCACCATCATTGCAGTCTCTCCTCGGTTTCATACCTAAAAGTCCATTTGAATCCAAATTCTCAGGTGGTCTCTCTCAGCTGCCCAGCAGCACAGTGAGTACAGAACGATCGTTTGGCTTCTGCTCCCAAAGCAGAAGAGCTGGGATTGAAAGCTGGTGCTGGACCTGTTCAGCACACAACACCTTTACATTGGTGCCTCCATCGTTGCTTTCACTGCTAACTTTCATACAGGAAAAGCATTTGAATGGAATCAGTCCAGAGCCTGCTCTCTGCTGGCAGCAACACAGTCAGCACAGAATGAACAGTGGCATCTGCTCCCACAGCAGAAGGACCAGCAGGGAAAGCTAGTGCTGGGCTTCTTCAGCACACAAGCAGCTTTGCAACGGTGTCACCATCATTGCAGTCTCTCCTCGGTTTCATACCTAAAAGTCCATTTGAATCCAAATTCTCAGGTGGTGTCTCTCAGCTGCCCAGCAGCACAGTGAGTACAGAACTAACGTTTGGCCTCTACTCCCACAGCAGAAGAGCCAGGATTGAAAGCTGGTGCTGGACCTGTTCAGCACACAATCACCTTTACATTGGTGCCTCCATCGTTGCTTTCACTGCTCACTTTCATACAGGAAAAGCATTTGAATGGAATCAGTCCAGAGCCTGCTCTCGGCTGCACATCAACACAATCAGCACAGAATAAACAGTGGCATCTACTTCCAGAGCAGAAGGACCAGCAGGGAAAGCTAGTGCTGGGCCTCTTCAGCACACAAGCAGCTTTGCAACGGTGTCACCATCATTGCAGTCTCTCCTCGGTTTCATACCTAAAAGACCATTTGAATCCAAATTCTCAGGTGGTGTCTCTCAGCTGCCCAGCAGCACAGTGAGTACAGCACGAACTTTTGGCCTCTGCTCCCACAGCAGAAGAGCCAGGATTGAAAGCTGGTGCTGGACCTGTTCAGCACACAATCACCTTTACATTGGTGCCTCCATCGCTGATTTCACTGCTCACTTTCATACAGGAAAAGCATTTGAATGGAATCAGTCCAGAGCCTGCTCTCAGCTGCGCAGCAACACAGTCAGCACAGAATGAACAGTGGCATCTGCTCCCACAGCAGAAGGACCAGCAGGGAAAGCTAGTGCTGGGCCTCTTCAGCACACAAGCAGCTTTGCAACGGGGTCACCATCATTGCAGTCTCTCCTCGGTTTCATACCTAAACGTCCATTTGAATCCAAATTCTCAGGTGGTGTCTCTCAACTGCCCAGCAGCACAGTGAGTACAGCATGAACGTTTGGCTTCTGCACCCACAGCAGAACAGGTAGGATTGAAACCTGGTGCTGGACCTGTTCAGCACACAATCACCTTTACATTGGTGCTTCCATCGCTGATTTCACTGCTCACTTCCATACAGGAAAAGCATTTGAATGGAATCAGTCCAGAGCCTGCTCTCTGCTGGCAGCAACACAGTCAGCACAGAATGAACAGTGGCATCTGCTCCCACGGCAGAAGGATCAGCAGGGAAAGATAGTGCTCTGACTCTCCAGCACACAGTCAGCTTTGCAACGGTGTCACCATCATTGCAGTCTCTCCTCGGTTTCATACCTAAAAGTCCATTTGAATCCAAATTCTCAGGTGGTGTCTCTCAGCTGCCCAGCAGCACAGTGAGTACAGCACAAACGTTTGGCCTCGACTCCCACACCAGAAGAGCCAGGATTAAAAGCTGGTGCTGGACCTGGTCAGCACACAATCACCTTTACATTGGTGCCTCCATCGTTGCTTTCACTGCTCACTTTCATACAGGAAAAGCATTTGAATGGAATCAGTCCAGAAACTGCTCTCAGCTGCGCAGCAACACAGTCAGCACAGAATGAACAGTGGCATCTGCTCCCACAGCAGAAGGACCAGCAGGGAAAGCTAGTGCTGAGCCTCTTCAGCACACAAGCAGCTTTGCAATGGTGTCACCATCATTGCAGTCTCTCCTCGGTTTCATACCTAAAAGTCCATTTGAATCCAAATTCTCAGGTGGTGTCTCTCAGCTGCCCAGCAGCACAGTTAGTACAGCACGAACGTTTGGCCTCTGCTCCCACAGCAGAAGAGCCAGGATTGAAAGCTGGTGCTGGACCTGTTCAGCACACAATCACCTTTACATTGGTGCCTCCATCGCTGATTTCACTGCTCACTTTCATACAGGAAAAGCATTTGAATGGAATCAGTCCTGAGCCTGCTCTCTGCTGGCAGCAACACAGTGAGCACAGAATGAAGAGTGGCATCTGCTCCCACAGCAGAAGGACCAGCAGGGAAAGCTAGTGCTGGGCCTCTTCAGCCCACAAGCAGCTTTGCAATGGTGTCACCATCATTGCAGTCTCTCCTCGGTTTCATACCTAAAAGTCCATTTGAATCCAAATTCTCAGGTGGTCTCTCTCAGCTGCCCAGCAGCACAGTGAGTACAGCACGAACGTTTGTCCTCTGCTCCCACAGCAGAAGAGCCAGGATTGAAAGCTGGTGCTGGAGCTGTTCAGCACACAATCACCTTTACATTGGTGCCTCCATCGTTGCTTTCACTGCTCACATTCATACAGGAAAAGCATTTGAATGGAATCAGTCCAGAGGCTGCTCCCTGCTGCGCAGCATCACAGTCAGCACAGAATGAACAGGGGCATCTGCTCCGACAGCAGAAGGACCAGCAGGGAAAGCTAGTGCTGGGTCTCTTCAGCACACAAGCAGCTTTGCAACAGTGTCACCATCATTGCAGTCTCTCCTCGGTTTCATACCTAAAAGTCCATTTGAATCCAAATTCTCTGGTGGTCGTTCTCAGCTGTCCAGCAGCACAGTGAGTACAGCACGAAATTTTGGCCTCTGCTCCCACAGCAGAAGAGCCAGGATTGAAAGCTGGTGCTGGGCCTGTTCAGCACACAATCACCTTTACACCGGTGCCTCCATCGTTGCTTTCACTGCTCACTTTCATACAGGAAAAGCATTTGAATGGAATCAGTCCAGAGCCTGCTCTCTGCTGGCAGCAACACAGCACAGAATAAACAGTGGCATCTGCTCCGACAGCAGAAGGATCAGCAGGGAAAGCTAGTGCTCTGACTCTCCAGCACACAATCAGCTTTGCAACGGTGTCACCATCATTGCAGTCTCTCCTCGGTTTCATACCTAAAAGTCCATTTGAATCCAAATTCTCAGGTGGTGTCTCTCAGCTGCCCAGCAGCACAGTGAGTACAGCACGAACGTTTGGCCTCTACTCCCACAGCAGAAGGACCAGCAGGGAAAGCTAGTGCTGGGCCTCTTCAGCACACAAGCAGCTTTGCAACGGTGTCACCATCATTACAGTCTCTCCTCGGTTTCATCCCTAAAAGTCCATTTGAATCCAAATTCTCAGGTGGTCACTCTCAGCTGCCTAGCAGCACAGTGAGTACAGCACGAACGTTTGGCCTCTGCTCCCACAGCAGAAGAGCCAGGATTGAAAGCTGGTGCTCGACCTGTTCAGCACACAACACCTTTACATTGGTGCCTCCATCGTTGCTTTCACTGCTAACTTTCATACAGGAAAAGCATTTGAATGGAATCAGTCCAGAAACTGCTCTCTGCTGGCAGCAACACAGTGAGCACAGAATGAACAGTGGCATCTGCTCCCACAGCAGAAGGACCAGCAGGAAAGCTAGTGCTGGGCCTCTTCAGCACACAAGCAGCTTTGCAACGGTGTCACCATCATTGCAGTCTCTCCTCGGTTTCATACCTAAAAGTCCATTTGAATCCAAATTCTCAGGTGGTGTCTCTCAGCTGCCCAGCAGCACAGTGAGTACAGCACGAACGTTTGGCCTCTGCTCCCACAGCAGAAGAGCCAGGATTGAAAGCTGGTGCTGGACCTGTTCAGCACACAATCACCTTTACATTGGTGCCTCCATCGCTGATTTCACTGCTAACGTTCATACAGGAAAAGCATTTGAATGGAATCAGTCCAGAGCCTGCTCTCTGCTGGCAGCAACACAGTCAGCACAGAATGAACAGTGGCATCTGCTCCCACGGCAGAAGGATCAGGAGGGAAAGATAGTGCTCTGACTCTCCAGCACACAGTCAACTTTGCAACGGTGTCACCATCATTGCAGTCTCTCCTCGGTTTCATACCTAAAAGTCCATTTGAATCCAAATTCTCAGGTGGTGTCTCTCAGCTGCCCAGCAGCACAGTGAGTACAGCACGAACGTTTGGCCTCTGCTCCCACAGCAGAAGAGCCAGGATTGAAAGCTGGTGCTGGACCTGTTCAGCACACAATCACCTTTACATTGGTGCCTCCATCGTTGCTTTCACTGCTCACTTTCATACAGGAAAAGCATTTGAATGGAATCAGTCCAGAAACTGCTCTCAGATGCGCAGCAACACAGTCAGCACAGAATGAACAGTGGCATCTGCTCCGACAGCAGAAGGACCAGCAGGGAAAGCTAGTGCTGGGCCTCTTCAGCACACAAGCAGCTTTGCAATGGTGTCACCATCATTGCAGTCTCTCCTCGGTTTCATACCTAAAAGTCCATTTGAATTCAAATTCTCAGGTGGTCGTTCTCAGCTGCCCAGCAGCACAGTGAGTACAGCATGAACTTTTGGCCTCTGCTCCCACAACAGGAGAGCCAGGATTGAAAGCTGGTGCTGGGCCTCTTCAGCACACAATCACCTTTACACCGGTGCCTCCATCGTTGCTTTCACTGCTCACTTTCATACAGGAAAAGCATTTGAATGGAATCAGTCCAGATCCTGCCCTCGGCTGCGCAGCAACGCAGTCAGCACAGAATGAACAGTGGCATCTGCTCCGACAGCAGAAGGACCAGCAGGGAAAGCTAGTGCTGGGCCTCTTCAGCACACAAGCAGCTTTGCAACGGTGTCATCATCATTGCAGTCTCTCCTCGGTTTCATACCTAAAAGTCCATTTGAATCCAAATTCTCAGGTGGTGTCTCTCAGCTGCCCAGCAGCACAGTGAGTACAGCACGAACTTTTGGCCCCTGCTCCCACAGCAGAAGAGCCAGGATTGAAACCTGGTGCTGGACCTGTTCAACACACAATCACCTTTACATTGGTGCCTCCATCGTTGCTTTCACTGCTCACATTCATACAGGAAAAGCATTTGAATGGAATCAGTCCAGAGCCTGCTCCCTGCTGCGCAGCATCACAGTCAGCACAGAATGAACAGTGGCATCTGCTCCCACAGCAGAAGGACCAGCAGGGAAAGCTAGTGCTGGGCCTCTTCAGCACACAAGCAGCTTTGCAACGGTGTCACCATCATTGCAGTCTCTCCTCGGTTTCATACCTAAAAGTCCATTTGAATCCAAATTCTCAGGTGGTCGTTCTCAGCTGCCCAGCAGCACAGTGAGTACAGCACGAAATTTTGGCCTCTGCTCCGACAACAGGAGAGCCAGGATTGAAAGCTGGTGCTGGGCCTGTTCAGCACACAATCACCTTTACACCGGTGCCTCCATCGTTGCTTTCACTGCTCACTTTCATACAGGAAAAGCATTTGAATGGAATCAGTCCAGAGGCTGCTCTCTGCTGGCAGCAACACAGTCAGCACAGAATAAACAGTGGCATCTGCTCCCACGGCAGAAGGATCAGCAGGGAAAGCTAGTGCTCTGACTCTCCAGCACACAATCAGCTTTGCAACGGTGTCACCATCATTGCAGTCTCTCCCCGGTTTCATACCGAAAAGTCCATTTGAATTCAAATTCTCAGGTGGTCGTTCTCAGCTGCCCAGCAGCACAGTGAGTGCAGCACAAACGTTTGGCCTCTGCTCCCACAACAGGTGAGCCAGGATTGAAAGCTGGTGCTGGGCCTCTTCAGCACACAATCACCTTTACATCGGTGCCTCCATCGTTGCTTTCACTGCTCCCATTCATACAGGAAAAGCATTTGAATGGAATCAGTCCAGAGCCTGCTCGCTGCTGCGCAGCAACACAGTCAGCACAGAATGAACAGTGGCATCTGCTCCCACAGCAGAAGGACCAGCAGGGAAAGCTAGTGCTGGGCCTCTTCAGCACACAGTCATCTTCGCAACGGTGTCACCATCAGTGCAGTCTCTCCTCGGTTTCATACCTAAAAGTCCATTTGAATCCAAATTCTCAGGTGGTCTCTCTCAGCCGCTCAGCAGCTCAGTGAGTACAGCACGAACTTTTGGCCTCTACTCCCACAGCAGAAGAGCCAGGATTGAAAGCTGGTGCTGGACCTGTTCAGCACACAATCACCTTTACATTGGTGCCTCCATCGCTGATTTCACTGCTCATTTTCATACAGGAAAAGCATTTGAATGGAATCAGTCCAGAGCCTGCTCTCTGCTGGCAGCAACACAGTCAGCACAGAATGAACAGTGGCATCTGCCCCCACGGCAGAAGGACCAGCAAGGAAAGCTAGTGCTCTGCCTCTTCAGCACACAGTCAGCTTTGCAACAGTGTCACCATCATTGCAGTCTCTCCTCGGTTTCATACCTAAAAGTCCATTTGAATTCAAATTCTCAGGTGGTCGTTCTCAGCTGCCCAGCAGCACAGTGAGTGCAGCACAAACGTTTGGCCTCTGCTCCCACAACAGGTGAGCCAGGATTGAAAGCTGGTGCTGGGCCTCTTCAGCACACAATCACCTTTACATTGGTGCCTCCATCGCTGCTTTCACTGCTCCCATTCATACAGGAAAAGCATTTGAATGGAATCAGTCCAGAGCCTGCTCTCTGCTGCGCAGCAACACAGTCAGCACAGAATGAACAGTGGCATCTGCTCCCACAGCAGAAGGACCAGCAGGGAAAGCTAGTGCTGGGCCTCTTCAGGACACAGTAATCTTCGTAACGGTGTCACCATCAGTGCAGTCTCTCCTCGGTTTCATACCTAAAAGTCCATTTGAATCCAAATTCTCAGGTGGTCTCTCTCAGCCGCTCAGCAGCTCAGTGAGTACAGCACGAACTTTTGGCCTCTACTCCCACAGCAGAAGAGCCAGGATTGAAAGCTGGTGCTGGACCTGTTCAGCACACAATCACCTTTACATTGGTGCCTCCATCGCTGATTTCACTGCTCACTTTCATACAGGAAAAGCATTTGAATGGAATCAGTCCAGAGCCTGCTCTCTGCTGGCAGCAACACAGTCAGCACAGAATGAACAGTGGCATCTGCCCTCACGGCAGAAGGACCAGCAGGGAAAGCTAGTGCTCTGCCTCTTCAGCACACAGTCAGCTTTGCAACAGTGTCACCATCATTGCAGTCTCTCCTCGGTTTCATACCTAAAAGTCCATTTGAATCCAAATTCTCAGGTGGTCTCTCTCAGCTGCCCAGCAGCACAGTGAGTACAGCACGAACGTTTGGCCTCTGCTCCCACAGCAGAAGAGCCAGGATTGAAAGCTGGTGCTGGACCTGTTCAGCACACAATCACCTTTACATTGGTGCCTCCATCGTTGCTTTCACTGCTCACATTCATACAGGAAAAGCATTTGAATGGAATCAGTCCAGAGCCTGCTCTCTGCTGGCAGCAACACAGTCAGCACAGAATGAACAGTGGCATCTGCCCTCACGGCAGAAGGACCAGCAGGGAAAGCTAGTGCTCTGCCTCTTCAGCACACAGTCAGCTTTGCAACAGTGTCACCATCATTGCAGTCTCTCCTCGGTTTCATACCTAAAAGTCCATTTGAATCCAAATTCTCAGGTGGTCTCTCTCAGCTGCCCAGCAGCACAGTGAGTACAGCACGAACGTTTGGCCTCTGCTCCCACAGCAGAAGAGCCAGGATTGAAAGCTGGTGCTGGACCTGTTCAGCACACAATCACCTTTACATTGGTGCCTCCATCGTTGCTTTCACTGCTCACATTCATACAGGAAAAGCATTTGAATGGAATCAGTCCAGAGCCTGCTCTCTGCTGGCAGCAACACAGTCAGCACAGAATGAACAGCGGCATCTGCTCCCACAGCAGAAGGACTAGCAGGGAAAGCTAGCGCTCTGCCTCTCCAGCACACAGTCAGCTTTGCAACGGTGTCACCATCATTGCAGTCTCTCCTCGGTTTCATACCTAAAAGTCCATTTGAATCCAAATTCTCAGGTGGTGTCTCTCAGCTGCCCAGCAGCACAGTGAGTACAGCCGAACGTTTGGCCTCTGCTCCCACAGCAGAAGAGCCAGGATTGAAATCTGGTGCTGGACGTGTTCAGCACACAATCACCTTTACATTGGTGCCGCCATCGTTGCTTTCACTGCTCACATTCATACAGGAAAAGCATTTGAATGGAATCAGTCCAGAGGCTGCTCTCTGCTGCGCAGCAACACAGTGAGCACAGAATGAACAGTGGCATCTGCTCCCACAGCAGAAGGCCCAGCAGGGAAAGCTAGTGCTGGGTCTCTTCAGCACACAAGCAGCTTTGCAACGGTGTCACCATCATTGCAGTCTCTCCTCGGTTTCATACCTAAAAGTCCATTTGAATCCAATTCTCAAGTGGTCTCTCTCAGCTGCCCAGCAGCACAGTGAGTACAGCACGAACGTTTGGCTTCTGCTCTCACAGCAGAAGAGCTAGGATTGAAAGCTGGTGCTCGACCTGCTCAGCACACAATCACCTTTACATTGGTGCCTCCATCGTTGCTTTCACTGCTCACTTTCATACAGGAAAAGCATTTGAATGGAATCAGTACAGAGGCTGCTCTCTGCTGCGCAGCAACACAGTCAGCACAGAATGAACAGTGACATCTGCTCCCACAGCAGAAGGACCAGCAGGGAAAGCTAGTGCTCTGCCTCTCCAGCACACAGTCAGCTTTGCAACGGTGTCACCATCATTGCAGTCTCTCCTCGGTTTCATACCTTAAAGTCCATTTGAATCCAAATTCTCAGGTGGTGTCTCTCAGCTGCCCAGCAGCACAGTGAGTACAGCACAAACGTTTGGCCTCTGCTCCCACAGCAGAAGAGCTAGGATTGAAAGCTGGTGCTCGTCCTGTTCAGCACACAATCACCTTTACATTGGTGCCTCCATCGTTGCTTTCACTGCCCACTTTCATACAGGAAAAGCATTTGAATGGAATCAGTCCAGAGCCTGCTCTCTGCTGGCAGCAACACAGTCAGCACAGAATGAACAGTGGCATCTGCTCCCACAGCAGAAGGACCAGCAGGGAAAGTTAGTGCTCTGCCTCTCCAGCACACAGTCAGCTTTGCAACGGTGTCACCATAATTGCAGTCTCTCCTCGGTTTCATACCTAAAAGTCCATTTGAATCCAAATTCTCAGGTGGTGTCTCTCAGCTGCCCAGCAGCACAGTGAGTACAGCACGAACGTTTGGCCTCTGCTCCCACAGCAGAAGAGCCAGGATTGAAAGCTGGTGCTGGACCTGTTCAGCACACAAACACCTTTACATTGGTGCCTCCATCGTTGCTTTCACTGCTCACATTCATACAGGAAAAGCATTTGAATGGAATCAGCCCAGAGGCTGCTCTCTGCTTGCAGCAACACAGTGAGCACAGAATGAACAGTGGCATCTGCTCCCACAGCAGAAGGACCAGCAGGGAAAGCTTGTGCTGGGCCTCTTCAGCACACAAGCAGCTTTGCAACGGTGTCACCATCATTGCATTCTCTCCTCGGTTTCATACCTAAAAGTCCATTTGAATCCAAATTCTCAGGTGGTCTCTCTCAGCAGCCCAGCAGCACAGTGAGTACAGCACGAACGTTTGGCCTCTGCTCCCACAGCAGAAGAGCTAGGATTGAAAGCTGGTGCTGGACCTGTTCAGCACACAATCACCTTTACATTGGTGCCTCCATCGTTGCTTTCACTGCTCACTTTCATGCAGGAAAAGCATTTGAATGGAATCAGCCCAGAGGCTGCTCTCTGCTTGCAGCAACACAGTGAGCACAGAATGAACAGTGGCATCTGCTCCGACAGCAGAAGGACCAGCAGGGAAAGCTAGTGCTGGGCCTCTTCAGCACACAAGCAGCTTTGCAACGGTGTCACCATCATTGCAGTCTCTCCTCGGTTTCATACCTAAAAGTCCATTTGAATCCAAATTCTCAGGTGGTGTCTCTCAGCTGCCCAGCAGCACAGTGAGTACAGCACGAACGTTTGGCCTCTGCTCCCACAGCAGAAGAGCCAGGATTGAAAGCTGGTGCTGGACATGTTCAGCACACAATCACCTTTACATTGGTGCCTCCATCGTTGCTTTCACTGCTCACATTCTTACAGGAAAAGCATTTGAATGGAATCAGTCCAGAGCCTGCTCTCTGCTGGCAGCAACACAGTGAGCACAGAATGAACAGCGGCATCTGCGCCCACGGCAGAAGGACCAGCAGGGAAAGCTAGTGCTCTGCCTCTCCAGCACACAGTCAGCTTTGCAACGGTGTCACCATCATTGCAGTCTCTCCTCGGATTCATCCCTAAAAGTCCATTTGAATCCAAATTCTCAGGTGGTCTCTCTCAGCTGCCCAGCAGCACAGTGAGTACAGCACGAACATTTGGCCCCTGCTCCCACAGCAGAAGAGCCAGGATTGAAAGCTGGTGCTCGACCTGTTCAGCACACAACACCTTTACATTGGTGCCTCCATCGTTGCTTTCACTGCTAACTTTCATACAGGAAAAGCATTTGAATGGAATCAGTCCAGAAACTGCTCTCTGCTGGCAGCAACACAGTGAGCACAGAATGAACAGTGGCATCTGCTCCCACGGCAGAAGGACCAGCAGGAAAGCTAGTGCTGGGCCTCTTCAGCACACAAGCAGCTTTGCAACGGTGTCACCATCATTGCAGTCTCTCCTCGGTTTCATACCTAAAAGTCCATTTGAATCCAAATTCTCAGGTGGTGTCTCTCAGCTGCCCAGCAGCACAGTGAGTACAGCACGAACGTTTGGCCTCTGCTCCCACAGCAGAAGAGCCAGGATTGAAAGCTGGTGCTGGACCTGTTCAGCACACAATCACCTTTACATTGGTGCCTCCATCGCTGATTTCACTGCTAACGTTCATACAGGAAAAGCATTTGAATGGAATCAGTCCAGAGCCTGCTCTCTGCTGGCAGCAACACAGTCAGCACAGAATGAACAGTGGCATCTGCTCCCACGGCAGAAGGATCAGGAGGGAAAGATAGTGCTCTGACTCTCCAGCACACAGTCAACTTTGCAACGGTGTCACCATCATTGCAGTCTCTCCTCGGTTTCATACCTAAAAGTCCATTTGAATCCAAATTCTCAGGTGGTGTCTCTCAGCTGCCCAGCAGCACAGTGAGTACAGCACGAACGTTTGGCCTCTGCTCCCACAGCAGAAGAGCCAGGATTGAAAGCTGGTGCTGGACCTGTTCAGCACACAATCACCTTTACATTGGTGCCTCCATCGTTGCTTTCACTGCTCACTTTCATACAGGAAAAGCATTTGAATGGAATCAGTCCAGAAACTGCTCTCAGATGCGCAGCAACACAGTCAGCACAGAATGAACAGTGGCATCTGCTCCGACAGCAGAAGGACCAGCAGGGAAAGCTAGTGCTGGGCCTCTTCAGCACACAAGCAGCTTTGCAATGGTGTCACCATCATTGCAGTCTCTCCTCGGTTTCATACCTAAAAGTCCATTTGAATTCAAATTCTCAGGTGGTCGTTCTCAGCTGCCCAGCAGCACAGTGAGTACAGCACGAACTTTTGGCCTCTGCTCCCACAACAGGAGAGCCAGGATTGAAAGCTGGTGCTGGGCCTGTTCAGCACACAATCACCTTTACACCGGTGCCTCCATCGTTGCTTTCACTGCTCACTTTCATACAGGAAAAGCATTTGAATGGAATCAGTCCAGATCCTGCCCTCGGCTGCGCAGCAACGCAGTCAGCACAGAATGAACAGTGGCATCTGCTCCGACAGCAGAAGGACCAGCAGGGAAAGCTAGTGCTGGGCCTCTTCAGCACACAAGCAGCTTTGCAACGGTGTCATCATCATTGCAGTCTCTCCTCGGTTTCATACCTAAAAGTCCATTTGAATCCAAATTCTCAGGTGGTGTCTCTCAGCTGCCCAGCAGCACAGTGAGTACAGCACGAACTTTTGGCCCCTGCTCCCACAGCAGAAGAGCCAGGATTGAAACCTGGTGCTGGACCTGTTCAACACACAATCACCTTTACATTGGTGCCTCCATCGTTGCTTTCACTGCTCACATTCATACAGGAAAAGCATTTGAATGGAATCAGTCCAGAGCCTGCTCCCTGCTGCGCAGCATCACAGTCAGCACAGAATGAACAGTGGCATCTGCTCCCACAGCAGAAGGACCAGCAGGGAAAGCTAGTGCTGGGCCTCTTCAGCACACAAGCAGCTTTGCAACGGTGTCACCATCATTGCAGTCTCTCCTCGGTTTCATACCTAAAAGTCCATTTGAATCCAAATTCTCAGGTGGTCGTTCTCAGCTGCCCAGCAGCACAGTGAGTACAGCACGAAATTTTGGCCTCTGCTCCGACAACAGGAGAGCCAGGATTGAAAGCTGGTGCTGGGCCTGTTCAGCACACAATCACCTTTACACCGGTGCCTCCATCGTTGCTTTCACTGCTCACTTTCATACAGGAAAAGCATTTGAATGGAATCAGTCCAGAGGCTGCTCTCTGCTGGCAGCAACACAGTCAGCACAGAATAAACAGTGGCATCTGCTCCCACGGCAGAAGGATCAGCAGGGAAAGCTAGTGCTCTGACTATCCAGCACACAATCAGCTTTGCAACGGTGTCACCATCATTGCAGTCTCTCCCCGGTTTCATACCGAAAAGTCCATTTGAATTCAAATTCTCAGGTGGTCGTTCTCAGCTGCCCAGCAGCACAGTGAGTGCAGCACAAACGTTTGGCCTCTGCTCCCACAACAGGTGAGCCAGGATTGAAAGCTGGTGCTGGGCCTCTTCAGCACACAATCACCTTTACATCGGAGCCTCCATCGTTGCTTTCACTGCTCCCATTCATACAGGAAAAGCATTTGAATGGAATCAGTCCAGAGCCTGCTCGCTGCTGCGCAGCAACACAGTCAGCACAGAATGAACAGTGGCATCTGCTCCCACAGCAGAAGGACCAGCAGGTAAAGCTAGTGCTGGGCCTCTTCAGCACACAGTCATCTTCGCAACGGTGTCACCATCAGTGCAGTCTCTCCTCGGTTTCATACCTAAAAGTCCATTTGAATCCAAATTCTCAGGTGGTCTCTCTCAGCCGCTCAGCAGCTCAGTGAGTACAGCACGAACTTTTGGCCTCTACTCCCACAGCAGAAGAGCCAGGATTGAAAGCTGGTGCTGGACCTGTTCAGCACACAATCACCTTTACATTGGTGCCTCCATCGCTGATTTCACTGCTCATTTTCATACAGGAAAAGCATTTGAATGGAATCAGTCCAGAGCCTGCTCTCTGCTGGCAGCAACACAGTCAGCACAGAATGAACAGTGGCATCTGCCCCCACGGCAGAAGGACCAGCAAGGAAAGCTAGTGCTCTGCCTCTTCAGCACACAGTCAGCTTTGCAACAGTGTCACCATCATTGCAGTCTCTCCTCGGTTTCATACCTAAAAGTCCATTTGAATTCAAATTCTCAGGTGGTCGTTCTCAGCTGCCCAGCAGCACAGTGAGTGCAGCACAAACGTTTGGCCTCTGCTCCCACAACAGGTGAGCCAGGATTGAAAGCTGGTGCTGGGCCTCTTCAGCACACAATCACCTTTACATTGGTGCCTCCATCGCTGCTTTCACTGCTCCCATTCATACAGGAAAAGCATTTGAATGGAATCAGTCCAGAGCCTGCTCTCTGCTGCGCAGCAACACAGTCAGCACAGAATGAACAGTGGCATCTGCTCCCACAGCAGAAGGACCAGCAGGGAAAGCTAGTGCTGGGCCTCTTCAGGACACAGTCATCTTCGTAACGGTGTCACCATCAGTGCAGTCTCTCCTCGGTTTCATACCTAAAAGTCCATTTGAATCCAAATTCTCAGGTGGTCTCTCTCAGCCGCTCAGCAGCTCAGTGAGTACAGCACGAACTTTTGGCCTCTACTCCCACAGCAGAAGAGCCAGGATTGAAAGCTGGTGCTGGACCTGTTCAGCACACAATCACCTTTACATTGGTGCCTCCATCGCTGATTTCACTGCTCACTTTCATACAGGAAAAGCATTTGAATGGAATCAGTCCAGAGCCTGCTCTCTGCTGGCAGCAACACAGTCAGCACAGAATGAACAGTGGCATCTGCCCTCACGGCAGAAGGACCAGCAGGGAAAGCTAGTGCTCTGCCTCTTCAGCACACAGTCAGCTTTGCAACAGTGTCACCATCATTGCAGTCTCTCCTCGGTTTCATACCTAAAAGTCCATTTGAATCCAAATTCTCAGGTGGTCTCTCTCAGCTGCCCAGCAGCACAGTGAGTACAGCACGAACGTTTGGCCTCTGCTCCCACAGCAGAAGAGCCAGGATTGAAAGCTGGTGCTGGACCTGTTCAGCACACAATCACCTTTACATTGGTGCCTCCATCGTTGCTTTCACTGCTCACATTCATACAGGAAAAGCATTTGAATGGAATCAGTCCAGAGCCTGCTCTCTGCTGGCAGCAACACAGTCAGCACAGAATGAACAGCGGCATCTGCTCCCACAGCAGAAGGACTAGCAGGGAAAGCTAGCGCTCTGCCTCTCCAGCACACAGTCAGCTTTGCAACGGTGTCACCATAATTGCTGTCTCTCCTCGGTTTCATACCTAAAAGTCCATTTGAATCCAAATTCTCAGGTGGTGTCTCTCAGCTGCCCAGCAGCACAGTGAGTACAGCACGAACGTTTGGCCTCTGCTCCCACAGCAGAAGAGCCAGGATTGAAAGCTGGTGCTGGACCTGTTCAGCACACAAACACCTTTACATTGGTGCCTCCATCGTTGCTTTCACTGCTCACATTCATACAGGAAAAGCATTTGAATGGAATCAGCCCAGAGGCTGCTCTCTGCTTGCAGCAACACAGTGAGCACAGAATGAACAGTGGCATCTGCTCCCACAGCAGAAGGACCAGCAGGGAAAGCTTGTGCTGGGCCTCTTCAGCACACAAGCAGCTTTGCAACGGTGTCACCATCATTGCAGTCTCTCCTCGGTTTCACACCTAAAAGTCCATTTGAATCCAAATTCTCAGGTGGTCTCTCTCAGCAGCCCAGCAGCACAGTGAGTACAGCACGAACGTTTGGCCTCTGCTCCCACAGCAGAAGAGCTAGGATTGAAAGCTGGTGCTGGACCTGTTCAGCACACAATCACCTTTACATTGGTGCCTCCATCGTTGCTTTCACTGCTCACTTTCATGCAGGAAAAGCATTTGAATGGAATCAGCCCAGAGGCTGCTCTCTGCTTGCAGCAACACAGTGAGCACAGAATGAACAGTGGCATCTGCTCCGACAGCAGAAGGACCAGCAGGGAAAGCTAGTGCTGGGCCTCTTCAGCACACAAGCAGCTTTGCAACGGGGTCACCATCATTGCAGTCTCTCCTCGGTTTCATACCTAAAAGTCCATTTGAATCCAAATTCTCAGGTGGTGTCTCTCAGCTGCCCAGCAGCACAGTGAGTACAGCACGAACGTTTGGCCTCTGCTCCCACAGCAGAAGAGCCAGGATTGAAAGCTGGTGATGGACATGTTCAGCACACAATCACCTTTACATTGGTGCCTCCATCGTTGCTTTCACTGCTCACATTCTTACAGGAAAAGCATTTGAATGGAATCAGTCCAGAGCCTGCTCTCTGCTGGCAGCAACACAGTGAGCACAGAATGAACAGCGGCATCTGCGCCCACGGCAGAAGGACCAGCAGGGAAAGCAAGTGCTCTGCCTCTCCAGCACACAGTCAGCTTTGCAACGGTGTCACCATCATTGCAGTCTCTCCTCGGATTCATCCCTAAAAGTCCATTTGAATCCAAATTCTCAGGTGGTCTCTCTCAGCTGCCCAGCAGCACAGTGAGTACAGCACGAACATTTGGCCTCTGCTCCCACAGCAGAAGAGCCAGGATTGAAAGCTGGTGCTCGACCTGTTCAGCACACAACACCTTTACATTGGTGCCTCCATCGTTGCTTTCACTGCTAACTTTCATACAGGAAAAGCATTTGAATGGAATCAGTCCAGAAACTGCTCTCTGCTGGCAGCAACACAGTGAGCACAGAATGAACAGTGGCATCTGCTCCCACAGCAGAAGGACCAGCAGGAAAGCTAGTGCTGGGCCTCTTCAGCACACAAGCAGCTTTGCAACGGTGTCACCATCATTGCAGTCTCTCCTCGGTTTCATACCTAAAAGTCCATTTGAATCCAAATTCTCAGGTGGTGTCTCTCAGCTGCCCAGCAGCACAGTGAGTACAGCACGAACGTTTGGCCTCTGCTCCCACAGCAGAAGAGCCAGGATTGAAAGCTGGTGCTGGACCTGTTCAGCACACAATCACCTTTACATTGGTGCCTCCATCGCTGATTTCACTGCTAACGTTCATACAGGAAAAGCATTTGAATGGAATCAGTCCAGAGCCTGCTCTCTGCTGGCAGCAACACAGTCAGCACAGAATGAACAGTGGCATCTGCTCCCACGGCAGAAGGATCAGGAGGGAAAGATAGTGCTCTGACTCTCCAGCACACAGTCAACTTTGCAACGGTGTCACCATCATTGCAGTCTCTCCTCGGTTTCATACCTAAAAGTCCATTTGAATCCAAATTCTCAGGTGGTGTCTCTCAGCTGCCCAGCAGCACAGTGAGTACAGCACGAACGTTTGGCCTCTGCTCCCACAGCAGAAGAGCCAGGATTGAAAGCTGGTGCTGGACCTGTTCAGCACACAATCACCTTTACATTGGTGCCTCCATCGTTGCTTTCACTGCTCACTTTCATACAGGAAAAGCATTTGAATGGAATCAGTCCAGAAACTGCTCTCTGCTGGCAGCAACACAGTCAGCACAGAATGAACAGTGGCATCTGCTCCGACAGCAGAAGGACCAGCAGGGAAAGCTAGTGCTGGGCCTCTTCAGCACACAAGCAGCTTTGCAACGGTGTCATCATCATTGCAGTCTCTCCTCGGTTTCATACCTAAAAGTCCATTTGAATCCAAATTCTCAGGTGGTGTCTCTCAGCTGCCCAGCAGCACAGTGAGTACAGCACGAACTTTTGGCCCCTGCTCCCACAGCAGAAGAGCCAGGATTGAAACCTGGTGCTGGACCTGTTCAACACACAATCACCTTTACATTGGTGCCTCCATCGTTGCTTTCACTGCTCACATTCATACAGGAAAAGCATTTGAATGGAATCAGTCCAGAGCCTGCTCCCTGCTGCGCAGCATCACAGTCAGCACAGAATGAACAGTGGCATCTGCTCCCACAGCAGAAGGACCAGCAGGGAAAGCTAGTGCTGGGCCTCTTCAGCACACAAGCAGCTTTGCAACGGTGTCACCATCATTGCAGTCTCTCCTCGGTTTCATACCTAAAAGTCCATTTGAATCCAAATTCTCAGGTGGTCGTTCTCAGCTGCCCAGCAGCACAGTGAGTACAGCACGAAATTTTGGCCTCTGCTCCGACAACAGGAGAGCCAGGATTGAAAGCTGGTGCTGGGCCTGTTCAGCACACAATCACCTTTACACCGGTGCCTCCATCGTTGCTTTCACTGCTCACTTTCATACAGGAAAAGCATTTGAATGGAATCAGTCCAGAGGCTGCTCTCTGCTGGCAGCAACACAGTCAGCACAGAATAAACAGTGGCATCTGCTCCCACGGCAGAAGGATCAGCAGGGAAAGCTAGTGCTCTGACTCTCCAGCACACAATCAGCTTTGCAACGGTGTCACCATCATTGCAGTCTCTCCCCGGTTTCATACCGAAAAGTCCATTTGAATTCAAATTCTCAGGTGGTCGTTCTCAGCTGCCCAGCAGCACAGTGAGTGCAGCACAAACGTTTGGCCTCTGCTCCCACAACAGGTGAGCCAGGATTGAAAGCTGGTGCTGGGCCTCTTCAGCACACAATCACCTTTACATCGGAGCCTCCATCGTTGCTTTCACTGCTCCCATTCATACAGGAAAAGCATTTGAATGGAATCAGTCCAGAGCCTGCTCGCTGCTGCGCAGCAACACAGTCAGCACAGAATGAACAGTGGCATCTGCTCCCACAGCAGAAGGACCAGCAGGGAAAGCTAGTGCTGGGCCTCTTCAGCACACAGTCATCTTCGCAACGGTGTCACCATCAGTGCAGTCTCTCCTCGGTTTCATACCTAAAAGTCCATTTGAATCCAAATTCTCAGGTGGTCTCTCTCAGCCGCTCAGCAGCTCAGTGAGTACAGCACGAACTTTTGGCCTCTACTCCCACAGCAGAAGAGCCAGGATTGAAAGCTGGTGCTGGACCTGTTCAGCACACAATCACCTTTACATTGGTGCCTCCATCGCTGATTTCACTGCTCATTTTCATACAGGAAAAGCATTTGAATGGAATCAGTCCAGAGCCTGCTCTCTGCTGGCAGCAACACAGTCAGCACAGAATGAACAGTGGCATCTGCCCCCACGGCAGAAGGACCAGCAAGGAAAGCTAGTGCTCTGCCTCTTCAGCACACAGTCAGCTTTGCAACAGTGTCACCATCATTGCAGTCTCTCCTCGGTTTCATACCTAAAAGTCCATTTGAATTCAAATTCTCAGGTGGTCGTTCTCAGCTGCCCAGCAGCACAGTGAGTGCAGCACAAACGTTTGGCCTCTGCTCCCACAACAGGTGAGCCAGGATTGAAAGCTGGTGCTGGGCCTCTTCAGCACACAATCACCTTTACATTGGTGCCTCCATCGCTGCTTTCACTGCTCCCATTCATACAGGAAAAGCATTTGAATGGAATCAGTCCAGAGCCTGCTCTCTGCTGCGCAGCAACACAGTCAGCACAGAATGAACAGTGGCATCTGCTCCCACAGCAGAAGGACCAGCAGGGAAAGCTAGTGCTGGGCCTCTTCAGGACACAGTCATCTTCGTAACGGTGTCACCATCAGTGCAGTCTCTTCTCGGTTTCATACCTAAAAGTCCATTTGAATCCAAATTCTCAGGTGGTCTCTCTCAGCCGCTCAGCAGCTCAGTGAGTACAGCACGAACTTTTGGCCTCTACTCCCACAGCAGAAGAGCCAGGATTGAAAGCTGGTGCTGGACCTGTTCAGCACACAATCACCTTTACATTGGTGCCTCCATCGCTGATTTCACTGCTCACTTTCATACAGGAAAAGCATTTGAATGGAATCAGTCCAGAGCCTGCTCTCTGCTGGCAGCAACACAGTCAGCACAGAATGAACAGTGGCATCTGCCCTCACGGCAGAAGGACCAGCAGGGAAAGCTAGCGCTCTGCCTCTCCAGCACACAGTCAGCTTTGCAACGGTGTCACCATCATTGCAGTCTCTCCTCGGTTTCATACCTAAAAGTCCATTTGAATCCAAATTCTCAGGTGGTGTCTCTCAGCTGCCCAGCAGCACAGTGAGTACAGCCGAACGTTTGGCCTCTGCTCCCACAGCAGAAGAGCCAGGATTGAAATCTGGTGCTGGACGTGTTCAGCACACAATCACCTTTACATTGGTGCCTCCATCGTTGCTTTCACTGCTCACATTCATACAGGAAAAGCATTTGAATGGAATCAGTCCAGAGGCTGCTCTCTGCTGCGCAGCAACACAGTGAGCACAGAATGAACAGTGGCATCTGCTCCCACAGCAGAAGGCCCAGCAGGGAAAGCTAGTGCTGGGTCTCTTCAGCACACAAGCAGCTTTGCAACGGTGTCACCATCATTGCAGTCTCTCCTCGGTTTCATACCTAAAAGTCCATTTGAATCCAATTCTCAAGTGGTCTCTCTCAGCTGCCCAGCAGCACAGTGTGTACAGCACGAACGTTTGGCTTCTGCTCTCACAGCAGAAGAGCTAGGATTGAAAGCTGGTGCTCGACCTGCTCAGCACACAATCACCTTTACATTGGTGCCTCCATCGTTGCTTTCACTGCTCACTTTCATACAGGAAAAGCATTTGAATGGAATCAGTACAGAGGCTGCTCTCTGCTGCGCAGCAACACAGTCAGCACAGAATGAACAGTGACATCTGCTCCCACAGCAGAAGGACCAGCAGGGAAAGCTAGTGCTCTGCCTCTCCAGCACACAGTCAGCTTTGCAACGGTGTCACCATCATTGCAGTCTCTCCTCGGTTTCATACCTTAAAGTCCATTTGAATCCAAATTCTCAGGTGGTGTCTCTCAGCTGCCCAGCAGCACAGTGAGTACAGCACAAACGTTTGGCCTCTGCTCCCACAGCAGAAGAGCTAGGATTGAAAGCTGGTGCTCGTCCTGTTCAGCACACAATCACCTTTACATTGGTGCCTCCATCGTTGCTTTCACTGCCCACTTTCATACAGGAAAAGCATTTGAATGGAATCAGTCCAGAGCCTGCTCTCTGCTGGCAGCAACACAGTCAGCACAGAATGAACAGTGGCATCTGCTCCCACAGCAGAAGGACCAGCAGGGAAAGTTAGTGCTCTGCCTCTCCAGCACACAGTCAGCTTTGCAACGGTGTCACCATAATTGCTGTCTCTCCTCGGTTTCATACCTAAAAGTCCATTTGAATCCAAATTCTCAGGTGGTGTCTCTCAGCTGCCCAGCAGCACAGTGAGTACAGCACGAACGTTTGGCCTCTGCTCCCACAGCAGAAGAGCCAGGATTGAAAGCTGGTGCTGGACCTGTTCAGCACACAAACACCTTTACATTGGTGCCTCCATCGTTGCTTTCACTGCTCACATTCATACAGGAAAAGCATTTGAATGGAATCAGCCCAGAGGCTGCTCTCTGCTTGCAGCAACACAGTGAGCACAGAATGAACAGTGGCATCTGCTCCCACAGCAGAAGGACCAGCAGGGAAAGCTTGTGCTGGGCCTCTTCAGCACACAAGCAGCTTTGCAACGGTGTCACCATCATTGCAGTCTCTCCTCGGTTTCATACCTAAAAGTCCATTTGAATCCAAATTCTCAGGTGGTCTCTCTCAGCAGCCCAGCAGCACAGTGAGTACAGCACGAACGTTTGGCCTCTGCTCCCACAGCAGAAGAGCTAGGATTGAAAGCTGGTGCTGGACCTGTTCAGCACACAATCACCTTTACATTGGTGCCTCCATCGTTGCTTTCACTGCTCACATTCATACAGGAAAAGCATTTGAATGGAATCAGCCCAGAGGCTGCTCTCTGCTTGCAGCAACACAGTGAGCACAGAATGAACAGTGGCATCTGCTCCGACAGCAGAAGGACCAGCAGGGAAAGCTAGTGCTGGGCCTCTTCAGCACACAAGCAGCTTTGCAACGGGGTCACCATCATTGCAGTCTCTCCTCGGTTTCATACCTAAAAGTCCATTTGAATCCAAATTCTCAGGTGGTGTCTCTCAGCTGCCCAGCAGCACAGTGAGTACAGCACGAACGTTTGGCCTCTGCTCCCACAGCAGAAGAGCCAGGATTGAAAGCTGGTGCTGGACATGTTCAGCACACAATCACCTTTACATTGGTGCCTCCATCGTTGCTTTCACTGCTCACATTCTTACAGGAAAAGCATTTGAATGGAATCAGTCCAGAGCCTGCTCTCTGCTGGCAGCAACACAGTGAGCACAGAATGAACAGCGGCATCTGCGCCCACGGCAGAAGGACCAGCAGGGAAAGCTAGTGCTCTGCCTCTCCAGCACACAGTCAGCTTTGCAACGGTGTCACCATCATTGCAGTCTCTCCTCGGATTCATCCCTAAAAGTCCATTTGAATCCAAATTCTCAGGTGGTCTCTCTCAGCTGCCCAGCAGCACAGTGAGTACAGCACGAACATTTGGCCTCTGCTCCCACAGAAGAAGAGCCAGGATTGAAAGCTGGTGCTGGACCTGTTCAGCACACAATCACCTTTACATTGGTGCCTCCATCGTGGCTTTCACTGCTCACATTCATACAGGAAAAGCATTTGAATGGAATCAGCCCAGAGGCTGCTCTCTGCTGGCAGCGCAGAAACACAGTCAGCACAGAATGAACAGTGGCATCTGCTCCCACAGCAGAAGGACCAACAGGGAAAGCTAGTGCTCTGCCTCTCCAGCACACAGTCAGCTTTGCAACGGTGTCACCATAATTGCAGTCTCTCCTCGGTTTCATACCTAAAAGTCCATTTGAATCCAAATTCTCAGGTGGTCTCTCTCAGCTGCCCAGCAGCACAGTGAGTACAGCACGAACGTTTGGCCTCTGCTCCCACAGCAGAAGAGCCAGGATTGAAAGCTGGTGCTGGACCTGTTCAGCACACAATCACCTTTACATTGGTGCCTCCATCGTTGCTTTCACTACTCACATTCATACAGGAAAAGCATTTGAATGGAATCAGACCAGAGGCTGCTCTCTGCTTGCAGCAACACAGTGAGCACAGAATGAACAGTGGCATCTGCTCCCACAGCAGAAGGACCAGCAGGGAAAGCTAGTGCTGGGCCTCTCCAGCACACAGTCAGCTTTCAACGGTGTCACCATCATTGCTGTCTCTCCTCGGATTCATCCCTAAAAGTCCATTTGAATCCAAATTCTCAGGTGGTGTCTCTCAGCTGCCCAGCAGCACAGTGAGTACAGCACGAACGTTTGGCCTCTGCTCCCACAGCAGAAGAGCCAGGATTGAAAGCTGGTGCTGGACCTGTTCAGCACACAATCACCTTTACATTGGTGCCTCCATCGTTGCTTTCACTGCTCAAATTCATACAGGAAAAGCATTTGAATGGAATCAGCCCAGAGGCTGCTCTCTGCTTGCAGCAACACAGTGAGCACAGAATGAACAGTGGCATCTGCTCCCACGGCAGAAGGACCAGCAGGGAAAGCTAGTGCTGGGCCTCTTCAGCACACAAGCAGCTTTGCAACGGTGTCACCATCATTGCAGTCTCTCCTCGGTTTCATACCTAAAAGTCCATTTGAATCCAAATTCTAAGGTGGTGTCTCTCAGCTGCCCAGCAGCACAGTGATTACAGCACGAATGTTTGGCTTCTGCTCATACAGCAGAACAGCTAGGATTGAAAGCTGGTGCTGGACCTGTTCAGCACACAATCACCTTTACATTGGTGCCTCCATCGTTGCTTTCACTGCTCACTTTCATACAGGAAAAGCATTTGAATGGAATCAGTCCAGAGCCTGCTCTCTGCTGGCAGCAACACAGTCAGCACAGAATGAACAGTGGCATCTGCTCCCACAGCAGAAGGACCAGCAGGGAAAGCTAGTGCTCTGCCTCTCCAGCACACAGTCAGCTTTGCAACGGTGTCACCATAATTGCAGTCTCTCCTCGGTTTCATACCTAAAAGTCCATTTGAATCCAAATTCTCAGGTGGTGTCTCTCAGCTGCCCAGCAGCACAGTGAGTACAGCACGAACGTTTGGCCTCTGCTCCCACAGCAGAAGAGCCAGGATTGAAAGCTGGTGCTGGACCTGTTCAGCACACAATCACCTTTACATTGGTGCCTCCATCGTAGCTTTCACTGCTCACATTCATACAGGAAAAGCATTTGAATGGAATCAGCCCAGAGGCTGCTCTCTGCTTGCAGCAACACAGTGAGCACAGAATGAACAGTGGCATCTGCTCCCACGGCAGAAGGACCAGCAGGGAAAGCTAGTGCTGGGCCTCTTCAGCACACAAGCAGCTTTGCAACGGTGTCACCATCATTGCAGTCTCTCCTCGGTTTCATACCTAAAAGTCCATTTGAATCCAAATTCTCAGGTGGTGTCTCTCAGCTGCCCAGCAGCACAGTGAGTACAGCACGAATATTTGGCTTCTGCTCCCACAGCAGAACAGCTAGGATTGAAAGCTGGTGCTGGACCTGTTCAGCACACAATCACCTTTACATTGGTGCCTCCATCGTTGCTTTCACTGCTCACTTTCTTACAAGAAAAGCATTTGAATGGAATCAGTCCAGAGCCTGCTCTCGGCTGCGCAGCAACACAGTGAGCACAGAATGAACAGTGGCATCTGCTCCCAGAGCAGAAGGACCAGCAGGGAAAGCTAGTGCTGGGCCTCTTCAGCACACAAGCAGCTTTGCAACGGTGTCACCATCATTGCAGTCTCTCCTCGGTTTCATACCTAAAAGTCCATTTGAATCCAAATTCTCAGGTGGTGTCTCTCAGCTGCCCAGCAGCACAGTGAGTAAAGCACGAACGTTTGGCTTCTGCTCCCACAGCAGAAGAGCTAGGATTGAAAGCTGGTGCTGGACCTGTTCAGCACACAATCACCTTTACATTGGTGCCTCCATCATTGCTTTCACTGCTCACTTTCATACAGGAAAAGCATTTGAATGGAATCAGTCCAGAGCCTGCTCTCTGCTGGCAGCAACACAGCACAAAATGAACAGTGGCATCTGCTCCCACAGCAGAAGGACCAGCAGGGAAAGCTAGTGCTCTGCCTCTCCAGCACACAGTCAGCTTTGCAACGGTGTCACCATCATTGCAGTCTCTCCTCAGTTTCATACCTAAAAGTCCATTTGAATCCAAATTCTCAGGTGGTGTCTCTCAGCTGCCCAGCAGCACAGTGAGTACAGCACGAACGTTTGGCCTCTGCTCCCACAGCAGAAGAGCCAGGATTGAAAGCTGGTGCTTGACCTGTTCAGCACACAATCACCTTTACATTGGTGCCTCCATCGTTGCTTTCACTGCTCACATTCATACAGGAAAAGCATTTGAATGGAATCAGCCCAGAGGCTGCTCTCTGCTTACAGCAACACAGTGAGCACAGAATGAACAGTGGCATCTGCTCCCACGGCAGAAGGACCAGCAGGGAAAGCTAGTGCTGGGCCTCTTCAGCACACAAGCAGCTTTGCAACGGTGTCACCATCATTGCAGTCTCTCCTCGGTTTCATACCTAAAAGTCCATTTGAATCCAAATTCTAAGGTGGTGTCTCTCAGCTGCCCAGCAGCACAGTGAGTACAGCACGAATGTTTGGCTTCTGCTCCCACAGCAGAACAGCTAGGATTGAAAGCTGGTGCTGGACCTGTTCAGCACACAATCACCTTTACATTGGTGCCTCCATCGTTGCTTTCACTGCTCACTTTCATACAGGAAAAGCATTTGAATGGAATCAGTCCAGAGCCTGCTCTCTGCTGGCAGCAACACAGTCAGCACAGAATGAACAGTGGCATCTGCTCCCACAGCAGAAGGACCAGCAGGGAAAGCTAGTGCTCTGCCTCTCCAGCACACAGTCAGCTTTGCAACGGTGTCACCATCATTGCAGTCTCTCCTCGGTTTCATACCTAAAAGTCCATTTGAATCCAAATTCTCAGGTGGTGTCTCTCAGCTGCCCAGCAGCACAGTGAGTACAGCACGAACGTTTGGCCTCTGCTCCCACAGCAGAAGAGCCAGGATTGAAAGCTGGTGCTGGACCTGTTCAGCACACAATCACCTTTACATTGGTGCCTCCATCGTTGCTTTCACTGCTCACATTCATACAGGAAAAGCATTTGAATGGAATCAGCCCAGAGGCTGCTCTCTGCTTGCAGCAACACAGTGAGCACAGAATGAACAGTGGCATCTGCTCCCACAGCAGAAGGACCAGCAGGGAAAGCTAGTGCTGGGCCTCTTCAGCACACAAGCAGCTTTGCAACGGGGTCACAATCATTGCAGTCTCTCCTCGGTTTCATACCTAAAAGTCCATTTGAATCCAAATTCTAAGGTGGTGTCTCTCAGCTGCCCAGCAGCACAGTGAGTACAGCACGAATGTTTGGCTTCTGCTCCCACAGCAGAACAGCTAGGATTGAAAGCTGGTGCTGGACCTGTTCAGCACACAATCACCTTTACATTGGTGCCTCCATCGTTGCTTTCACTGCTCACTTTCATAGAAGAAAAGCATTTGAATGGAATCAGTCCAGAGCCTGCTCTCGGCTGCGCAGCAACACATTGAGCACAGAATGAACAGTGGCATCTGCTCCCACAGCAGAAGGACGAGCAGGGAAAGCTAGTGCTGGGCCTCTTCAGCACACAGTCAGCTTTGCAACGGTGTCACCATCATTGCAGTCTCTCCTCGGTTTCATCCCTAAAAGTCCATTTGAATCCAAATTCTCAGGTGGTCTCTCTCAGCTGCCGAGGAGCACAGTGAGTACAGCACGAACGTTTGGCCTCTGCTCCCACAGCAGAAGAGCCAGGATTGAAAGCTGGTGCTGGACCTGTTCAGCACACAATCACCTTTACATTGGTGCCTCCATCGTTGCTTTCACTGCTCACATTCATACAGGAAAAGCATTTGAATGGAATCAGCCCAGAGGCTGCTCTCTGCTTGCAGCAACACAGTGAGCAGAGAATGAACAGTGGCATCTGCTCCCACAGCAGAAGGACCAGCAGGGAAAGCTAGTGCTCTGACTCTCCAGCACACAAGCAGCTTTGCCACGGTGTCACCATCATTACAGTCTCTCCTCGGTTTCATCCCTAAAAGTCCATTTGAATCCAAATCCTCAGGTGGTCACTCTTAGCTGCCCAGCAGCACAGTGAGTACAGCACGAACGTTTGGCCTCTGCTCCCACAGCAGAAGAGCCAGGATTGAAAGCTGGTGCTGGACATGTTCAGCACACAATCGCCTTTACATTGGTGCCTCCATCGCTGATTTTACTGCTCACTTTCATACAGAAAAAGCATTTGAATGGAATCAGTCCAGAGCCTGCTCTCTGCTGCGCAGCAACACAGTCAGCACAGAATGAACAGTGGCATCTGCTCCCACAGCAGAAGGACCAGCAGGGAAAGCTAGTGCTGGGTCTCTTCAGCACACAAGCAGCTTTGCAACGGTGTCACCATCATTGCAGTCTCTCCTCGGGTTCATACCTAAAAGTCCATTTGAATCCAAATTCTCAGGTGGTGTCTCTCAGCTGCCCAGCAGCACAGTGAGTACAGCACGAACGTTGGGCCTCTGCTCCCACAGCAGAAGAGCCAGGATTGAAAGCTGGTGCTGGACCTGTTCAGCGCACAATCACCTTTACATTGGTGCCTCCATCGTTGCTTTCACTGCTCACTTTCATACAGGAAAAGCATTTGAATGAAATCAGTCCAGAGCCTGCCCTCGGCTGCGCAGCAACGCAGTCAGCACAGAATGAACATTGGCATCAGCTCCAATGGCAGAAGGACCAGCAGGGAAAGCTAGTGCTGGGCCTCTTCAGCACACAAGCAGCTTTGCAACGGTGTCACCATCATTGCAGTCTCTCCTCGGTTTCATACCTAAAAGTCCATTTGAATCCAAATTCTCAGGTGGTCTCTCTCAGCTGCCCAGCAGCACAGTGAGTACAGCACAAACGTTTGGCCTCTGCTCCCACAGCAGAAGAGCCAGGATTGAAAGCTGGTGCTGGACCTGTTCGGCACACAATCACCTTTACATTGGTGCCTCCATCGTTGCTTTCACTGCTCACTTTCATGCAGGAAAAGCATTTGAATGGAATCAGTCCAGAGCCTGCTCTCTGCTGGCAGCGCAGAAACACAGTCAGCACAGAATGAACAGTGGCATCTGCTCCCACAGCAGAAGGACCAGCAGGGAAAGCTAGTGCTGGGCCTCTCCAGCACACAAGCAGCTTTGCAACGGTGTCACCATCATTGCAGTCTCTCCTCGGTTTCATACCTAAAAGTCCATTTGAATCCAAATTCTCAGGTGGTCTCTCTCAGCTGCCCAGCAGCACAGTGAGTACAGCACGAACGTTTGGCCTCTGCTCCCACAGCAGAAGAGCCAGGATTGAAAGCTGGTGCTGGACCTGTTCAGCACACAATCACCTTTACATTGGTGCCTCCATCGTTGCTTTGACTGCTCACTTTCATATAGGAACAGCATTTCAATGGAATCAGTCCAGAGCCTGCTCTCTGCTGGCAGAGCAGGAACACATTCAGCACAGAATGAACAGTGGCATCTGCTCCCACAGCAGAAGAGCCAGGGTTGAAAGCTGGTGCTGGACCTGTTCAGCACACAATCACCTTTACATTGGTGCCTCCATCGTTGCTTTCACTGCTCACTTTCATACAGGAAAAGCATTTGAATGCAATCAGTCCAGAGCCTGCTCACTGCTAGCAGCGCAGCAACACAGTCAGCACCGAATGAATAGTGGCATCTGCTCCCACAGCAGAAGGACCAGCAGTGAAAGGTAGTGCTGGGCCTCTTCAGGACACAAGCAGCTTTGCAACGGGGTCACCATCATTGCAGTCTCTCCTCGGTTTCATACCTACAAGTCCATTTGAATCCAAATTCTAAGGTGGTGTCTCTCAGCTGCCCAGCAGCACAGTGAGTACAGCACGAACATTTGGCCTCTGCTCCCACAGCAGAAGAGCCAGGATTGAAAGCTGGTGCTGGACCTGTTCGGCACACAATCACCTTTACATTGGTGCCTCCATCACTGCTTTCACTGCTCACTTTCATGCAGGAAAAGCATTTGAATGGAATCAGTCCAGAGCCTGCTCTCTGCTGGCAGCAACACAGTCAGCACAGAATGAACAGTGGCATCTGCTCCCACAGCAGAAGGACCAGCAGGGAAAGCTAGTGCTGGGCCTCTTCAGCACACAAGCAGCTTTGCAACGGTGTCACCATCATTGCAGTCTCTCCTCGGTTTCATACCTACAAGTCCATTTGAATCCAAATTCTCAGGTGGTCTCTCTCAGCTGCCCAGCAGCATAGTGAGTACAGCACGAACGTTTGGCCTCTGCTCCCACAGCAGAAGAGCCAGGATTGAAAGCTGCTCCTGGACTTGTTCAGCACACAATCACCTTTACATTGGTGCCTCCATCGTTGCTTTCACTGCTCACTTTCATATAGGAACAGCATTTCAATGGAATCAGTCCAGAGCCTGCTCTCTGCTGGCAGCGCAGGAACACATTCAGCACAGAATGAACAGTGGCATCTGCTCCCACAGCAGAAGAGCCAGGGTTGAAAGCTGGTGCTGGACCTGTTCAGCACACAATCACCTTTACATTGGTGCCTCCATCGTTGCTTTCACTGCTCACTCTCATACAGGAAAAGCATTTGAATGCAATCAGTCCAGAGCCTGCTCTCTGCTAGCAGCGCAGCAACACAGTCAGCACCGAACGAACAGTGGCATCTGCTCCCACAGCAGAAGGACCAGCAGTGAAAGCTAGTGCTGGGCCTCTTCAGCACACAAGCAGCTTTGCAACGGTGACAGCATCATTGCACTCTCTCCTCGGTTTCATACCTAAAAGTCCATTTGAATCCAAATTCTCAGGTGGTCTCAATCAGCTGCCCAGCAGCACAGTGAGTACAGCACGAACGTTTGGCCTCTGCTCCCACAGCAGAAGAGCCAGGATTGAAAGCTGGTGCTGGACCTGTTCAGCACACAATCCCCTTTACATTGGTGCCTCCATCGTTGCTTTCACTGCTCACTTTCATGCAGGAAAAGCATTTGAATGGAATCAGTCCAGAGCCTGCTCTCTGCTGGCAGCGCAGCAACACAGTCAGCACAGAATGAACAGTGGCATCTGCTCCCACAGCAGAAGGACCAGCAGGGAAAGCTAGTGCTGGGCTTCTTCAGCAGACAAGCAGCTTTGCAACGGTGACAGCATCACTGCAGTCTCTCCTCGGTTTCATACCTAAAAGTCCATTTGAATCCAAATTCTCAGGTGGTCTCTCTCAGCTGCCCAGCAGCACAGTGAGTACAGCACGAACGTTGGGCATCTGCTCCCACAGCAGAAGAGCCAGGATTGAAAGCTGGTGCTGGACCTGTTCAGCACACAATCACCTTTACATTGGTGCCTCCATCGTTGCTTTCACTGCTCACTTTCATACAGGAAAAGCATTTGAATGGAATCAGTCCAGAAACTGCTCTCTTCTAGCAGCGCAGCAACACAGTCAGCACAGAATGAACAGTGGCATCTGCTCCCACAGCAGAAGGACCAGCAGGGAAAGCTAGTGCTGGGCCTCTTCAGCACACAAGCAGCTTTGCAATGGTGTCACCATCACTGCAGTCTCTCCTCGGTTTCATACCTAAAAGTCCATTTGAATCCAAATTCTCAGGTGGTCACTCTCAGCTGCCCAGCAGCACAGTGAGTACAGCACGAACGTTTGGCCTCTGCTCCCACAGCAGACGAGCCAGGATTGAAAGCTGGTGCTGGACCTGTTCAGCACACAATCACCTTTACATTGGTGCCTCCATCGTTGCTTTCACTGCTCACTTTCATGCAGGAAAAGAATTTGAGTGGAATCAGTCCAGAGCCTGCTCTCTGCTGGCAGCGCAGCAACACATTCAGCACAGAATGAACAGTGGCATCTGCTCCCACGGCAGAAGGACCAGCAGGGAAAGCTAGTGCTGGGACTCTTCAGCACACAAGCAGCTTTGCAACGGGGTCACCATCATTGCAGTCTCTCCTCGGTTTCATACCTAAAAGTCCATTTGAATCCAAATTCTCAGGTGGTCTCTCTCAGCTGCCCAGCAGCACAGTGAGTACAGCAGGAACGTTTGGCCTCTGCTACCACAGCAGAAGAGCCAGGACTGAAAGCTGGTGCTGGGCCTGTTCAGCACACAATCACCTTTACATTGGTGCCTCCATCGTTGCTTTCACTGCTCACTTTCATGCAGGAAAAGCATTTGAATGGAATCAGTCCAGAGCCTGCTCTCTGCTGGCAGCAACACAGTCAGCACAGAATGAACAGTGGCATCTGCTCCCACAGCAGAAGGACCAGCAGGGAAAGCTAGTGCTGGGCCTCTTCAGCACACAAGCAGCTTTGCAACGGTGTCACCATCATTGCACACTCCACGGTTTCATACCTAAAAGTCCATTTGAATCCAAATACTCAGGTGGTCTCTCTCAGCTGCCCAGCAGCACAGTGAGTACAGCACGAACGTTTGGCCTCTGCTCTCACAGCAGAAGAGCCAGGATTGAAAGCTGGTGCTGGACCTGTTCAGCACACAATCACCTTTACATTGGTGCCTCCATCGTTGCTTTCACAGCTCACTTTCATGCAGGAAAAGCATTTGAATGGAATCAGTCCAGAGCCTGCTCTCTGCTGGCAGCGCAGCAACACAGTCAGCACAGAATGAACAGTGGCATCTGCTCCCACAGCAGAAGGACCAGCAGGGAAAGCTAGTGCTGGGCCTCTTCAGCACACAAGCAGCTTTGCAACGGTGACAGCATCACTGCAGTCTCTCCTCGGTTTCATACCTAAAAGTCCATTTGAATCCAAATTCTCAGGTGGTGTCTCTCAGCTGCCCAGCAGCACAGTGAGTACAGCACGAACGTTGGGCCTCTGCTCCCACAGCAGAAGAGCCAGGATTGAAAGCTGGTGCTGGACCTGTTCAGCACACAATCACCTTTACATTGGTGCCTCCATCGTTGCTTTCACTGCTCACTTTCATACAGGAAAAGCATTTGAATGGAATCAGTCCAGAGCCTGCTCTCTTCTAGCAGCGCAGCAACACAGTCAGCACAGAATGAACAGTGGCATCTGCTCCCACAGCAGAAGGACCAGCAGGGAAAGCTAGTGCTGGGCCTCTTCAGCACACAAGCAGCTTTGCAATGGTGTCACCATCACTGCAGTCTCTCCTCGGTTTCATACCTAAAAGTCCATTTGAATCCAAATTCTCAGGTGGTCTCTCTCAGCTGCCCAGCAGCACAGTGAGTACAGCACGAACGTTTGGCCTCTGCTCCCACAGCAGACGAGCCAGGATTGAAAGCTGGTGCTGGACCTGTTCAGCACACAATCACCTTTACATTGGTGCCTCCATCGTTGCTTTCACTGCTCACTTTCATGCAGGAAAAGAATTTGAGTGGAATCAGTCCAGAGCCTGCTCTCTGCTGGCAGCGCAGCAACACATTCAGCACAGAATGAACAGTGGCATCTGCTCCCACGGCAGAAGGACCAGCAGGGAAAGCTAGTGCTAGGACTCTTCAGCACACAAGCAGCTTTGCAACGGTGTCACCATCATTGCAGTCTCTCCTCGGTTTCATACCTAAAAGTCCATTTGAATCCAAATTCTCAGGTGGTCTCTCTCATCGGCCCAGCAGCACAGTGAGTACAGCAGGAACGTTTGGCCTCTGCTCCCACAGCAGAAGAGCCAGGATTGAAAGCTGGTGCTGGGCCTGTTCAGCACACAATCACCTTTACATTGGTGCCTCCATCGTTGCTTTCACTGCTCACTTTCATGCAGGAAAAGCATTTGAATGGAATCAGTCCAGAGCCTGCTCTCTTCTAGCAGCGCAGCAACACAGTCAGCACAGAATGAACAGTGGCATCTGCTCACACAGCAGAAGGACCAGCAGGGAAAGCTAGTGCTGGGCTTCTTCAGCAGACAAGCAGCTTTGCAACGGTGACAGCATCACTGCAGTCTCTCCTCGGTTTCATACCTAAAAGTCCATTTGAATCCAAATTCTCAGGTGGTGTCTCTCAGCTGCCCAGCAGCACAGTGAGTACAGCACGAACGTTGGGCCTCTGCTCCCACAGCAGAAGAGCCAGGATTGAAAGCTGGTGCTGGACCTGTTCAGCACACAATCACCTTTACATTGGTGCCTCCATCGTTGCTTTCACTGCTCACTTTCATACAGGAAAAGCATTTGAATGGAATCAGTCCAGAGCCTGCTCTCTTCTAGCAGCGCAGCAACACAGTCAGCACAGAATGAACAGTGGCATCTGCTCCCACAGCAGAAGGACCAGCAGGGAAAGCTAGTGCTCTGCCTCTTCAGCACACAGGCAGCTTTGCAACGGTGTCACCATCATTGCAGTCTCTCCTCGGTTTCATACCTAAAAGTCCATTTGAATACAAATTCTCGGGTGGTCGCCCTCAGCTGCCCGGCAGCTCAGTGAGTATAGCTCGAACGTTTGGCCTCTGCTGCCACAGCAGAAGAGCCAGGACTGAAAGCTGGTGCTGGGCCTGTTCAGCACACAATCACCTTTTCATCCGTGCCTCCATCATTGCTTTCACTGCTCACTTTCATACAGGAAAAGCATTTGAATGCAATCAATCCAGAATCTGCGCTCTCCTGCGGGGCAACACAGTCAGCACAGAATGAACCTTTGGCATCTGCTCTCACAGCAGAAGGGCCAGTAGGGAAAGCTGGTGCTGGGCCTCTTCAGCACCCAGTCAGCATTTTAACGGTGTCACCATCACTGCAGTCTCTCTTCGGTTTCATAGCTGAAGAATACCTGAATATGCATTGAAATTTTAGGTTGTGAAATACAAGAGTAGGTTCTCTGTGTACATTGGGCATTGAAACACTAAGTTGAAATATTAATTTCTGAAATAAACAAACTGTCCATTGAAATGCTCAGTTTAATATGGAAACGCTGAGTTCTGCTCTGAAATACTCAATTCTACATTCAAACGCTAAATTCAGCATTCAAATGCTAAAATCTGCATTGAAATGCTATGTCCTGCTTTGAAATGTTCCACTCCCCAGTGAAACGCTAAGTTCTCCATTGAAACGATACATTCTCCAATTAGACACAAGGTTCTCCAATCACAGACCTGGATCATCTATTAGATACCAAGTTCTCTTTTGAGACAGTACATTCTCCAATTAGACGCTAATTTCTAAAACTTTTAAGTTCTAAAAGCATCCAAGCTCTAAAAACATGTTAAATTGACAACCCACATTCAATGGCAAGAGAAAAGCCCAAATGCAAGAATTGCCCACACATGCTTGCACGAGTCTATATATGCTCAGATACATACCGAATGCATTCCCCTGCCACCGGCATCACGGGCCCAAAACCTGCCTCTGCTCTTCCCTACTGACACGTACCCCTGCCTTGATGAGAATAAATACATAGGCACCCCTGTCCCAGGAACATCCTGCACATCAAAACTCTGTCCGTGCAGCAAACATTGCTGAAACATAGGCATTGACAAATGGTGCCACGCAGACCGGCTGGGACTGGGAAAAAAATTCCCTGGCCGGAGAGGGAGAAAAACAATATCCACCATCTGCGATTTTTTGTTTCTAAATATCTGAAAATCCAAAAAGGAAAAGACATTTTAAATCGACAGTCCACCTCACACGCATACACACAAGCCCTAAATCGACAACAACCCACAAACTAACATTGACATGCATTCTAAAACTCATACCATGATTTTGATACTAAGATCAGCATTCTAAGTCATACTTTCTAAGACAGACATGCACCCTAAGACTAACACCAGAAGTCTAAGATGAACACCAACATTCTGAGATTAGGACATGGATTTTAAGACTAAGAGCAGCATTTTAGCACTAAGACTTTCGTTTTAAGACTAACACCAGAATTCTAGGACTAAGACATTCATTTTAAGTTGAACAGCAACTTTCCAAGACTAGCAGTGCCATTCTATCCCTAACACCAGCATTCTAAGGGCAATATCATTAACATTTACCTTACATGAACTTAATTAGTAGCATCATACATTTCATTTAAATGCATTTACATACATAAATGACACAGTTCACTTTTTACAGTTCATCCTTAGAAAACCAGCAAGGCTTTACTACTTACACAAAATGCTCGACAGGTAGCATGCTTTGTCAGATAGCCATCAGATGTCCTTATACACACAGCAATGCAGCCTTCCATTTGACATGGATAGGTTTCCTGTCTCCATCTGAAATCTTCTACATGTTGCAAGCAGCCATCCAGAACAGATGGAGCTCCTCTGGAATCTACAGGTTCTCAACATAATAACCTGCAAACAGAAACACATTTCTATCAATATCATTACAATATGACCTCTAAACATCCTCCCCTCCATTTATTTACCCATATGTCTGTAAAGCTATATATTTGCACCCAACCGACAGCACTCACTGCACCAAAACATAGTTCACCGCCACCTACACCCATATATGAAACTTGAAGGCTGCCACACCAACTGTGATATGTTCTTTCCTAATACAAAACAACACACCACACCTCCCGCCCCCCCAGCCTGGATTCAGGAATTCTCAGCAACTAAATTCCCTGAAGCCTCAAAATTACCCTACCTGAAAACACCGTATGTGCACCGACCCCTGCTCAACCATAGGTGGTGACGAACATCACCTTGGTGACTGGCTGGAAGCACTAAAAAAAGCCTAAATGGGGGAGGAAAAGAAAAAAAAGCCCATGTCTGCTATTTTAGTTTCTAAACATCTAAAGACCTGAAAAGAAAAAATATTTAAAATCGACAAGCCATGTCCCATGCACACACACAAGCCCTAAGTATAGAACCACCCTCACACGCTTCCACGTATCTACGTCCAGTCACTCGCTTGGCAAATGCAGCAGCCTGATGCCTTTCACACAGGCTCAAACTATACCTCCACTAGTCCCCGACAAGAACACCTCTGCATTGCTAGAATAAATTTGCGGGAAACATATTCCCAGGAACTTAGTAAGAAACCTGGCTGCCAAAACTATGTCGCTGCAAAGACCGTTGCTCAAAGATAAGCCATGAGAAATGCTGTCCGCCATAGAAATGATTAAAGGTACAAAACTATACTGTAATTATAAAATACCACCACAGATGTTCAAAAGTTGAAAAATTCCAGGTGACAAAAAAACAGACAAAAATATAGAACTGTCAACAAGCTTAAGAGTACCAAAAAGTTTTCAAATATCGCAAGATAAGCAATACCAAACACTACTACTACACGCATTGAATACATTTTACTCAATTCTAACCTATCTCAAACACATACAAACCCCTTACCTCCTCACAGCCCTCCCCACTTGGCCCCTTCACCTCTCCCGAGTTACCTGCGGCACCTGAAACATAAAGGCAAACAGACAAACCCTGAGAGAGTGTTCAAAGTCACACCCTCCCCTCCGGAAGCCCCCGCTCCCTCTCCCGTCGCTCTGCTACTCCTCCGCTGGCCTTTGCTACGCTTCCCTCCTCTTCCTTGAGCCCACGCACCGCCTGCAGAACACAACAGGAAGAGCTGGTTTTCATTTCACAAAAGCTTCAAGACGCTCACTCACTCAGTCACTCGCTGCTGCAGTCTGCTAAGCGGAACTCACCGAGTGCAGGACAGCTCTGGAGCACCCAGCTCCGCTTCGCTCCTCGCTCCGCACCTACCGATTTAAAAACACACAGCCAGGCATAAGATAAGCACCCCCAGGAGAATCAACTGGAACTGGCTGCTGACACCACAAAGTGACTCACTTGGTACCCTCACTCAGCTCAACCCTCCTCCATCAGCCTCTCACACGGGGCTAACCACCAAGCCATCTGCGAGAACAACCGGGCCTTCTTCACAGCAACGCCAAGCAAAAGCTTATTCTGCCCCTAAGTCTCAGCCCAAGATCACGCCGACCCGCAGGTTTGACAGGCATACACAGACTCATATTCAGACAATCTCAACACAGACCCTCACACCCTCTGGCTCACACACTCACTCGACATAGACTATCACGCCCACTCCCAAGCAGACTCCCTGGCCCCGACTCATTAACTACAAGCTTATTCTCAGAGCTCTCCTGTCCATTCACACAGCTCATCAAGAGGAGAGAACTACACTGTCAATATAAAACCCCAACACCTACCTTCCACAGTTCAAGAATTCCAGCTGACAGAAAAGCAGAGACAAGCAGAAAACTCACAGCTAGCTTATTAATACAGAAAACTATACAGATAGCAAAGCATGCTTCTCATGGTTCCTTATCTTACCAACCCCAAGGACCCCGGGAAGACCATCGGCAAACCAGCTCCGACAATCATCATGGCAGTGCCAGGTGGCAGGCCCAACCTTAGCGGGCGTCCCCGCGCAGGCAACCTTCACCTGCCTGGGATGAGCTTCTGCCTCCCTCACACAGCATGAGGCTCGGGCTTTCATACTCACAAAAACGCACGCTCATTGCTACGCAGGGGGCCAGCCCGCGTCCCAAGAAGCGGCCAACCGTATCTAGGAAGGTCTCCCAGGGTCAGGACTTCTCCAGGCAGTTCTAAAGCGCAACTCTCTGTTTAGGAACCAAAGCTTGAATTTTTGGGGAGCAGCCAAAGCAGAACACTTCAAGAAGGAGCCAAAGAGGACAAACAGTACTTTCTATCTTTGTGTGTTTCACCAAGGACCGTTACCTATAGTCCCTGACACGACACCCCAGACTTGAGCGCCACAAACGGCACCTTTTCATCCTGGCATTTAACTCTCAGGCACTACCTATGGTAAAACTGACCATTCCCCTCCCAGGCACCTCCAAGCATCTTCTCAGACATTCTGCTTCACATACTACATTGGAATGCTACATCTCAAATCCTTCCTGCCATTCTGACATTGTCCCCCACCCCTTCGCTTCTTAAAGGAGTCACTCTACGTCCATAGTGCCATGGGTCTCGAGGCAGCCTCCCTGCTCACAACTCCCACGGCAGACACCAGCCATGTTTCAGCCACTGCCAAGTTCCTCTTCATCATCTGCCGGAAACAAAGAAATAAAGGGTAACATGCTGCGCAGGCCGTCATCTCCACCACCCCAGCCATTGATGCCAGCCTCTTCTGTAGCTCTACTTTGCCTTCTTAGTATTATGTTCACCTTCTACTAATCTACTGCAAAATACGATGCTGGGCTTCTCCTCCCCTGCAGGACCTAGGAGTACAATAGGGAGAATCGACCATGGTGCTTGCAAAGAGTGACGGACCCCCAAAACCACTATTGTTACCTCTCTGCCTCACCTCAAACACTCATCTGACTTCAGAGATAGAAGGGAGGACCTGCAATAACAAACATAAGTACTGAACCCTTTGCCATGTTATTCTCAGCTCTGAGGCACCACTCACACAAACAAGCCTTCTACCTTCTCCCAGCCCTCCGCAGTTGGCAGCTTGACCTCTCTCGAGTTACTTGTGGCACCTAAAAACAAAATTGAAACAAGCACACACAGAGAGAAAAATAGAAGCTGCAGCCGACCCTGAAATAAGTTATTACTTGGGTGTTTCAAGCACAGCTCACCTTGACTGAGTCCTCTGAATGTTAGTTTTCAGCTAGACAGTGAGAGTGAGTTTGAGCCAGGGAGCCTTATCCAAGTAGTTTGAACCAGAACTTCTGTGATACAATCAGTAAGAGATTTATGTGGATGTATGAGCCAGTCAGTGTCAGACTGAGCCTAAGTGAGCGTGAGGCAAAATCTGAGCCAGAGAGTGTCTGTGCAATTTAAACGCGAGTATGAGTGTGAACCAGTCTGTGTGAGAAGGAACCTGCGTGGTCTCCGAGTCTTGAATGTGAGTTAAACCACAGAAAGAAAGTCAGAAAATGAAAGCTGGGGAGCAGCCAATGAACCTGAGGCAGGTAAAATAAGACCCAGCTGTGGATTGTTAGGGTGTTTTTATCCCAGCTGGGGGTTTGCCCCACCCCTAACTCAGGGCACTAAGGGAAGGGTTGTGGGGGACATCCTCACTCCATAACACAGTCAAGCTGTAGCAGCTCTACCCATGTAAGCTCATGCTGCAAAGTAACCCCCTGTCTTCCCCTCAGCCCCATGCTACACTTCAAACCCCTTCCTGCCCTCCTGACCTTGTCTCTCACTCTCCAGTCCCAAGCAGCAATCCTTCTACTTAACTTCCATAGTGCCATGGGTCTCATGGATGCTCAGGACACCCACATCAAAGTCTTGGGATCTTGCCTCAGCTACCAAGTTCCTCTGTCTAACCTGCAACAAACAAAGGAACCAACAGGAACACCCTGTGCTGGCCATCATCATCACCACCACCCCACCCACCAATACTGACCTAGTCTGTAACAGCCCTCTTCTTCTTCAAAGCTCCTCAACATTATGTTTTCCTGTTCCAATCCCATAGTAGAGTCCAACACTGAGCCTCTCCTTCTCTCCAGGTCCTAGGAGTACAATAGAAACAAATGACCACAGTGCTTAGAAAAAGTGCCCAACCTGACAACCCTTCTCCTTGCCTCCCTGACTCAGCTCAAGCACTCATCTGACTCCAATGGAAGAAGGCAGGCCCTGCAACACCAAATACAAATATTGAACCCCTTTGCCATGCTCTTCTCAAATCTAAATCACCTAACACACCCAGACAGCCCCCTTACCTTCTCACAGCCCTCCTCAGTTTGCAGCTTCACCTCTCTGGAGTTATCTGCAACACCTACAAAAGAAATGGAAACAAGGACACACAAAGAAATACAGAAGCTGCACCCTTGCCTCAGCAACTATCATTTCTCTCTCCTGTCATTTCACTACTCATCCACTAAACTTCAAAGGTTTTCCATCCCTTTATTCTAACATGTACACCCCTTAGAAAACACTAACAAGAAGTAAAAAATACAGTTTTATGAAAATGACAAGACCATGAAATAAGTTGTTACTTGGGTGTTCTAAGCATGGCTGACCCTGGCTAAATAACCTCAATGTCTTTTTTCGCTTAAAGTGTGAAAGCAAGTCTGAGCCAGGGAGTCTGTGTTAGTCTCAATGTATGACTTGTATGGATGTGTGAGTCAGTGAATGCCAGCTTGAGCCCAAGTCTCAGCTGGAGTGTCTGTGCAATTTAAATACATGAGACTGAACCAGCCTGTGTGGAAAGAAACCCATGTGAGTCTGAGCCCCAAAAAGCTTTTTGTCTGAGACAAAAAAAACCTATGTGGTCTGAAACCAAATATAATTCAAAATCTAACAGAATAAAAGTGAAGCTATGTAGTTTGCAAATTCTGAATGCAAATTTAAAGAAAAAAAATTAAGCCCAAAAAGTTCAAACCACAAAGCGACCAAGAAACAAAACCCAGATTAAAAAGATCCAGCTGTACCTTGTCAGGCTGTTTTTATCCTAGCTGGTAATTTGCCCCACCCCTGAGCCAGGGAATTGAGGGAGGGGTTCTGGGTAGGGCCTGGGGTATATAAGGCACAGCTTTGACTCAAAGGGGCTTTTTTAAAGCTGGGCTCTTGCTATGGTAAGGTTTCTGGGGTGTTTTGTGTTTTTAAAGTTTTCTGTTTTTTTGTAGTTTTTAACAATGTTTTTTTTTAAGTCTAAGTTTTAAGCTGTCAGAATATTTAGGTGTGTATGTGCCACTAAAGTCTTTTGTGCTGTGTTTTTTCTTTGAGATGTTATTGGTGGTACTAAGCTAAGTGTTTTTTTTTCTGTTGTTTTCAGCTACAGAAATAATCGCAGAAGTTTGTTTTGGTTTATGTTCTCATTAATGGTAGATTGTTTCTGTGCTTTTTTGCATGTTGTGGTTACTGAATAAATATACAGGTTACGTGACTAAGGGCTTTTATAAGAGTGCTTTTGGGTCTGTGGTATTATAAAAGCTAAGTTCAATGCTTAGGTTTACAGAACACTAAAAGGGAATATTATTATTGTTTTGCGATGAGGCTCTTAAAGAAATGGTGGTATTTGGTAGAGAAAGGTCTAAGAATGGTTTATAGTCAGCTCTTTCATTATGTTAAAAGTCTAAAGCATAGGAGAGGCTGGTTCTTCACAGTCTGCATGTAGTTAAGATTTCAGAGTATTTCTCTTTATTTGTTTGCTTTTAAAATCTTATATGGCTACAATGTTGTTTTTATTTTTTCCTGTTGTTATGGCAGATGAGAGAAATGATTTGGGTGGATGCTGTAAACACTCAGGTGTCTAGTATGGGACCCCTGAGCAGTAAGTATTATTTGAGACTTAGGTTGTTATAAAATCTAAGCAGAAACACTACTTTTTGGCAGAAGAGGGATGGGGAACAGCATCAGAATAGCAAGAATAGGTCAGAAATGTGCCATAAAGATGACAAAAATGAAATGGGATTTTTTATAGCACCATCTCATAGTGGGCGGGGTAGTACAGCTTGACAGTTTCAATGAGTGCATTTGATTGTGATCTGTGTTGTCACTTCCACATCACTACTAAAACTAAACATGGTAAGCCTGTTGTTTGGACTTGTTCTTCATATTCTGATTGATTACATTGGCTATTTAAAAGTGGGCTATGTGTTTCTTTTCTGTACTTACAAGAGTTCAGAAAAGAACAGATTCTGCCTCAGACAACTCAGCAATTGTCTTCTGGGGCACTGCTCCAGGTTCCTTTTCCGGGTGTGAAAAGGTGAGGGTTTGTTTTAGAGTGCGGTGACTCAGTGTTCAGAAGAACACAGCAAAGGACTTCAGTTTTGTGTTAGATATTGCAGGTCTTGCCCTGGATATTTGGAATCAGATAAATGCTTGTGGTGAGTCAGGGAGGTAAGGAGAAGGATTGTGGGCTCGGTGACTTTTGCAAGAACCGTGGCCATTGGGTTTTTTTGCTCTTGTAGGGCATGGAGAGCAGGAGACGCTTGGAATCAGACTGTGGAATGGCTTTGGGACAGGCGAGGCCAGTGTTGAGGAGCTTTGGAGGAGCCCGAGGGTTGGTAAGGAACAGGCCGGGCGGGATGTCTGGGGGGGGGTGGAGATGAGGGCCACCACAAGCTGTTCCCTGTTTTTGGTTTGTTTCTGGCAGATGACGAAGAGGAACTTGTCAAGGTCTGCAGCATGGCTGGCGTCTGCCGTGGGAGTTGTGAGCAGTGAGGTTGCCTCGAGACGCGTGGGACTATGCACGCTAAGTAGAGGGACTCTTTTGCGAGGCGAGGGGCTGGGGCACAGTGTCAGAATGGCAGGAAGGGCTTTGAGACGTAGCCTTCCCGTGTACTATGCGAAGCAGAATGTCTGAGACGACGCTTGGGAGGTGCCTGGGAGGGGAATGGTCAGTTTCAGCGTAGATAGTGCCTGGGAGTTAAATGCCCGGATGAGAAGGTGCCGTTAGTGGGGCTTGAGTCTGGGGTGTCGTGTCAGGGGCAGTAGGTAACGGTCCTTGGTGAAGCAGGCAAGGGTGGGAAAGTAGTGTTTGTTGCCTTTGGCTCCTCGCAGAGAGTTGCGCTGTGGCTGCTTCAGGCGAAGTCCAGCTTTGGTTCCTAGCCAGAGAGTTGTGCTTTAGAAGTGCCTGGAGAAGTCCTGACCCTGGGAGACCTTCCTAGATACGGTTGGCCGCTTCTTGGGACGCGGGCTGGCCCCCTGCGTAGCAATGAGCGTGCGTTTTTGTGAGTATGAAAGCCCGAGCCTCATGCTGTGTGAGGGAGGCAGAAGCTCATCCCAGGCAGGTGAAGGTTGCCTGCGCGGGGACGCCCGCTAAGGTTGGGCCTGCCACCTGGCACTGCCATGACGATTGTCGGAGCTGGTTTGCCGATGGTCTTCCCGGGGTCCTTGGGGTTGGTAAGATAAGGAACCATGAGAAGCATGCTTTGCTATCTGTATAGTTTTCTGTATTAATAAGCTAGCTGTGAGTTTTCTGCTTGTCTCTGCTTTTCTGTCAGCTGGAATTCTTGAACTGTGGAAGGTAGGTGTTGGGGTTTTATATTGACAGTGTAGTTCTCTCCTCTTGATGAGCTGTGTGAATGGACAGGAGAGCTCTGAGAATAAGCTTGTAGTTAATGAGTCGGGGCCAGGGAGTCTGCTTGGGAGTGGGCGTGATAGTCTATGTCGAGTGAGTGTGTGAGCCAGAGGGTGTGAGGGTCTGTGTTGAGATTGTCTGAATATGAGTCTGTGTATGCCTGTCAAACCTGCGGGTCGGCGTGATCTTGGGCTGAGACTTAGAGGCAGAATAAGCTTTTGCTTGGCGTTGCTGTGAAGAAGGCCCGGTTGTTCTCGCAGATGGCTTGGTGGTTAGCCCCGTGTGAGAGGCTGATGGAGGAGGGTTGAGCTGAGTGAGGGTACCAAGTGAGTCACTTTGTGGTGTCAGCAGCCAGTTCCAGTTGATTCTCCTGGGGGTGCTTATCTTATGCCTGGCTGTGTGTTTTTAAATCGGTAGGTGCGGAGCGAGGAGCGAAGGGGAGCTGGGTGCTCCAGAGCTGTCCTGCACTCGGTGAGTTCCGCTTAGCAGACTGCAGCAGCGAGTGCGTGAGTGTCTTGAAATTTTTGTGAAATGAAAACCAGCTCTTCCTGTTGTGTTCTGCAGGCGGTGCGCGGGCTCAAAGCAGAGGAGGGAAGCGTAGCAAAGGCCAGCGGAGGAGTAGCAGAGCGAAGGGAGAGGGAGCGGGGGCTTCCGGAGGGGAGGGTGTGACTTTGAACCCTCTCTCAGGGTTTGTCTGTTTGCCTTTGTGTTTCACGTGCCACAGGTAACTCGGGAGAGGTGAAGGGGCCAAGTGGGGAGGGCTGTGAGGAGGTAAGGGGTTTGTGTGCGTGTGCGGTAGCTTAGAATTGAGAAGAAGGTGTTCAGTGCTTTTAGTATTTGTGTTTGGTACTGCAGGTCTTGCCCTGGACCTCTGGAGTCGGCTGAGAGCTTGTGGTGAGTCAGGGAGGTAAGGAGAAGGATTGCGGGCTCGGTGACTTTTGCAAGAACCGTGGCCATTGGATTTTTTTTGCTCTTGTAGGGCATGGAGAGCAGGAGACGCTTGGAATCAGACTGTGGAATGGCTTTGGGACAGGCGAGGCCAGTGTTGAGGAGCTTTGGAGGAGCCCGAGGGTTGGTAAGGAACAGGCCGGGCGGGATGTCTGGGGGGGGGGGGTGGAGATGAGGGCCACCACAAGCTGTTCCCTGTTTTTGGTTTGTTTCTGGCAGATGACGAAGAGGAACTTGTCAAGGTCTGCAGCATGGCTGGCGTCTGCCGTGGGAGTTGTGAGCAGTGAGGTTGCCTCGAGACGCGTGGGACTATGCACGCTAAGTAGAGGGACTCTTTTGCGAGGCGAGGGGCTGGGGCACAGTGTCAGAATGGCAGGAAGGGCTTTGAGACGTAGCCTTCTCGTGTACTATGCGAAGCAGAATGTCTGAGACGACGCTTGGGAGGTGCCTGGGAGGGGAATGGTCAGTTTCAGCGTAGGTAGTGCCTGGGAGTTAAATGCCCGGATGAGAAGGTGCCGTTAGTGGGGCTTGAGTCTGGGGTGTCGTGTCAGGGGCAGTAGGTAACGGTCCTTGGTGAAGCAGGCAAGGGTGGGAAAGTAGTGTTTGTTGCCTTTGGCTCCTCGCAGAGAGTTGCGCTGTGGCTGCTTCAGGCGAAGTCCAGCTTTGGTTCCTAGCCAGAGAGTTGTGCTTTAGAAGTGCCTGGAGAAGTCCTGACCCTGGGAGACCTTCCTAGATACGGTTGGCCGCTTCTTGGGACGCGGGCTGGCCCCCTGCGTAGCAATGAGCGTGCGTTTTTGTGAGTATGAAAGCCCGAGCCTCATGCTGTGTGAGGGAGGCAGAAGCTCATCCCAGGCAGGTGAAGGTTGCCTGCGCGGGGACGCCCGCTAAGGTTGGGCCTGCCACCTGGCACTGCCATGACGATTGTCGGAGCTGGTTTGCCGATGGTCTTCCCGGGGTCCTTGGGGTTGGTAAGATAAGGAACCATGAGAAGCATGCTTTGCTATCTGTATAGTTTTCTGTATTAATAAGCTAGCTGTGAGTTTTCTGCTTGTCTCTGCTTTTCTGTCAGCTGGAATTCTTGAACTGTGGAAGGTAGGTGTTGGGGTTTTATATTGACAGTGTAGTTCTCTCCTCTTGATGAGCTGTGTGAATGGACAGGAGAGCTCTGAGAATAAGCTTGTAGTTAATGAGTCGGGGCCAGGGAGTCTGCTTGGGAGTGGGCGTGATAGTCTATGTCGAGTGAGTGTGTGAGCCAGAGGGTGTGAGGGTCTGTGTTGAGATTGTCTGAATATGAGTCTGTGTATGCCTGTCAAACCTGCGGGTCGGCGTGATCTTGGGCTGAGACTTAGAGGCAGAATAAGCTTTTGCTTGGCGTTGCTGTGAAGAAGGCCCGGTTGTTCTCGCAGATGGCTTGGTGGTTAGCCCCGTGTGAGAGGCTGATGGAGGAGGGTTGAGCTGAGTGAGGGTACCAAGTGAGTCACTTTGTGGTGTCAGCAGCCAGTTCCAGTTGATTCTCCTGGGGGTGCTTATCTTATGCCTGGCTGTGTGTTTTTAAATCGGTAGGTGCGGAGCGAGGAGCGAAGGGGAGCTGGGTGCTCCAGAGCTGTCCTGCACTCGGTGAGTTCCGCTTAGCAGACTGCAGCAGCGAGTGCGTGAGTGTCTTGAAATTTTTGTGAAATGAAAACCAGCTCTTCCTGTTGTGTTCTGCAGGCGGTGCGCGGGCTCAAAGCAGAGGAGGGAAGCGTAGCAAAGGCCAGCGGAGGAGTAGCAGAGCGAAGGGAGAGGGAGCGGGGGCTTCCGGAGGGGAGGGTGTGACTTTGAACCCTCTCTCAGGGTTTGTCTGTTTGCCTTTGTGTTTCACGTGCCACAGGTAACTCGGGAGAGGTGAAGGGGCCAAGTGGGGAGGGCTGTGAGGAGGTAAGGGGTTTGTGTGCGTGTGCGGTAGCTTAGAATTGAGAAGAAGGTGTTCAGTGCTTTTAGTATTTGTGTTTGGTACTGCAGGTCTTGCCCTGGACCTCTGGAGTCGGCTGAGAGCTTGTGGTGAGTCAGGGAGGTAAGGAGAAGGATTGCGGGCTCGGTGACTTTTGCAAGAACCGTGGCCATTGGATTTTTTTTGCTCTTGTAGGGCATGGAGAGCAGGAGACGCTTGGAATCAGACTGTGGAATGGCTTTGGGACAGGCGAGGCCAGTGTTGAGGAGCTTTGGAGGAGCCCGAGGGTTGGTAAGGAACAGGCCGGGCGGGATGTCTGGGGGGGGGGGGGGTGGAGATGAGGGCCACCACAAGCTGTTCCCTGTTTTTGGTTTGTTTCTGGCAGATGACGAAGAGGAACTTGTCAAGGTCTGCAGCATGGCTGGCGTCTGCCGTGGGAGTTGTGAGCAGTGAGGTTGCCTCGAGACGCGTGGGACTATGCACGCTAAGTAGAGGGACTCTTTTGCGAGGCGAGGGGCTGGGGCACAGTGTCAGAATGGCAGGAAGGGCTTTGAGACGTAGCCTTCCCGTGTACTATGCGAAGCAGAATGTCTGAGACGACGCTTGGGAGGTGCCTGGGAGGGGAATGGTCAGTTTCAGCGTAGGTAGTGCCTGGGAGTTAAATGCCAGGATGAGAAGGTGCCGTTAGTGGGGCTTGAGTCTGGGGTGTCGTGTCAGGGGCAGTAGGTAACGGTCCTTGGTGAAGCAGGCAAGGGTGGGAAAGTAGTGTTTGTTGCCTTTGGCTCCTCGCAGAGAGTTGCGCTGTGGCTGCTTCAGGCGAAGTCCAGCTTTGGTTCCTAGCCAGAGAGTTGTGCTTTAGAAGTGCCTGGAGAAGTCCTGACCCTGGGAGACCTTCCTAGATACGGTTGGCCGCTTCTTGGGACGCGGGCTGGCCCCCTGCGTAGCAATGAGCGTGCGTTTTTGTGAGTATGAAAGCCCGAGCCTCATGCTGTGTGAGGGAGGCAGAAGCTCATCCCAGGCAGGTGAAGGTTGCCTGCGCGGGGACGCCCGCTAAGGTTGGGCCTGCCACCTGGCACTGCCATGACGATTGTCGGAGCTGGTTTGCCGATGGTCTTCCCGGGGTCCTTGGGGTTGGTAAGATAAGGAACCATGAGAAGCATGCTTTGCTATCTGTATAGTTTTCTGTATTAATAAGCTAGCTGTGAGTTTTCTGCTTGTCTCTGCTTTTCTGTCAGCTGGAATTCTTGAACTGTGGAAGGTAGGTGTTGGGGTTTTATATTGACAGTGTAGTTCTCTCCTCTTGATGAGCTGTGTGAATGGACAGGAGAGCTCTGAGAATAAGCTTGTAGTTAATGAGTCGGGGCCAGGGAGTCTGCTTGGGAGTGGGCGTGATAGTCTATGTCGAGTGAGTGTGTGAGCCAGAGGGTGTGAGGGTCTGTGTTGAGATTGTCTGAATATGAGTCTGTGTATGCCTGTCAAACCTGCGGGTCGGCGTGATCTTGGGCTGAGACTTAGAGGCAGAATAAGCTTTTGCTTGGCGTTGCTGTGAAGAAGGCCCGGTTGTTCTCGCAGATGGCTTGGTGGTTAGCCCCGTGTGAGAGGCTGATGGAGGAGGGTTGAGCTGAGTGAGGGTACCAAGTGAGTCACTTTGTGGTGTCAGCAGCCAGTTCCAGTTGATTCTCCTGGGGGTGCTTATCTTATGCCTGGCTGTGTGTTTTTAAATCGGTAGGTGCGGAGCGAGGAGCGAAGGGGAGCTGGGTGCTCCAGAGCTGTCCTGCACTCGGTGAGTTCCGCTTAGCAGACTGCAGCAGCGAGTGCGTGAGTGTCTTGAAATTTTTGTGAAATGAAAACCAGCTCTTCCTGTTGTGTTCTGCAGGCGGTGCGCGGGCTCAAAGCAGAGGAGGGAAGCGTAGCAAAGGCCAGCGGAGGAGTAGCAGAGCGAAGGGAGAGGGAGCGGGGGCTTCCGGAGGGGAGGGTGTGACTTTGAACCCTCTCTCAGGGTTTGTCTGTTTGCCTTTGTGTTTCACGTGCCACAGGTAACTCGGGAGAGGTGAAGGGGCCAAGTGGGGAGGGCTGTGAGGAGGTAAGGGGTTTGTGTGCGTGTGCGGTAGCTTAGAATTGAGAAGAAGGTGTTCAGTGCTTTTAGTATTTGTGTTTGGTACTGCAGGTCTTGCCCTGGACCTCTGGAGTCGGCTGAGAGCTTGTGGTGAGTCAGGGAGGTAAGGAGAAGGATTGCGGGCTCGGTGACTTTTGCAAGAACCGTGGCCATTGGATTTTTTTTGCTCTTGTAGGGCATGGAGAGCAGGAGACGCTTGGAATCAGACTGTGGAATGGCTTTGGGACAGGCGAGGCCAGTGTTGAGGAGCTTTGGAGGAGCCCGAGGGTTGGTAAGGAACAGGCCGGGCGGGATGTCTGGGGGGGGGGGGGGTGGAGATGAGGGCCACCACAAGCTGTTCCCTGTTTTTGGTTTGTTTCTGGCAGATGACGAAGAGGAACTTGTCAAGGTCTGCAGCATGGCTGGCGTCTGCCGTGGGAGTTGTGAGCAGTGAGGTTGCCTCGAGACGCGTGGGACTATGCACGCTAAGTAGAGGGACTCTTTTGCGAGGCGAGGGGCTGGGGCACAGTGTCAGAATGGCAGGAAGGGCTTTGAGACGTAGCCTTCCCGTGTACTATGCGAAGCAGAATGTCTGAGACGACGCTTGGGAGGTGCCTGGGAGGGGAATGGTCAGTTTCAGCGTAGGTAGTGCCTGGGAGTTAAATGCCAGGATGAGAAGGTGCCGTTAGTGGGGCTTGAGTCTGGGGTGTCGTGTCAGGGGCAGTAGGTAACGGTCCTTGGTGAAGCAGGCAAGGGTGGGAAAGTAGTGTTTGTTGCCTTTGGCTCCTCGCAGAGAGTTGCGCTGTGGCTGCTTCAGGCGAAGTCCAGCTTTGGTTCCTAGCCAGAGAGTTGTGCTTTAGAAGTGCCTGGAGAAGTCCTGACCCTGGGAGACCTTCCTAGATACGGTTGGCCGCTTCTTGGGACGCGGGCTGGCCCCCTGCGTAGCAATGAGCGTGCGTTTTTGTGAGTATGAAAGCCCGAGCCTCATGCTGTGTGAGGGAGGCAGAAGCTCATCCCAGGCAGGTGAAGGTTGCCTGCGCGGGGACGCCCGCTAAGGTTGGGCCTGCCACCTGGCACTGCCATGACGATTGTCGGAGCTGGTTTGCCGATGGTCTTCCCGGGGTCCTTGGGGTTGGTAAGATAAGGAACCATGAGAAGCATGCTTTGCTATCTGTATAGTTTTCTGTATTAATAAGCTAGCTGTGAGTTTTCTGCTTGTCTCTGCTTTTCTGTCAGCTGGAATTCTTGAACTGTGGAAGGTAGGTGTTGGGGTTTTATATTGACAGTGTAGTTCTCTCCTCTTGATGAGCTGTGTGAATGGACAGGAGAGCTCTGAGAATAAGCTTGTAGTTAATGAGTCGGGGCCAGGGAGTCTGCTTGGGAGTGGGCGTGATAGTCTATGTCGAGTGAGTGTGTGAGCCAGAGGGTGTGAGGGTCTGTGTTGAGATTGTCTGAATATGAGTCTGTGTATGCCTGTCAAACCTGCGGGTCGGCGTGATCTTGGGCTGAGACTTAGAGGCAGAATAAGCTTTTGCTTGGCGTTGCTGTGAAGAAGGCCCGGTTGTTCTCGCAGATGGCTTGGTGGTTAGCCCCGTGTGAGAAGCTGATGGAGGAGGGTTGAGCTGAGTGAGGGTACCAAGTGAGTCACTTTGTGGTGTCAGCAGCCAGTTCCAGTTGATTCTCCTGGGGGTGCTTATCTTATGCCTGGCTGTGTGTTTTTAAATCGGTAGGTGCGGAGCGAGGAGCGAAGGGGAGCTGGGTGCTCCAGAGCTGTCCTGGACTCGGTGAGTTCCGCTTAGCAGACTGCAGCAGCGAGTGCGTGAGTGTCTTGAAATTTTTGTGAAATGAAAACCAGCTCTTCCTGTTGTGTTCTGCAGGCGGTGCGCGGGCTCAAAGCAGAGGAGGGAAGCGTAGCAAAGGCCAGCGGAGGAGTAGCAGAGCGAAGGGAGAGGGAGCGGGGGCTTCCGGAGGGGAGGGTGTGACTTTGAACCCTCTCTCAGGGTTTGTCTGTTTGCCTTTGTGTTTCACGTGCCACAGGTAACTCAGGAGAGGTGAAGGGGCCAAGTGGGGAGGGCTGTGAGGAGGTAAGGGGTTTGTGTGCGTGTGCGGTAGCTTAGAATTGAGAAGAAGGTGTTCAGTGCTTTTAGTATTTGTGTTTGGTACTGCAGGTCTTGCCCTGAACCTCTGGAGTCGGCTGAGAGCTTGTGGTGAGTCAGGGAGGTAAGGAGAAGGATTGCGGGCTCGGTGACTTTTGCAAGAACCGTGGCCATTGGATTTTTTTTGCTCTTGTAGGGCATGGAGAGCAGGAGACGCTTGGAATCAGACTGTGGAATGGCTTTGGGACAGGCGAGGCCAGTGTTGAGGAGCTTTGGAGGAGCCCGAGGGTTGGTAAGGAACAGGCCGGGCGGGATGTCTGGGGGGGGGGGGGGTGGAGATGAGGGCCACCACAAGCTGTTCCCTGTTTTTGGTTTGTTTCTGGCAGATGACGAAGAGGAACTTGTCAAGGTCTGCAGCATGGCTGGCGTCTGCCGTGGGAGTTGTGAGCAGTGAGGTTGCCTCGAGACGCGTGGGACTATGCACGCTAAGTAGAGGGACTCTTTTGCGAGGCGAGGGGCTGGGGCACAGTGTCAGAATGGCAGGAAGGGCTTTGAGACGTAGCCTTCCCGTGTACTATGCGAAGCAGAATGTCTGAGACGACGCTTGGGAGGTGCCTGGGAGGGGAATGGTCAGTTTCAGCGTAGGTAGTGCCTGGGAGTTAAATGCCCGGATGAGAAGGTGCCGTTAGTGGGGCTTGAGTCTGGGGTGTCGTGTCAGGGGCAGTAGGTAACGGTCCTTGGTGAAGCAGGCAAGGGTGGGAAAGTAGTGTTTGTTGCCTTTGGCTCCTCGCAGAGAGTTGCGCTGTGGCTGCTTCAGGCGAAGTCCAGCTTTGGTTCCTAGCCAGAGAGTTGTGCTTTAGAAGTGCCTGGAGAAGTCCTGACCCTGGGCGACCTTCCTAGATACGGTTGGCCGCTTCTTGGGACGCGGGCTGGCCCCCTGCGTAGCAATGAGCGTGCGTTTTTGTGAGTATGAAAGCCCGAGCCTCATGCTGTGTGAGGGAGGCAGAAGCTCATCCCAGGCAGGTGAAGGTTGCCTGCGCGGGGACGCCCGCTAAGGTTGGGCCTGCCACCTGGCACTGCCATGACGATTGTCGGAGCTGGTTTGCCGATGGTCTTCCCGGGGTCCTTGGGGTTGGTAAGATAAGGAACCATGAGAAGCATGCTTTGCTATCTGTATAGTTTTCTGTATTAATAAGCTAGCTGTGAGTTTTCTGCTTGTCTCTGCTTTTCTGTCAGCTGGAATTCTTGAACTGTGGAAGGTAGGTGTTGGGGTTTTATATTGACAGTGTAGTTCTCTCCTCTTGATGAGCTGTGTGAATGGACAGGAGAGCTCTGAGAATAAGCTTGTAGTTAATGAGTCGGGGCCAGGGAGTCTGCTTGGGAGTGGGCGTGATAGTCTATGTCGAGTGAGTGTGTGAGCCAGAGGGTGTGAGGGTCTGTGTTGAGATTGTCTGAATATGAGTCTGTGTATGCCTGTCAAACCTGCGGGTCGGCGTGATCTTGGGCTGAGACTTAGAGGCAGAATAAGCTTTTGCTTGGCGTTGCTGTGAAGAAGGCCCGGTTGTTCTCGCAGATGGCTTGGTGGTTAGCCCCGTGTGAGAGGCTGATGGAGGAGGGTTGAGCTGAGTGAGGGTACCAAGTGAGTCACTTTGTGGTGTCAGCAGCCAGTTCCAGTTGATTCTCCTGGGGGTGCTTATCTTATGCCTGGCTGTGTGTTTTTAAATCGGTAGGTGCGGAGCGAGGAGCGAAGGGGAGCTGGGTGCTCCAGAGCTGTCCTGCACTCGGTGAGTTCCGCTTAGCAGACTGCAGCAGCGAGTGCGTGAGTGTCTTGAAATTTTTGTGAAATGAAAACCAGCTCTTCCTGTTGTGTTCTGCAGGCGGTGCGCGGGCTCAAAGCAGAGGAGGGAAGCGTAGCAAAGGCCAGCGGAGGAGTAGCAGAGCGAAGGGAGAGGGAGCGGGGGCTTCCGGAGGGGAGGGTGTGACTTTGAACCCTCTCTCAGGGTTTGTCTGTTTGCCTTTGTGTTTCACGTGCCACAGGTAACTCGGGAGAGGTGAAGGGGCCAAGTGGGGAGGGCTGTGAGGAGGTAAGGGGTTTGTGTGCGTGTGCGGTAGCTTAGAATTGAGAAGAAGGTGTTCAGTGCTTTTAGTATTTGTGTTTGGTACTGCAGGTCTTGCCCTGGACCTCTGGAGTCGGCTGAGAGCTTGTGGTGAGTCAGGGAGGTAAGGAGAAGGATTGCGGGCTCGGTGACTTTTGCAAGAACCGTGGCCATTGGATTTTTTTTGCTCTTGTAGGACATGGAGAGCAGGAGACGCTTGGAATCAGACTGTGGAATGGCTTTGGGACAGGCGAGGCCAGTGTTGAGGAGCTTTGGAGGAGCCCGAGGGTTGGTAAGGAACAGGCCGGGCGGGATGTCTGGGGGGGGGGGGGGTGGAGATGAGGGCCACCACAAGCTGTTCCCTGTTTTTGGTTTGTTTCTGGCAGATGACGAAGAGGAACTTGTCAAGGTCTGCAGCATGGCTGGCGTCTGCCGTGGGAGTTGTGAGCAGTGAGGTTGCCTCGAGACGCGTGGGACTATGCACGCTAAGTAGAGGGACTCTTTTGCGAGGCGAGGGGCTGGGGCACAGTGTCAGAATGGCAGGAAGGGCTTTGAGACGTAGCCTTCCCGTGTACTATGCGAAGCAGAATGTCTGAGACGACGCTTGGGAGGTGCCTGGGAGGGGAATGGTCAGTTTCAGCATAGGTAGTGCCTGGGAGTTAAATGCCCGGATGAGAAGGTGCCGTTAGTGGGGCTTGAGTCTGGGGTGTCGTGTCAGGGGCAGTAGGTAACGGTCCTTGGTGAAGCAGGCAAGGGTGGGAAAGTAGTGTTTGTTGCCTTTGGCTCCTCGCAGAGAGTTGCGCTGTGGCTGCTTCAGGCGAAGTCCAGCTTTGGTTCCTAGCCAGAGAGTTGTGCTTTAGAAGTGCCTGGAGAAGTCCTGACCCTGGGAGACCTTCCTAGATACGGTTGGCCGCTTCTTGGGACGCGGGCTGGCCCCCTGCGTAGCAATGAGCGTGCGTTTTTGTGAGTATGAAAGCCCGAGCCTCATGCTGTGTGAGGGAGGCAGAAGCTCATCCCAGGCAGGTGAAGTTGCCTGCGCGGGGACGCCCGCTAAGGTTGGGCCTGCCACCTGGCACTGCCATGACGATTGTCGGAGCTGGTTTGCCGATGGTCTTCCCGGGGTCCTTGGGGTTGGTAAGATAAGGAACCATGAGAAGCATGCTTTGCTATCTGTATAGTTTTCTGTATTAATAAGCTAGCTGTGAGTTTTCTGCTTGTCTCTGCTTTTCTGTCAGCTGGAATTCTTGAACTGTGGAAGGTAGGTGTTGGGGTTTTATATTGACAGTGTAGTTCTCTCCTCTTGATGAGCTGTGTGAATGGACAGGAGAGCTCTGAGAATAAGCTTGTAGTTAATGAGTCGGGGCCAGGGAGTCTGCTTGGGAGTGGGCGTGATAGTCTATGTCGAGTGAGTGTGTGAGCCAGAGGGTGTGAGGGTCTGTGTTGAGATTGTCTGAATATGAGTCTGTGTATGCCTGTCAAACCTGCGGGTCGGCGTGATCTTGGGCTGAGACTTAGAGGCAGAATAAGCTTTTGCTTGGCGTTGCTGTGAAGAAGGCCCGGTTGTTCTCGCAGATGGCTTGGTGGTTAGCCCCGTGTGAGAAGCTGATGGAGGAGGGTTGAGCTGAGTGAGGGTACCAAGTGAGTCACTTTGTGGTGTCAGCAGCCAGTTCCAGTTGATTCTCCTGGGGGTGCTTATCTTATGCCTGGCTGTGTGTTTTTAAATCGGTAGGTGCGGAGCGAGGAGCGAAGGGGAGCTGGGTGCTCCAGAGCTGTCCTGCACTCGGTGAGTTCCGCTTAGCAGACTGCAGCAGCGAGTGCGTGAGTGTCTTGAAATTTTTGTGAAATGAAAACCAGCTCTTCCTGTTGTGTTCTGCAGGCGGTGCGCGGGCTCAAAGCAGAGGAGGGAAGCGTAGCAAAGGCCAGCGGAGGAGTAGCAGAGCGAAGGGAGAGGGAGCGGGGGCTTCCGGAGGGGAGGGTGTGACTTTGAACCCTCTCTCAGGGTTTGTCTGTTTGCCTTTGTGTTTCACGTGCCACAGGTAACTCGGGAGAGGTGAAGGGGCCAAGTGGGGAGGGCTGTGAGGAGGTAAGGGGTTTGTGTGCGTGTGCGGTAGCTTAGAATTGAGAAGAAGGTGTTCAGTGCTTTTAGTATTTGTGTTTGGTACTGCAGGTCTTGCCCTGGACCTCTGGAGTCGGCTGAGAGCTTGTGGTGAGTCAGGGAGGTAAGGAGAAGGATTGCGGGCTCGGTGACTTTTGCAAGAACCGTGGCCATTGGATTTTTTTTGCTCTTGTAGGGCATGGAGAGCAGGAGACGCTTGGAATCAGACTGTGGAATGGCTTTGGGACAGGCGAGGCCAGTGTTGAGGAGCTTTGGAGGAGCCCGAGGGTTGGTAAGGAACAGGCCGGGCGGGATGTCTGGGGGGGGGGGGGTGGAGATGAGGGCCACCACAAGCTGTTCCCTGTTTTTGGTTTGTTTCTGGCAGATGACGAAGAGGAACTTGTTAAGGTCTGCAGCATGGCTGGCGTCTGCCGTGGGAGTTGTGAGCAGTGAGGTTGCCTCGAGACGCGTGGGACTATGCACGCTAAGTAGAGGGACTCTTTTGCGAGGCGAGGGGCTGGGGCACAGTGTCAGAATGGCAGGAAGGGCTTTGAGACGTAGCCTTCCCGTGTACTATGCGAAGCAGAATGTCTGAGACGACGCCTGGGAGGTGCCTGGGAGGGGAATGGTCAGTTTCAGCGTAGGTAGTGCCTGGGAGTTAAATGCCCGGATGAGAAGGTGCCGTTAGTGGGGCTTGAGTCTGGGGTGTCGTGTCAGGGGCAGTAGGTAACGGTCCTTGGTGAAGCAGGCAAGGGTGGGAAAGTAGTGTTTGTTGCCTTTGGCTCCTCGCAGAGAGTTGCGCTGTGGCTGCTTCAGGCGAAGTCCAGCTTTGGTTCCTAGCCAGAGAGTTGTGCTTTAGAAGTGCCTGGAGAAGTCCTGACCCTGGGAGACCTTCCTAGATACGGTTGGCCGCTTCTTGGGACGCGGGCTGGCCCCCTGCGTAGCAATGAGCGTGCGTTTTTGTGAGTATGAAAGCCCGAGCCTCATGCTGTGTGAGGGAGGCAGAAGCTCATCCCAGGCAGGTGAAGGTTGCCTGCGCGGGGACGCCCGCTAAGGTTGGGCCTGCCACCTGGCACTGCCATGACGATTGTCGGAGCTGGTTTGCCGATGGTCTTCCCGGGGTCCTTGGGGTTGGTAAGATAAGGAACCATGAGAAGCATGCTTTGCTATCTGTATAGTTTTCTGTATTAATAAGCTAGCTGTGAGTTTTCTGCTTGTCTCTGCTTTTCTGTCAGCTGGAATTCTTGAACTGTGGAAGGTAGGTGTTGGGGTTTTATATTGACAGTGTAGTTCTCTCCTCTTGATGAGCTGTGTGAATGGACAGGAGAGCTCTGAGAATAAGCTTGTAGTTAATGAGTCGGGGCCAGGGAGTCTGCTTGGGAGTGGGCGTGATAGTCTATGTCGAGTGAGTGTGTGAGCCAGAGGGTGTGAGGGTCTGTGTTGAGATTGTCTGAATATGAGTCTGTGTATGCCTGTCAAACCTGCGGGTCGGCGTGATCTTGGGCTGAGACTTAGAGGCAGAATAAGCTTTTGCTTGGCGTTGCTGTGAAGAAGGCCCGGTTGTTCTCGCAGATGGCTTGGTGGTTAGCCCCGTGTGAGAAGCTGATGGAGGAGGGTTGAGCTGAGTGAGGGTACCAAGTGAGTCACTTTGTGGTGTCAGCAGCCAGTTCCAGTTGATTCTCCTGGGGGTGCTTATCTTATGCCTGGCTGTGTGTTTTTAAATCGGTAGGTGCGGAGCGAGGAGCGAAGGGGAGCTGGGTGCTCCAGAGCTGTCCTGCACTCGGTGAGTTCCGCTTAGCAGACTGCAGCAGCGAGTGCGTGAGTGTCTTGAAATTTTTGTGAAATGAAAACCAGCTCTTCCTGTTGTGTTCTGCAGGCGGTGCGCGGGCTCAAAGCAGAGGAGGGAAGCGTAGCAAAGGCCAGCGGAGGAGTAGCAGAGCGAAGGGAGAGGGAGCGGGGGCTTCCGGAGGGGAGGGTGTGACTTTGAACCCTCTCTCAGGGTTTGTCTGTTTGCCTTTGTGTTTCACGTGCCACAGGTAACTCGGGAGAGGTGAAGGGGCCAAGTGGGGAGGGCTGTGAGGAGGTAAGGGGTTTGTGTGCGTGTGCGGTAGCTTAGAATTGAGAAGAAGGTGTTCAGTGCTTTTAGTATTTGTGTTTGGTACTGCAGGTCTTGCCCTGGACCTCTGGAGTCGGCTGAGAGCTTGTGGTGAGTCAGGGAGGTAAGGAGAAGGATTGCGGGCTCGGTGACTTTTGCAAGAACCGTGGCCATTGGATTTTTTTTGCTCTTGTAGGGCATGGAGAGCAGGAGACGCTTGGAATCAGACTGTGGAATGGCTTTGGGACAGGCGAGGCCAGTGTTGAGGAGCTTTGGAGGAGCCCGAGGGTTGGTAAGGAACAGGCCGGGCGGGATGTCTGGGGGGGGGGGTGGAGATGAGGGCCACCACAAGCTGTTCCCTGTTTTTGGTTTGTTTCTGGCAGATGACGAAGAGGAACTTGTCAAGGTCTGCAGCATGGCTGGCGTCTGCCGTGGGAGTTGTGAGCAGTGAGGTTGCCTCGAGACGCGTGGGACTATGCACGCTAAGTAGAGGGACTCTTTTGCGAGGCGAGGGGCTGGGGCACAGTGTCAGAATGGCAGGAAGGGCTTTGAGACGTAGCCTTCCCGTGTACTATGCGAAGCAGAATGTCTGAGACGACGCTTGGGAGGTGCCTGGGAGAGGAATGGTCAGTTTCAGCGTAGGTAGTGCCTGGGAGTTAAATGCCCGGATGAGAAGGTGCCGTTAGTGGGGCTTGAGTCTGGGGTGTCGTGTCAGGGGCAGTAGGTAACGGTCCTTGGTGAAGCAGGCAAGGGTGGGAAAGTAGTGTTTGTTGCCTTTGGCTCCTCGCAGAGAGTTGCGCTGTGGCTGCTTCAGGCGAAGTCCAGCTTTGGTTCCTAGCCAGAGAGTTGTGCTTTAGAAGTGCCTGGAGAAGTCCTGACCCTGGGAGACCTTCCTAGATACGGTTGGCCGCTTCTTGGGACGTGGGCTGGCCCCCTGCGTAGCAATGAGCGTGCGTTTTTGTGAGTATGAAAGCCCGAGCCTCATGCTGTGTGAGGGAGGCAGAAGCTCATCCCAGGCAGGTGAAGGTTGCCTGCGCGGGGACGCCCGCTAAGGTTGGGCCTGCCACCTGGCACTGCCATGACGATTGTCGGAGCTGGTTTGCCGATGGTCTTCCCGGGGTCCTTGGGGTTGGTAAGATAAGGAACCATGAGAAGCATGCTTTGCTATCTGTATAGTTTTCTGTATTAATAAGCTAGCTGTGAGTTTTCTGCTTGTCTCTGCTTTTCTGTCAGCTGGAATTCTTGAACTGTGGAAGGTAGGTGTTGGGGTTTTATATTGACAGTGTAGTTCTCTCCTCTTGATGAGCTGTGTGAATGGACAGGAGAGCTCTGAGAATAAGCTTGTAGTTAATGAGTCGGGGCCAGGGAGTCTGCTTGGGAGTGGGCGTGATAGTCTATGTCGAGTGAGTGTGTGAGCCAGAGGGTGTGAGGGTCTGTGTTGAGATTGTCTGAATATGAGTCTGTGTATGCCTGTCAAACCTGCGGGTCGGCGTGATCTTGGGCTGAGACTTAGAGGCAGAATAAGCTTTTGCTTGGCGTTGCTGTGAAGAAGGCCCGGTTGTTCTCGCAGATGGCTTGGTGGTTAGCCCCGTGTGAGAGGCTGATGGAGGAGGGTTGAGCTGAGTGAGGGTACCAAGTGAGTCACTTTGTGGTGTCAGCAGCCAGTTCCAGTTGATTCTCCTGGGGGTGCTTATCTTATGCCTGGCTGTGTGTTTTTAAATCGGTAGGTGCGGAGCGAGGAGCGAAGGGGAGCTGGGTGCTCCAGAGCTGTCCTGCACTCGGTGAGTTCCGCTTAGCAGACTGCAGCAGCGAGTGCGTGAGTGTCTTGAAATTTTTGTGAAATGAAAACCAGCTCTTCCTGTTGTGTTCTGCAGGCGGTGCGCGGGCTCAAAGCAGAGGAGGGAAGCGTAGCAAAGGCCAGCGGAGGAGTAGCAGAGCGAAGGGAGAGGGAGCGGGGGCTTCCGGAGGGGAGGGTGTGACTTTGAACCCTCTCTCAGGGTTTGTCTGTTTGCCTTTGTGTTTCACGTGCCACAGGTAACTCGGGAGAGGTGAAGGGGCCAAGTGGGGAGGGCTGTGAGGAGGTAAGGGGTTTGTGTGCGTGTGCGGTAGCTTAGAATTGAGAAGAAGGTGTTCAGTGCTTTTAGTATTTGTGTTTGGTACTGCAGGTCTTGCCCTGGACCTCTGGAGTCGGCTGAGAGCTTGTGGTGAGTCAGGGAGGTAAGGAGAAGGATTGCGGGCTCGGTGACTTTTGCAAGAACCGTGGCCATTGGATTTTTTTTGCTCTTGTAGGGCATGGAGAGCAGGAGACGCTTGGAATCAGACTGTGGAATGGCTTTGGGACAGGCGAGGCCAGTGTTGAGGAGCTTTGGAGGAGCCCGAGGGTTGGTAAGGAACAGGCCGGGCGGGATGTCTGGGGGGGGGGGGGTGGAGATGAGGGCCACCACAAGCTGTTCCCTGTTTTTGGTTTGTTTCTGGCAGATGACGAAGAGGAACTTGTCAAGGTCTGCAGCATGGCTGGCGTCTGCCGTGGGAGTTGTGAGCAGTGAGGTTGCCTCGAGACGCGTGGGACTATGCACGCTAAGTAGAGGGACTCTTTTGCGAGGCGAGGGGCTGGGGCACAGTGTCAGAATGGCAGGAAGGGCTTTGAGACGTAGCCTTCCCGTGTACTATGCGAAGCAGAATGTCTGAGACGACGCTTGGGAGGTGCCTGGGAGGGGAATGGTCAGTTTCAGCGTAGGTAGTGCCTGGGAGTTAAATGCCAGGATGAGAAGGTGCCGTTAGTGGGGCTTGAGTCTGGGGTGTCGTGTCAGGGGCAGTAGGTAACGGTCCTTGGTGAAGCAGGCAAGGGTGGGAAAGTAGTGTTTGTTGCCTTTGGCTCCTCGCAGAGAGTTGCGCTGTGGCTGCTTCAGGCGAAGTCCAGCTTTGGTTCCTAGCCAGAGAGTTGTGCTTTAGAAGTGCCTGGAGAAGTCCTGACCCTGGGAGACCTTCCTAGATACGGTTGGCCGCTTCTTGGGACGCGGGCTGGCCCCCTGCGTAGCAATGAGCGTGCGTTTTTGTGAGTATGAAAGCCCGAGCCTCATGCTGTGTGAGGGAGGCAGAAGCTCATCCCAGGCAGGTGAAGGTTGCCTGCGCGGGGACGCCCGCTAAGGTTGGGCCTGCCACCTGGCACTGCCATGACGATTGTCGGAGCTGGTTTGCCGATGGTCTTCCGGGGGTCCTTGGGCTTGGTAAGGAACAGGCCGGGCGGGATGTCTGGGGGTGTGGAGATGAGGGCCACCACGGGCTGTTTCCTGTTGCCAATCAGCACAGTGAGTACAGCACGAACATTTGGCCTCTGCTCCCACAGCAGAAGAGCCACGAGGGAAAGCTGGTGCTGGGATTCTTCAGCACACAGGCTGCTTTACAACGGTGTCACCATCATTCCTGACACTGATCACTTTCATAGGTAAAAGTCCATTTGAATTGTACCTCTCCGGACCTTGCTCTAGGGGGCCAGCAGCACAGCGAGGAGAGGACGAACGTTTGCCCTCTGATTCCACAGCTGAAGAGCCAGGAGGGAAAGCTGGTGAGAGTGATCTTCAGCACACAGTCAGCTTTGCAACGGTGCCTCCATCATTGCTCTCACTGCTCACTTTCATATCTGAGAGAGCATGTGAATGTAACATCTGCAGAGCTTGCTATCTCCTACCCAGCAGCACAGTGAGTAGAGCATGAACGTTTGTTCTTTACTCCCACAGCAGAAGAGCCAGCAGGGAAAGCTGGTGATGGCAATCTTCAGCACACAGTCAGCTTTGCGACTCTTTCAACATCAATCCTGTCTCTCCTCAGTTTCATACCTAAAAGTACATTTAACTACAAATTCTTGACTACAAATTCTCGGGTGGTCTCTCTCAGCTGCCCAGCAGCACAGTGAGTACAGCACGAACGTTTGGCCTCTGCTCCCACAGCAGAAGAGCCAGGAGGGAAAGCTAGTGCAGGCCCTGTTCAGCACACAATCACCTTTGCATTGGTGCCTCCATCATTGCTTACACTGCTCACTTCATACAGGAAAAGCATTTGAATGGAATCAGTCCAGAACCTGCTCTCAGCTGCGCAGCAACACAGTCAGCACAGAATGAACGTTTGGCATCAGCTCCCACAGCAGAAGGACCAGCAGGGAAAGCTGGTGCTGGGCCTCTTCAGCACACAGTCAGCTTTGCAACGGTGTCACAATCATTGCTTTCACTGCTCACTGTCATACATGAAAGTGCATTTGAATGCAACCTCTCTGGAGCCTGCACTCTGCTGCCCAGCAACACACTGAGTAGAGCATGAATGTTTGGCCTCTGCTCCCACAGCAGAAGAGCCACGAGGGAAAGCTGGTGCTAGGACTTCAGCTCACAGTCAGGTTTCAAGTGTGTCACCATCATTGCTGTCACCTTTCACTTTCATACCTGAAATAGCAGTTGAATACAACCTCTCTGAATCCTGCACTCTGCTGCCCAGCAGCACAGTGCGTAGAGCATGAGCGTTCGTTCTTTAATCCCACAGCAGAAGAGCCACGACGGAAAGCTGGTGCTGGAATTCTTCAGCACACAGGCAGCTTTACAACTGTGTCAACATAATTCCTGACACTGCTCACTTTCATAGGTAAAAGTCCATTTTAGTTGTACCTCTCCGGACGTTGCTCTAGGGGGCCCAGCAGCACAGCGAGGAGAGCATGAACGTTTGCCCTCTGCTTCCCCAGCTGAAGAGCCAGGAGGTAAAGCTGGTGCGAGTGATCTTCAGTACACAGTCAGCTTTGCATCGGTGCCTCCATCATTGCTCTCACTACTCACTTTGATATCTGAGAGTGCATTTGAATGCAACATCTGCGGAGCTTGCTCTCGCCTACCCAGCAGCACAGTGAGTAGAGCATGAACGTTTGATCTTTACTCCAACAGTAGAAGAGCCAGCAGGGAAAGCTGGTGCTGGGCCTCTTCAGCACACAGTCAGCTTTGTGACTCTTTCAACATCAATCCTGTCTCTCCTCGGTTTCATACCTAAAAGGCCATTTGACTACAAATTTTCGGGTGGTTGCTCTCAGCTGCCCAGCAGCACAGTGAGTACAGCACGAACTTTTGGCCTCTTCTCCCACAGCAGAAGAGCCAGGATTGAAAGCTGGTGCTGGACCTGTTCAGCACACAATCACCTTTACATTGGTGCCTCCATCGTTGCTTTCACTGCTCACTTTAATGCAGGAAAAGCATTTGAATGGAATCAGTCCAGAGCCTGCTCTCTGCTGCGCAGCAACACAGTCCGCACAGAATGAACAGTGGCATCTGCTCCCACAGCAGAAGGACCAGCAGGGACAGCTAGTGCTGGGCCTCTTCAGCACACAGTCAGCTTTGCAACGGTGTCACCATCATTGCAGTCTCTCCTCGGTTTCATACCTAAAAGTCCATTTGATTCAAATTCTCAGGTGGTCTCTCTCAGCTGCCCAGGAGCTCAGGGAGTACAGCACGAACGTTTGGCCTCTGCTCCCACAGCAGAAGAGCCAGGATTGAAAGCTGGTGCTGGACCTGTTCAGCACACAATCACCATTACATTGGTGCCTCCATCGTTGCTTTCACTGCTCACTTTCATACAGGAAAAGCATTTGAATGGAATCAGTCCAGAGCCTGCTCTCTGCTGCGCAGCAACACAGTCAGCACAGAATGAACAGTGGCATCTGCTCACACGAGAGAAGGATCATCAGGGAAAGCTAGTGCTGGGCCTCTTCAGCACACAAGCAGCTTTGCAACGGGGTCACCATCATTGCAGTCTCTCCTCGGTTTCATACCTAAAAGTCCATTTGAATCCAAATTCTCAGGTGGTCTCTCTCATCTGCCCAGCAACACAGTGAGTACAGCACGAACGTTTGGCATCTGCTCCCACAGCAGAAGAGCAACGATTGAAAGCTGGTGCTGGACCTGTTCAGCACACAATCACCTTTACATTGGTGCCTCCATCGTTGCTTTCACTGCTAACACTCATACAGGAAAAGCATTTGAATAGAATCTGTCTAGAGCCTGCTCCCTGCTGGCAAAAACACAGCGCAGAATGAACAGTGGCATCTGCTCACACGGCAGAAGGACCAGTAGGGAAAGCTAGGGCTGTGTCTCTTCAGCACACAAGCAGTTTTGCAACGGGGTCACCATCATTGCAGTCTCTCCTCGGTTTCATACCTAAAAGTCCATTTGAATCCAAATAATCTGGTGGTGTCTCTCAGCTGCCCAGCAGCACAGTGAGTACAGCACGAACGTTTGGCCTCTGTTCCCACAGCAGAAGAGCTAGGATTGAAAGCTGGTGCTGGACCTGTTCAGCACACAATCCCCTTTACATTGGTGCCTCCATCGTTGCTTTCACTGCTCACTTTCATACAGGAAAAGCATTTGAATGGAATCAGTCCAGAGCCTGCTCTCTGCTGCGCAGCAACATAGTCAGCACTGAATGAACAGTGGATTCTGCTTGCACAGCAGAAGGACCAGCAGGGTAAGCTAGTGCTGGGCTTCTTCAGCACACAAGCAGCTTTGCAACGGGGTCACCATCATTGCAGTCTCTCCTCGGTTTCATACCTAAAAGTCCATTTGATTCCAAATTCTCAGGTGGTCTCTCTCAGCTGCCCAGCAGCACAGTGAGTACAGCACGAACGTTTGGCATCTGCTCCCACAGCAGAAGAGCAAGGATTGAAAGCTCGTGCTGGACCTGTTCAGCACACAATCACCTTTACATTGGTGCCTCCATCGTTGCTTTCACTGCTAACACTCATACAGGAAAAGCATTTGAATAGAATCAGTCCAGAGCCTGCTTCTTGCTGGCAAAAACACAGCACAGAATGAACAGTGGCATCTGCTCACACGGCAGAAGGACGAGCAGGGAAAGCTAGTGCTGTGTCTCTTCAGCACACAAGCAGGTTGGCAACCGGGTCACCATCATTGCCGTCTCTCCTCGGTTTCATACCTAAAAGTCCATTTGAATCCAAATTCTCAGGTGGTGTCGCTCAGCTGCCCAGCAGCACAGTGAGTACAGCACGAACGTTTGGCCTCTGCTCCCACAGCAGAAGAGCCAGGATTGAAAGCTGGTGCTGGACCTGTTCAGCACACAATCCCCTTTACATTGGTGCCTCCATCGTTGCTTTCACTGCTCACTTTCATACAGGAAAAGCATTTGAATGGAATCAGTCCAGAGCCTGCTCTCTGCTGCGCAGCAACACAGTCAGCACAGAATGAACAGTGGCATCTTCTCACACGGCAGAAGGATCATCAGGGAAAGCTAGTGCTGGGCCTCTTCAGCACACAAGCAGCTTTGCAACGGTGTCACCATCATTGCAGTCTCTCCTCGGTTTCATACCTAAAAGTCCATTTGAATCCAAATTCTCAGGTGGTCTCTCTCAGCTGCCCAGCAGCACAGTGAGTACAGCACGAACGTTTGGCCTCTGCTCCCACAGCAGAAGAGCCAGGATTGAAAGCTGGTGCTGGACCTGTTCAGCACACAATCCCCTTTACATTGGTGCCTCCATCGTTGCTTTCACTGCTCACTTTCATACAGGAAAAGCATTTGAATGGAATCAGTCCAGAGCCTGCTCTCTGCTGCGCAGCAACACAATCAGCACAGAATGAACAGTGGCATCTGCTCAC